>NC_142607.1:36946888-37262675 GCF_041222555.1 Hakea prostrata
GAAAATAGAAACCATCTATATCGTTTCTTTTGGTGTGGGGGCGGGGGATAAGGGGCTGGGTTTCTAGTTACAGAATTGAGCTTGTATTTGCACATGGGATGTCCTGATCTTCCACACCTTGAGTCCCTAAGGTCAACCTTTTCATAATGCTTGGACTGCATCCATGCAATGTATGCTTTCTGCTTGAGCGTTTGGTTTTGCATATGAATATTTCTATCTTAAAACACATATGGAGATCATTAGTTTTCAATTATATGTGTTTGTGATCATCAAAAACATTCCAAGAGTAGTTGGGTCAATTCCCGAACAGTCTCCCTAAGGGTAGTTAGGTCAATTCCCTTACAAAGACAATCAATTTTCGGTTACTTAACAGATCTGGGATTTAAATCAGAAACCCCAGATGATGAACTCGAATAAAAAGGGCAGACGGCAGTAACCCAGAATATTGAGGATCACCTTGTAAATAGAATAAGGTATACGATTATTAAGGTAATAGACAACCAAAATGACATCACTTAGAAGGGATTGGCCACTATCATTTCAAATGAAAGAGAACAGGTGACCTTTGTTACATGTTTATTTCTCCACTCCATTACGACATTCTATTGAGGGGCGAAAGCATGAGAAGATTGATGAGTAATACCATTAGAGACCATAAAATCAACAATACCATCACTTTGAAAAATACTGGCAAGAATATCAAACGAAGTACGCATTTCAGTGACAAGGCCACAAAAGCTATTTAGAACGATTTTTCATTAAATCTATCCAGGTAACTTCGGAATAATCATCAACAAAAGTAACATGGTATTGTGGTAATGAAACCAAAGTTGAAATAGCAAGACAGCAGACCCCATCCATTACAATGCTCGAAAGGAAAAGGTTGGTCAGACTTTACTAACATGAGGGGGAGCTTACATGGTGAAGCTTCCCAAAGTGACAAGATTCACACTGTAGATGAGCAACAGAACCAAATGACTATCTAATAATTTCAGACTCTTAAATAAAGGATGACCCAGCAGGCAATGAATCTTATGTGGCACTAAAAACTAGAACATGCCATAGAGGACTCGTCCTTGAATAGATAGTATCCCAAACTCACAACCTCTATCAATTGTCTTCTTCGTCTATGATACTGAAAAAAGGAGGGAAAAAAAAAAAAAAAGAAAAGAAAAGAAAAGAGAAAGAGCAAGAAAAGAAGGTGACATAACAATTGTTTAGTTGTAATTAATTTGTGAACAAACATTGAGTTAAAAGTGAATTTAGGTAAAGAAATAAACAATTGTAAGTAGAAGTAAATTTGTGGGTAGACTCCTTAGAGTTTTTGGCCACACATTTGTTCGTAATACATGATGATCTTCCAAGCTTTATCATGAAAACCTCTGATTGAGTTCAAAATTGACCAATAATCAAGGTTCAGGGGTTACCTGTCCACAAAATTTGGATCCTAACTGATCTGCCACATGATGGATATTTGGGCCGACCAACATTCTATTTTGGATCTAAATTCTTCTTTAGTTAGGACTTATTATGGTTCACAACATTTTTCCATTTATGCTAGTCATATATCTGTTTCTTAAGGGTTTCATGCGTACACTTGGTGTATCTTTTGTTTCTTTGCATCTGTTGGAATCGTTTTCTGAAACATTAACCAATGCCGATACCTTACACCTTGACTGTCCCTTAATGTTGTTTGTTTATCTAGGCCTTCTACATGTAACTCTGGCATACATATTTGGTCCCCAAAAACTTTTGGAGATGGTTTTTCAGGATAATTATGTAGTTTTCCAGGAGGGATATTGCCCATACACTCACTGAAAGTAAATTCTGTGGATGAAATTCAAAAGGTGATAAAAAATATGGATTTGAATTTGTTTGGTTCAAATGAAGCTCTTCTATGCTAATACTATCTATGTATTATAATATTTGTTGAGTAGATTTCTTTACCTGTTGTAAACTTTATGTCTTACTAAATTTATACTAATCCATTTCAGTTTGTTCTTCCAATTATTCTATTCAGAATGTCTCTGCAACAAGTTTGGAGCTTGATCTGGAGCAATACGTTGTTCCAGCTCCAGTGACATCCCCAAACTCAGCCCTGGTTTATGCAGCTAATATGGCAGAGAATCCAAAACGATTAAGTCCTTCTGGAACCTTTTCTAACAGTGATTGCTCAAGCAGTGGTTCAGACTCAAACAGGACTGTTAGTGTTTCAGTTGATCAACCCGAAATTGGAAAGGTAACCCTTCTGGCTAATTTATATGCTATAATCACACATGCACGCACACATGTATATATATTATTTTGATGCAGTAACATTCAAATATATGCATGGATCTTAAATGAGTGTAAAATGTTATATCTGTAAACAAATAGTTAGGACAGTATCTTACGTTTATGGTGCTTTCGTACGAAAAAGGGCAAGCCCAATGCACAAGGCTTCCCACAACTTCAGTGTCTGATGAAAATCATAATGTTATATTCATATAATTAGGGTACTTAGTGTAATGCGACAGTGACTTATCTTGTATGGTATTGTATTTTTCCATCTTTACCTTCCTGGGCTACCTTATGCTAGTATGGGAGCATTCCAGTGACCACCGATGATTATCATAAGAGATTCCCAACATATCATAAGATTCCTGTTCTTGAAAATCCGCACTTCTCCAAATCCAGAAAACAGATGGAATTCTAGGATTCCTCCTTGATGCAAAATCTTTATGCATACCTCTTCTGGTTGATCCACACCATATTGTATTCTCGTAAGATGATATATTGGAGATTGTTTGAAATCCTAGTAATTTAATTTTCCAAGTTTTCTGAAGTCCGGTTATTGTTAAAGACTGTTTTGGATAAGACCTAGTTAATTGGGGGTGGTATGGCAATCTTGAAAGTGAGCAAGAATCACCTTTTCTTGTGCCTGTGCCCATTTCTCATTTTTGGCTGTTGAAATCTTGTATGCTTGTAGCATAATGGGCACATGCCCAAGGCAAAATGGGCAAAAAATCTTGTATGGTATGCATGGGCATTTTAAAAAAAAATAAAAAAATAAAACTCTTGTCTCTTGAGTCTTGCCTTGTTAATATGGAGGCTAAAGTTTCTTTAATTAATGGTAAAGTGTAATCTGTAGATTCCATTGGAGGAAGATTAAGGTAAGGACTTTCTTTATTACAATTCTACTAATAAAAGTTACTTCAAAGCATGAAATTTACATGAAGAGAGAGAGAGAGAGAGAGAGAGAGGGGCCTAAGATAAGAACACACAACAGCTGATCATCTGCACATGACATACCCAATTCATTGCAGAGAAACAAAGTTGTTGCAGTGTGATAGGGCCCTCTGGGAGTTGGCCTTGGTTTCCCCAAATCACAAATAGGAACAACAACTACTCACATCCACCAATACAAAACAGTAGAACAGCAACAAGATAACATTCATTTCATTGCATAACTCTGATAATCAACATGAATAGATACAACTCTGGAAGGGCGGGCCTAGCTCAATGGTGGAGTCTCTCCATTGTGCGCTGGAGGTCGTGGGTTCGAATCAGCCTCTTTGCAAAAAGCAGGGGTAAGGCTGCCTAGAAAGTCCCTTCCCCAGACCCCATAGTGTGGGAGCTTCAGCACTGGGTTTGCCCTTTAATAGATACAACTCTGATTCTATTCGATGATATTCAGTTCTTGGAATAAGAAATTAAACAAACTAAACTCTGTAAATGATAACATCACAGACCCATTGCCCTGCCCGATAGGTTCCCTCTCCCCGCAAGCTCTGGTTGCTCCTTTCTTTTCTTCCTCCTCCCTGATTCTTCTCTCCCTCTCCTTACATACCCCCAACCTTCGTAACAAACTCGAAGAAACTCTTACTCTCCTATCCAGTCTTCTTCTGCCACCTGGACTGTCTTTTCTGCACCTCTGCCCACAGCAGAATAGTGGTTGCTGTCCAATAGGGAGTTGCCATCTGTCCTCTCCCCTGCCCCTGTTGCGAGTGATGCTGTGTTCTCCCCTGCACCTGCTGCAAGTGATGCTGTCTTCCTCTGCCTATCCTTGCGTTTGTACACCCAAGTAAAAACAGAGTAAAGTTGGTAAGGACTATAGTTTTCAGTAAGGGAAGCAGTGATGAAAGAAGGATCAGTGAAATTAATGAATTCCATTACCCTGAGGGAAAGACGCAAGGTATTTGCCACAAGCACCTTTGAGCAAGTTTGCATCATTTGCAAAGGCAACGTACCCATTAGCGGTGATTAACTAGATCAAGTTTGTCTTCTTTGTTTCGTCGCGCGACAGAGAGATTAACCAGCACAAGTTCATCTTCTTCGTTCTTTATATAGACAGATTCTTTTTCTTCGTTCTCACGGGCAACTTCATGCATATTGGAGATCTTTTGGGTTCGTCTTCTTCTTGCTTTCTCATTCGTTTGAGTGAATCCAAACAATGATGGAGGTTTTAGGCTTAAAAGAAGGCAATGTTATATTTTTGAGTCAAATGACCCAATTGCCCCCCCATCACTACCTGTGCCAGCATCAACCCAACTTTGTGCCCCGCATTTTCTCAGAATAGTGCCCATGCCTAAGAAGCTTCAATTTGGAGCTTCGTGGGCACGGGCAAAATGTGCCCAAAACACTCGGTTCATCCTATTTTCTTGAACCAGCACACTTAGAATGACCTGGACTACCATACAAGATTTTTACCCATGTGTGTGCCCAAAACGGATGAGCACAGAATCAACCATTTGGGATGGTTTCCATACAACCACTTGGTTTCCTGTGTGAAGTTTCAGTTTTGCCCTAATTTTCTAAATAGTTGTTTCTGCTAACCTGGGGAAAAAATTCTGCTACATCGAAGATTCAGATCCGCCCTATTGTTTTGTTTGTTCGTTTTGAAGAAAATCCTGCTGCTTCTCTGTTTATTTGAAGATTTCAGTTAGACTAGGTCTGATTATTGGTTATAGGAACTATTCAGAACTCTTATCTGAGGCCTTTTTTACTCCTGCCACAATATTTCTAACTAGCTCTACTGCTGCTACAATGTTGCAGACCTAGATTTTATTGAGGAGTAATGTTTTTGAAGCTGGTTTACTCTGTTATAGTATTTTCAAATCTAATTTTATTTTGACAAAGTGTTTCAGTTGACTGGTAAAAGAAGCGTGCTATTTTCTGCCTTGTTTGACTCTTGCTACCGAATATTTCTAGCTTGGTCAGGCTGTTATATTCCTGGATGGAAGAAGGATTAGGGTTTCTGTGTGTGCACTATACTGAGTAGTATCATCTCTGAGGTTAAGTCTGAACATAAGACTACTATAACTGAAATTTTGACATCTACTTGTCACCATTTTGGTGAACAAAAACTAGAGGGGACCATTAATTTCCATCAGTGGAAAAAGATAGTCTGCGTTGGTTGACAGGCCATGAACAAGAAGACCATCTCACTGTGTCAACTGGGAAAGAGACATGAAAGATTGTAGATGCCAAATTTTAAGACAGATGTTGAACTCCATGGAGAAAAGCATAGTTGACTTAGTAACACATATTGACACGGTCAAAGAGTTAGGGGATTATCATAATATTTCGTACTCAGGATTAAACAATCTTCAGCATTTATGAGGTCTCGGGAATTTTATAGGGTTGATAAGAAAGGTAGACTGTTAAACAATGTTTTGTAGACTTAAAGAAGATATATGAAGAGTTAAATGCTATTTTACCTATTACCTCTGATGTGTTTGAGATGCAAAACCAGCAGAAACAGCTAGCTGTTATGGGATTTTTGGGAGGACTCAGGTAGAATTTGACTTTGTCAAGTCATGAATTCTTGGGGGTGATAAGGTACCATCATTATTTTAAACTTTTTCCTGAGTACATCATGTTCCTGGAGAGAATTCACTTAAATCTAGCTACACTAATAATTCTGCTCTAGCATCTTTTACTCCACAAAGTGGCTCTGGTGGTGGGTTAGGTTCTGAAGTTTCTCGTGGTCATGGGTTTGGTGGATTAGGCAGAACTCCAATTCACCGGGCAATTCACAAGGATCAAGATACTATAGGAAATGTCAGGACTTGTCACTACTGGTTGTTTAGGTCATGTAGAGAGATTTTGTTGGAAGCCTTATGAAAAGCCACCTCAGGTTGCTAACACTGCATCACCAGAGCCATCTACTAATGCCAGTCAGCAGTCTAATGGGAATACTAAGAAAATTTCTGATGAAGAATATGTTTGCTTCACTCAGTTTGAGGCACCTAAGTCTCAGTCTTAGCCTCCCGGTGCCACCTTTGTTCAGATAGGTAATGTGATGCTACAGCCTATCTCTACCTAACTAGTGTCTTAGGGTGTTTCATCTTTTTGCCTATTCTTGTCCATTGTATCCCTTATTGATGGTGTCTTAGGGTGTTTCATCCTTTTGCCCATTCTTACCATTTTTATCCCTTATTGATGGTTCCCATACTAATGTTGAAGGCAAAGGAATTGTCAGCCTCACTTCCACATTATTCCTCTCTTTTCTGTTTTATGTTTACCTAAGTTTCCATTTTAACTTATTATCTGTTAATAGACTTACCACAAATTACAACTGTTCTGTCACTTGCTTTCCTGGTTATTTTATGTTTAAGGATCTTACAATGAAGAGGACGCTTGGTAGAGGTTGTGAATCAGGAGGGCTATACTTGGATGTCCCTATATATTTGTAGCTCTTCTCATACTTTAAATCAATAAACATAGTTTGTTTTACGGCTGCATTCTTCTCTTCTCTTTTCTTTGTCTCTTCCTCTATTCTCCAATAGTGGTAGATATATATATATAGCTACCTCAGGTTGCTAACACTGCATCACCAGACTAATCTACTACTGCCATTCCATAGTCTGATGGGAAGACTATGAAAATTTCTGATGAAGAATATGTTTGCTTCGCCCAGTTCCAGGCACTTTAGTCTCAGTCTCAGCCTCCCACTACCACCTTTGTTCAGATAGGTAATGCTATAGCTCTATCTCTACCTGACTAGTGTCTCAGACTCTCAGGTAAAGTTTCATCTTTTCAGCTATCCTTATCCATTGTAATCCTTATTGATGGTTCCCATACTAATGTTGAAGGAAAAGGAATTGTCAGCCTCACCACCACATTATTCCTCTCTTTTCTATCTTATATTTACCTAAGTTTCCGTTTAACTTATTATTTGTTCATAAACATACCACAGCTCACAACTGTTTTGTCACTTGCTTTCCTAGTTATTGTCTGTTTAAGGATCTTACAATGAATAGGATGCTCGGTAGAGGTTGTGAATTGGGACGACTATACTAGGAGACTACTTGCGCTGACCAAACCATGGCCCTATGAGCTAGTTGATCAGTTTTTGGATATTGTATAGATGTGGCCATCTCTCTCTCTCTCTCTCTCTCTTACGTATGATAATACTTCTATTACTATGACGCAGCTGATTGAGTTTGTCATGTGGACTCTCAATCAGGACGTCTGTCATGCTACTGTATCCTATTAAAACACTAGTTTTATTTTGCTAAGTTGTTTTTGTATTAGAAAAAGGGGGATTACATGAAAGGCAATCTCCCAAAATCCCAATGGGGGAAGGAGGTTCCATCAAAGGAGGGCATTCCATCCTTCCCATGGTTCCACGGAGGGGGGGGGGGACCCAAAGCCCACTACATCTAAAGTAAACATAAGCTTCTGCATCCTTTTGAATAAGGTCCACTAGCTCCCCTAGAAAATCACTAGGGCCCACTCCACCTGGTTTTTTGTCAACTGGATGCCAGTATGAAATTAGCTGGCTGGTTTTGCTCCCTGCACAGTGCACACATACACTAGTTCCTTTACATGAAGGACAATTGTCGTCTGTCTCATTCCTCTTTTGAAGGTTGGACTGTCCACAGCCTGTGGATTCTCTCATTAATAATGTAATTGCCAAATTCGAAATAGATCAGATAGACACAGCTAACAATCCTTTTGGTATGCGGATCTTCAAGCCTTCATAGATTGGTTTCATCTCCATAGCTAATACTGAAATCTGTTCTCCCTTACCTACAAAAGCCAGAAGGCCCAGAATAGGACCTCCCCCTTCATGCGTTAGCGCACCACCATAAGAAGCTGCTGAATTGATTATGCCCCATTGAATGCAGTGCAAGCATATGTTGAGGAGGCTTGAACCAAGAACAAGTTCTAGGCAGCTTAGACTTCCACTTAACCTATATTCCCCTTCTCAGCTATGTAGTAGGAAGGGTTAGTTCTTTCACAAGCAAGTGGATTGACAGCCCACTTATGCTGAACATTATCTACTATTACTGCAACAATTTGGTCTGTCGTCCTTGAGTTGCTTCGGGAGATTCTGGAGTTTCCATCAAACCAAATATGTTGAATGGTAGAGCAGAAAGCCAGAGTTGCTATACATCCAATAGGTCCATTGGCTATCAGGGTGTTCAACATCTAAATGGTTACCTTTTCCAGCTGCATCCTCTTTCTTCTCTCCTTGGTTAGCTTTTCGTAAATGCATGATGCATCCCCACGCCAAAGAGCTAAAATGACACTAGAAAAACAGTTGGTCTCTGTTCTCGATGCCATCCAAACACAAAATTGCTAAAATTAACACCAAGAAATCCCAAACAAAAACGGAAAACAAAAAGTAAGGAACGCAGAGATTTAACGTGGTTCGCACACCAACGAGATGTGCTATGTCCACAGGCAAAGAAGAACTTTCACTATGTAGAAGAAGAAAATAATGGACATCTCTCAACCAATCACTAGAGCAACATTACAAAACTCTCACCCAAAACCCGAAGGCAAGAATTCCAAATCTCATGACCTAATGGGAGAACATAGGGTACATATTTATAGATTTTAATCAGGTAAACGGGTCAACCGATTGGGTTGGTCGTACCATACCCTTGCACCCCCACCATAAACCGAGATCAATGATGGGCTCTGAGCTCTCTGCTTCCACCACAAATCTCACGAATTAGGTCATTTAGGTTGCCACACCAAAATATGTTAGCATAGGTCCATCTTCAAAGTCAGACAAAAATTAGGCTCACAACATAGCAAAACTGCACTGTGATTGCATTCGGATATTTCTTTGGACTTGATTATCCTTGGTTGGAAGCATATCCCTAAGACATCTCCAGGCAGTGAAGGCCTGTCTGGGGATATTATTTGTGAATGAAACAACCTTCCACCAGCCAACCTATTGAGCACTTTGATCCTCTACACTTTCTATAAGCTTTGGGATTGCCTGTACAGTTCCTTCACCCACCACTCATTAGAAACCTGACACCTTCTTCATATGCATTGAACCAGGATCTAACTGAATCCTGTCCCCAAATATTTTGATCAAGATGCCACTCAGGTACCAATTATTCATCCACATATAAGTTCCTCTCCCATTCCCGATGCTGTGCTGAATAAGGGGTTTAACTTTATCCCTATACATTAGCACCTTCCTCCATATCCAGGAGCAACTGTGTGGTTTCTTAACCGTCCAGATAGTATCTTGTTTTAGACACCTATAGTAAAACCCAGTGGACCCATATGCTGTCTTTTTTGGAAGCTATCTACCAAATTTGTTTCAGGAATTCTGCGTCATTCATCTCTTTTATGTGTCTAACCCCTAGGGCCTCCCTCATTTTTTGTTTTACGCACTACATCCCAGGACAATAAATGCATCTCTCATTTCAAGGAGGGACTGCTCCAGAGAAGGTTATAAGAGATGGATTCCAATTTGGAGATCACATTCCCAAGCAGCCCAAGAATTCTTGTCTAGTTAATGTAGCACCCTTGCAGATTTGACCTTAGCAGCTATAACCATCCTGCATAAGACAAAACTCTAGCCTTTTAACCTTCTAGCCTCCTTTGCACTATATCTAATCCCCCTGCCTTCTGATAAGTACCTGCAGGACTCCCATTAATGAGGATAGAGAACATTGGGGAGCTGATACATATCTTCACCCATCCCAAGAAAATTGTAGGGAACCACATCCTTCCCAAAACTTCCATCAAGAACTTCCTACTGAGGGAACTGTAGGCCTTGTGTAAGTCCACCTTCGGTACCGCCAATGGGATGCAGCCTTTTTTTCAATACTTTTGATAATGTCATGACAAATTAAAATGTTATCTGTAATGGATCTCTCTTATATGAAGGCAGCTTGGTTCTCACTAGTCACTAACAGGACCTCTGACAACCTGCTGCAACCAATTAGTAATGATCTTTGTTATAACCTGATCGTGTCGCTAACCAATCAAAAATAAAATCCTATACTAATCTAGCAAGCAGAGAGTACGGGGTTGAACTATGGGGAACTAAAAGGCTAAGTTACTAAGATTGAATTCAACAAAACTAAATTTAAACTAAATCTATTAATCAATGCAAAAACTTAAACTATGAATATGTGAAGATCTTTGGGATTTCGAATCCCCAATGCTTTTCCCTAACCGATATAACTCTACACTTCAAAGTAAATTAGGGATGGTCTTCCTAGTTATGCCCTATCTTCGCAAGACTATTGTCCTTCGCGGAAGCTTGGCACGCTTAGTTCGCTGAGCTATAGAACATCTTTGGCCAAACTCAAACACAATCAACTAGAAGATATAGAACAATCAAATTAATGAAATAAGCATGGTTCATCTACATCCCAAAGAAAAGGAACTAGCTACTCATTATCACAAAGTTCATAAGAAAAATAAAGATGAAACATAGGGGGGGAGAGAGAGATGTGGTCTTCTTCTTCAGCAATGAGAGATGAGAGCCGCATTCGCCGTCTTCCCTTCTCTGTGGTTGGCTTCTCTTTTATGTCTCCCGCACACAATGAATCCCCTCTCTTTACCCGTAGATTCGACCTTTATTCGTTCGGATTTTGGAAAAACTCAAAACTAGAAAGTTGTAGATATTTTCAATATCGTTCCATAGCATCTTGAATCATCGAAATCCAAGCTCATTCGAGAGAGATATGCCCAAAATACTGAAGGTAGGTCTGTTTACCCGATTTTCAGATTTATTACCAATTTTGTTCCTTAGACCTCCACCTGTTTCCAATTTGGCTAAGATCTCACTTTTCATAATTTCTTGGGCAGCAAGATTGAATGCAATGATTTAAAATCCACCAATATCTAATATATTTGCCAACTTTACTCCATATTATCTCTAATATCCAAAATCACCTTATTCCTGAAAAATACACAAAAATATTCAATTAGCTCTCTTTAATTAAATAAGTATGGGGAATTAAATCAAATAAATAATGGTAAATGCATGCTTATCATAACCTTACATAACAAGTTACGCAAAGCAATAACAATGATGTATATTTGTTGTTGTGTGATAAACATTTCTTATTGAATAATTGATGGTGAAATTTACCTAGCCACAATGTGTCAACCTTTCTGCTTACATTTGAAACATGATCACCATCCCTCTTATTTTATAATGTTATGAGATTAGCAAAAATGTAAGAATGACATTGAATATTTCATATCGTTGAACCAAAACTGAAGTGTGGAGGGCAAGTTTGCAAGAAAAAGAACTAGTAGATCATCCTTGTTTATTTCATATCGTATTTTCCTTGTTCACCTCCCAGCTACTTTAGTGTGATTGTGTGATGTATTTTTGCAGTTGCCCATATTATAAGCAATCAACTGAATATGGGGCTGGGGGAGAGGGGAGAAGGGATTAATTTTTTCACCAAGTTGTTTTTTGTCTTACTCTCCTCTCCTTTTCTACTTCTCTCTTTCATTACTTTTAACTCATAATATATGTAGCCAACCCCTGCTTTGCAGAGAGGCAGTTTCCATAGTCAACCCTGTGACCACTGGGTCACAATTTCAAGCTTGCCCCCTTCTTATGCTGCTTCTGTATATGGAATTAAAATTCAAATGGTCCTCATGCAAGTAATCAGAGTCTGATTGTTAATGGTCGGGTGATTTATTTCTTTCCCTTTTTGTTTAAAATAAAAAGTTGAAGGTGGTGAATTGGTAATTCTCAAACTTGATAAAGCATGTTATATGATGTTGCTTATTCTTCATTTTGTGTAGAATAATTTCACTTTATGTCTTCTGCCATTGTGTTCCTGTTTGTTGACTTTATGCATTATGGATTCAGTGGTGACTAATTGTGTCTTTTCACTTAGGAAATGAAAGTCACTGTTTCAGATCCTTCTAAAGTTCAGTCTTTGCCTGATTCTTTTGAGTCAAAGACAGTGGAAACATTTTCACCCATGCAAAAGCAGGACTGTCACAGGGGCCTCTTCGTGGATAGGGGTGTGGGATCTCCAAGACTAGCTAAATCATGTAGTCAAAATAGTTTCACCATGGATATGAAGCTAGATTCTGAAACACAGGTTGGTGGTTCAGGACTGCAAGTTTGTTTTTTCTTCCTTTATGTATTACATTATATTTCATGAGAAAGATTAAATTGAAAATCTGGTGATGGTTTTAACATTATCTTCTTTCTTCTGAGTGTCAGAATGCCATGCCAGAAGCAGCTGGAGCCGTTGCAGCTGGAGCTGTGGCTGATCAGATGCTTGGACCTAAGGAGGATAAGCATCTCGCAATTGTTTTGGTATTTTCCATTTTGAACGGTTTTTCTTGCTTATTTTCCCCCATTTAATTTGATGGAAACTTGGTGGGACCGTGGGACTCAAATCTATGGTATGAAGTCCCCTATCAGAGTAATTTGAATGTGTTTTAAAATCAGCTGGCATTAAGACCATGCACAATGCATTCCTTGGTTCTGGGTATTTTTGTAGGAGATACTATGGTTTAAGTGGAAATATTGTTCTACTTAGCCTTTTCCATTATATAAATTGCTGACCCATGTATTGTGGGAAATATGCACTGTCAATTCTTTGCTAAAAATGTCCTGAGAAGTTTCTGATTTTTCAGGTTGGATTGCCAGCCCGAGGCAAGACCTTTACTGCTGTGAAACTTACAAGGTATCTCCGCTGGTTGGGACATGATACTAAACATTTCAATATTGGGAAGGTGAATTCCCCCCCTAATACAATAACATATGTTCTTTTAATCATTACTTCTCTTGTGGCAACCACAAATCTACAATAAAATTTGACGAGACTCAAATCTTGGCTGTAACAGTATCGTCGCCTCAAGCATGGAACAAATCAGGTAAGCTTAAGGATCCGACTGTTTGCCAATTGCCGAATGACTGCTTAATTTGTGATTCACAGTGTTATAAATTTCATGCGTTAACCTCAGTTTGACATTTGATATTTGTTTTCAGTTTTTCAGTGTTTTTCTGAGGACATTTCGTGCGAAATCAGTTTCTTTTTTCTATAAAAATAATGTGGTACATTAAAATGATCTCACATACAACTGTATTAGGGCATTGATTTATGAAAATGCCATTGCACAGAGGGTCTGGATAAGCACATCAGGTTAGGTTCTTGTAATAAGCAAAAGAAATTTGCTTGAAAGAAAGTAAAAGAAAGCTATAAGGAGAATGTTTCGATTATGCTTAAATTAAGTACATCTTTTTCTTCATAAAAAATTAGTATTGCATTCTGACTTATCTTTGTGTCGTCTCAACGTTTAACTATTTAACTGTCCTGTAACTTTTTTTTTAAACATTTTGGAAATATGAACTAAAAGAGTGTTCTTTTTTTCTCATGTCCATGGTCATTGGATTGAGAGCCTTGATAGATTATACTTTTCTTGCAGCAGTCCGCTGATTTTTTTCGAGGCGACAATGCAGAAGGCATGGAGGCACGCAATGAGGTGAATTTGCATCAAAAGATCCTGCGGTGTTTTCATATGCCTATCTATGACAATATATTAACACTCTCCTCTCGCTGAAAATGGGAAAATTTTTGTTATTTGGGTGGCAAAATGGGCTGGTTAGGTTATGTCTGACGTGAATGCAGGTTTTAGTTAAGGTATTCTGTCTTCGTCCAACCAGTTCTGACTTCAACCTTGTTTGGCCACTTTCATGAGAACTAATTATTTGAGTATTATCAAGATTGAAGTCTAGTTAACTGTTAATGCCAAAAAACCTCATAAGGGATTTCATCTCAGGAACAAGATATTAATAGGTCATAACTCCAGCCAACTTAAAAAAGCTGACTTTCATGAAAAAAATGAATCAACCAGTTTATACTTCTTAGTAGCTGCAACCCATAATCCAGATTATGGGATTTAGTTTCCTGTTTATAACCCTTGATTGAAGATATCTGTCTCATATTGGGCTTTGAGTCATGTCTGAACCCACTAAACCTCATACAGAGTTACCCAGATTGGCCAGACAAAACATTGGCACCAACACTCCCCTATCTGGAAATGCTAAATTGCTAACCACAGTTTCAATGCAAATGGGAATACGCTTGATGGAAAAAGCATACAAAGATAGTGAGGCTTCCATCACAATGATTTAGGGCAATAGGGTGCATCACAGATACAAAAAGAAGCACCCCTCAATCAATAGGTCAAAGACAGACATGGTACCAGTTACATTTCTAATCTTTGAGAAGGGGTCTTTTTCGATTGTTCATTTGTTCCTGGTTTCTTTTCTTTCTTTGGTTATTTGTGTTTCATTCTTTTCTTTGGTTTTTGTTGTTATTAATAGGATGTGTATTGAGATCTATATTGTTGAGATACACAAACTGGTTTTTCCACCTGATGCTACATGAATCTTTTTTATTAAAGTAACAGAGAAACTCTCACCCCCTCCAGAAAAAAGATGACAAAACAAAAAGGAATATGAGAAGAAAGCTCAAACATTAAACAACCTAAAGCTAAATCAAGCTGAAAAGGGAACCACCCAAAGAAGAACAAAGAATAGTCAAACCTGGCAACCAATCACCTTACATAAAGTTCAGTTCTCCCCATTATGGTTATATAGGGAGGAATTGAAGGGATCACCCAGCTCCCATTTTGGTTGGAAGCCATACATGGACTCTTCTGGTTTAAAAAGTCACCATTAGCCCCTATTAGTAACTCCAATGTCATTGGTATTCTTAGAGTCTATCACCTTTTGGCTTTGCTGCTTCCCCCCCCCCCCCCCCCTTTTTATACATGTAAGTCTCCCACTTTTCTTCTCCAGCCCTTTTGTGGCTTTGGTAATACATCGTTTATTGAACTCCAGCCAACCTCACCCAAACCCTACCAAAAAAGGAAAAGAAAAGAAGCAGATAAGATAGTGCATCAAACATAGGAGTTCCTCTTCCAGCTCTCAAATCAACAGTCGATGCAAGAGCTCCTCCCTCAAGAGAACCTTTCTGTGAAAAATCCTCTTTGCATGCTCTAGATCACCCTGCATAACAACATTCGCCAAGGATTTTGAGTCTTCTCGAGTATGTCCCACAAAATACTCTTTAACCCATGGAATCATGGCTCAGCCATAGGAGACAAGGGAGGAGACCCTCCTCCTTTTGAGATGCACAATATTTATTAGACTAGTATAGTAATGGTGCTTTAGGATTTAGATTGTTAATTATCTGACTTATATTGTGTTTTTGTTGAGAATTGCGCAGAATCCAAGGTTGCTGCCTTGGTGAGCAAGCCTTGGCAGCAGCCTTCTTTCACTCCACTTTCTATTTTGGTGGTTGTTTCTATTTTGGTGATAGTTTTCATTTTCAGAACTTCTATTTTGGAAAGATTTTAGGAGCTAGAAAATTGTAAGTTTTGTCTTTAAGCTTTAATTTTTTATTTCTTTTTCTATAGGACAATTACTTGTCTCTCAAGTTGTATTAGATCTCTTGGAAAACTATAAATACAAGCTTCCTGCGATTCTAAGCTCTTTAGCTAGAATCACAGGCCTTCTCTGCTGGTTCTTCACCTCTCTTCTCTTTCTTCTTCTTCTCTCTTTTCTCTCTTCAAGTTCAGCTACTGCTTTGATTGTTTAAAGCTTGTTTTCTAACATGTTTTTCTTTTCTTACACTTACCTCCCTAGGGATGTATATGCAACTTCCATCATATTATTAATGTAGTAGTATAGGATGAGGAGAACTAACATTGCTCTCCAATACAACATTCTAGCACAACTTCTCCTCTTTCTTCAACCTTCTATGTGCATCTCCTCTCTTTGATTTCTTAGTTTTCTTGCAACCTTTAGATTTGAACTTGGTATCAGAGCCATGCTTCTAGTTCTCTGTTTCCATTCCTCTCTTTTGGAACCCTAGGTTACAAATGGGTTCCATTGAAGAGAATACCATGTGAAAATCTATGACCTGATCACTGGAGTTGCCCTAGAGTCTCCTTTGAGGTCCCAAAACCTTGGTTATGTAAGAGGAAGGCTCAAGATCTACAACTCACCATGTGCTTTGCTGCTGCTGCAGAAATTCCGTCAGCTCATGGAGCCGATTTCTTTTTCTCTTACCTGGTATTGTTTAGCAATGTAAGCAGGACCATTTGATTTGAGTTGGCCTATGGCCTTCTTTATATCCTAACATGGTTTGGCTGCATGTTTCTGAGAATAGTCTCCGCACAACTCATTTCTCTCATTTTAGCTGCTTGGTCTTGATTAGTCTTTTTGTTTGATCCTCTCATGTTACTGTATAATGCCATTATACCTTTGAAGCTTGTGGTAGAGTTGACTTCAATTGAAATATGTGCCTGATTTGCTGGACTGTGGTTGCTGGTCTTCAAAACTATGATGAACATGAATCAATTACTTAACGGCATTCAACAGTTTGAGACATCCTGTCTCTACATCGCACTTCTTGCGTCTTCTTTCTCTAAATTCTGGGTCGTTGATTGTTGTCTTTGGTGCCACTCCTCGTATGACTGGTAGCTAAAGAGTCAAAGCAGTGGATGAAGAGGCATCATAGGAAAATCCCACCATAAGGGGTAGGCAACACAAGTCTTTGTCCGTCAAGCAACTCTATTTGTGGTCAAGCTAGGATCACTCCCCACCATATGCATATCCTTTCTTATTACTTTTCCTATATTCATTTTAGGTAAGGGTGTCAATTGCGTACCGAAACCATTTAATCGTACCGAACCGCGCCGTCTAAAACCGCACCGTACCGTACCGTTCAAAATTCGGTACGGTATGTACCGAAACCGAATTTCTTCGGTACGATTCCGGTATTAGGTACTCATACCGTCGCTTTGTACTGAAACCGTACCAAATTGTACCGTACCAAATTAAGGGATATAAATTGTAATTTTACAATTAAAACACTTTACCTTTACCCTATCCCTAATTCTCTATTTCAGTTTTTCGTTCCATCATTCACTCCTCTTCTTAGATATACTTGTTTTGTCTCTATTAATTAGATCTACTTGTTTTATCTTTGTTAATTTCAAATTCTATTGATTAGTTGATCACAATTTCATTAGGATCTTAATGAACTAATAACAAAAGTGCCATAAGTTCATTCGTATAAAAATTGTACCGCATTAGATACCGTGTTTAAACCGTTTTTCCGTACCGATTTAATACCGAAACCGTACCGAACCGTTTTTGTAAATACCGAAACCGTACCGCATTGAATTTAAACGGTGCGGTACGGTTCTGGTTTTCGGTATTCAAAGTTGATACAGTACCGAATTACCGAAACCGTACCGATTGACACCCTTAATTTCAGGTTGGCCTCTGCCTCTTTTAGTTTTTGTCATGTAAACATTCATTTCAGTTCACTAACCCTTAGGCATTAGTTTCACATTTAGCACATCAATGCAGTACCTCATTTATGCCGTCAGGATTTTCTTCTACACCTTAGAAAACTCCAAAGCAATAGATCACACGTTTCTCTGCATCATCCCCAAGAAAATTGGAGTTTCCTCCATGGCTGAAATCTGGGTCATCTTCCTTTGTTACCTCATCTTCAACTTGTTGTCGACTCCTTGGTAAGTGCTACTCTCCTTCAGGTAGCTCGTCGCATAGCAGATAATATCATCTTTTGTTAAGACAATTTTAGAAGCTTTGATCGCAAGTTGAACTCTCCTTCTTTTCTCTTGAAAATTGACATCCACAAAGCCTCTAATTCCGTCTGCCAAAACTTCATCTCTTGTGTCCTTTCCTCTCATTTTTGTCTATTAGATTGATTCTTGCATATACTCTCCTTGGTTTATTGTCTTGGTCAGCAGCAGACGGGCTATAAACTCTCCATCAGCTGGCCTGTTTCCCCTTTTCTCCATCTCTTGTCACTCAGGGTCCTATGCTGCCATTGTTAAGTCCAAAGCGACCTTCACCTAATATTTTCGATCTCCAAATCAAGGTGCGAAATTTTGGCTAGATTTGACTTTTGATTTCGGTCAAATGTCATTTCTTATAAATAGTAATTATATTAGAAGGAGATACAAATATTACCTTATCAGTTTATTTCTGATTATAAATTTATAGATTTAGTCAACCTTACTTTATAATTTCAATTACATCTTTGTTTACAATTATAATTTCAATCAACCTTACCTTTACAATTTGATTTCCAATTATAACTTCAATCAATCTTATCGATTTCTAATTGTGCATTTCAAATTTTAATCAATCTTACGTTACTTTATGTGTTTCAGTCAATCAACCTTATCTTTCGCCCTAATTTTGTATATAAATGACAAAAAATTGTCAAAAAAATTGTTCGACAAAAGAAAAAAGACAAAAGATTGCTGAAAAATCGGTGAGAAATCGATTTCTTGCCAATATATATTGTAAAGATCGTACCGAAGCCCCATTTCATATGGCCACCTTCCGAAACGGCGAAATATCGCCGATTTTTCCCACCATGCTCCAAGTGCAAGCAATAAAAAATAAAAAAAATCTGGGTACGTCACGTCCTCACTAATGATCTCATGCCTTATGGTCTTCTCCAAGGCAAATACCCTCTCCACTGGGTACATCATGGCCTCCCTCCTCTTTCAAAACCACTTAGGCCTCTTGACAGCCTTCTTAAGTCCCACATCTTACTTATTAGTGTTTCAGCAGTCTAGGGCTTCATAAGCAAGATCATTTGACTTTTGATGCAAAGTAGACCAAGCTTTGATACCATGATGGACTGGGGAACAGAACTTATGCCAATAAGATGTAAGCCTTTTAGTTATGGGATGCTACAAATCACAACATGCAAGTACCCTCAGGGCAGCATTAATAAACCCTAAGAGACAACTCTAACTTATGCCCATATCACAACACATTCTGAGATCACCCTCAAATAAATGCAGTTCTCTTTTGTATCTTTTTCTATTTAGCTACCACAACCTCTTTTAGTTATGGTTAGTCAAAAAACTTCTACTTCTTTGATAAACTTAGAGATATTTAATAAATTTTTTTTTGGGGGTAAGAAGTTAATAACTGTTACAATCTTTTGTTATTGGCCCACTAAGAGCTTGGGTGGGCCCATAAGCATAGTTTGAGATTTTTGCCAAATTTTGCTAGTTTCGGTAATGGTTGAAATGAAATGGGCGTCAAAATTTGAAGTTGCAATATTTCACCAAAATTCTGGAAACTTCAACAAAATTTCATTGAAATCTTGAAAATTTTAAGCGTTTGTACCCTACGGGGTTATGGCTATGGATATGGTGCTTCATCTATTAATTCCAATCGCATGTCTACATATGGGTATGGGGATGGATCAAGTGCATCATTTGTGACTCCATCTTTGGATATCCATCAGGACCAACATAGCAAGTTATGCCAGTTCCATGACCTGGTTATAGTCTATGGCTATATGACACATTCTCTAGGGTAGGATATCTACTTTATGTTGATTATGATACCTATAGAAGGGCAGTGACAAACTACATGGATAGCGCTATCCGTATCATATCATGGCTTACTTATGTCTGATATTAGAGTACTCCTCCATGACTTAGGGGATGGATCCAGGCCGACATAGCAGCTTTATTAGATTAGACTAGGTCTTATTCATTGTGCATTGTCATTGTGGACTTCTAATATGTATCTTACTTATTCATTCCTTGTAAATTGTTATTCATTCATTTACTGTTATACATCATTCAATGTAATTTTTAATCAAGTATTGAGTTATAAACTTTTATATGTAGATTGAATTGTACTTGTTCTATTTTTTTGTTGCATTTTAATGAAATCATAGTGTTCTTTGCATAATATCCATTTCTGAAAATGCCTATTCTAGACTTCAAGTTTTGCCTGCATGTATCTAGGCATGTGCCAATCAAGAACACCACTTTGGGGTGGGTTTTAGGAAAAAATAATACTTCCATTGTTTTTATTGGTCTCAAGTTAGACTGTACACCAAAAACCAGATAAAGAAGACACCTATAACCCACCAAAATTGACCATCTTGAATCTGGTATAGAGTTTTACCAGATTTATTGAAATTTTGCCAGTTTCGACCTGGTTGAAACGGAAAAAAGAAATGAAGTTTCGTACTATGCCCATAAGTGATGTGACTGAATTCCCCCCTCCCCTGCAGAACCCTGGACTGTGTTACAACTTCACCAATAAGGTCCATTGTCTAGTCCTCTAGTCTTAAAACTCCTTGCGGTTCCTTGGCTCATATTAGTATTCTGAAAAGTAATGGGTAAAATTGAGGTTGAGCTCTAGAGTGGAGATGTTAGGTGTTTTTCCCTTGTTGTATATGTACTAAGTCTCAGATGATGTGTGCTTTTTTAAGGGGATCTATTGTCCCTTGAGTTTCCTTTAATATTCCTTATCACTAAGTTTTGGCTTGGCTTTACTTAAGCATCTTAGGTGATTGCTGTAGGTTTGATATTTATAAGTAATTCACATTTATTCTCATGCACATAGCCTTAATATATTGAGTGCCAGTAGGTAGCAGCTTTGGCAATGGATGATATGATATCGTGGATGCAAGAAGGTGGCCAGGTGAAGTGATATTATCTTCAAAATTTTTAGTGACTGTTGTAATTCTCTTTTGTATTTAGTTGGTCTAATTGGGTTGCAGGTTGGAATACTTGATGCCACAAACAGTACCAAGGCTCGGAGGAATATGCTAATGAAGATGGCTGAAGGGAAATGCAAGGTAGTTTAATCTGCTTAGAAAGTTTGAAGGATGTTATGTAAGATGAGTTCCATGTGGACCTATGGTCTACTGAGAGGCTCAGCAGTCAACTTGGTATAATCAGGCTGTGCGTCCACAAGAATTTAAGGATTGAAATAGAAATATTAAAGTATTCAACATAATCAATCTTATGGATAATATAGCCACCTTTTATTTCATATTCTCGAACTGCATGCCTTATGTCCTGGAAAAGGACTATAGAGCCAGTTTTCATAATATTGATATTTCTCATTTCAGAAAAGACAGGCTTATATTGTCTTACACCATGCCTTATGGATGCTTTATTTCAGTGCGTCTAGAGGTTTACTCATTAATTTTTTCCTCTTTTCTTTTCAAGTTTGTTTTCCTTATTTTTTTTTAACAAAAATAGCAGTAATCAGTTTCAGGATTTTCTTGGGACTTCTATTTTTATAGATCTAATTTCTATGGAAGGATCTCATATTTCATATATGTTACAATTAAAATTTTCTGAACTTATTTGCTTTTTTATTTTATTTTTTAAAAGAGAGTTTTTAAATTCACATGAAAATAAGCACATAGGCTTGTATGGTTATTTGAACTGATTACATGTAATTTCTCATACAGATTATATTTTTGGAGACAATATGCAATGATAAGCACATCATTGACAGAAATATACGCCTTAAAATCCAACAAAGTCCTGACTATGCTGAAGAGTGAGTATAGTGCTTAACTTTTTTTCCCCTCTTGGTGATAGACCCTCAACTGATTAAATTATTTGAATTGAAAGCTGGTTCTGCATTGATGCTTATCTTAATAAAGATTTTGGTTTTGCTTTGCAGGCCAGATTTTGATGCTGGACTGAGAGACTTCAAAGCACGACTGGCAAATTATGAGAAGGTGCTTGCCTGACCCTATCACCAGTGTAACATTGATTATGTATGTGCTTTTAAGTCTGTATGTTCCAAATCCACAGTGTATCTGGGACAATGAAGTAATTACGTATCTTGATAATGTAACATTGTCATCAACGGATTTAAGTGACATGATTGGTTTAAGGATTAGAAGTTGGGTTTGTAGCTAAAGTGGGATTAGAAGTTGAGTTTGTAGCTAAAATGAAACAGTGCATCAAGTGATATGATTGGTTTAAGGATTAGAAATTGGGTTCGTAGCTGAAATGGAACAGTGCTTGGGCTTTGTGAATGTGAGTGAGGTTTGGTGCCCAGCATCCTTGAAGGGGGGGGGGTGTTGGAGGAATAGAGGAATAAACGTTTAGGACATTGGGGTTCTCCGAAGGAAACCCAAAGTCTGGAACTCTCTCATACGATTATGAAATACAATAATAGATACTAACTTTTCTTTCTTACGTTCTCAAATACATCAAAAGTCAATTGCAGTTCCTGATTCCAGAATAATGTGTTTTTAGGCATTCCTTTTTTTTTTTTTTTAATTTTTTTTTTATATTTTTCACAAAATATCATGTACTGTCTTGTTGCAGGAACTTTGTAGGTCTTTTGTGATGTTGATGTGGCTGCGTATTTCTGCTTTGTGAGTTTTAGGTTCAACTGTTCAAGTGTATCAGCTCTAAAATGAATATTTTTTTAACAGGTATATGAAACAGTAGAAGAAGGGTCCTACATAAAGATGATTGATATGGCTAGTGGACAAGGTGGTCAGATACAAGTAAGTTTTGCATGCCTCCCTGCGAAGGAAATTTTCTCTTATATCTATATGTGGACATGGAGTCTGCATGTGACCCAGCTCTTGGAAAAAATGTTTCCCCTTGATATCTCTTGCTCCTAGATTTCTTTGTAGTTGTATCAGCTTGAATTTTAATAATCTCTTCTTGTGTGGACCGAAGCTGGCAGTCCAGTTTATGATCAGTGTGCTGTTTTGGTTGTAATTTCATTCATCCTGTCTTGTCATTCTGTTCAAATTGACTTCTTCAAGATTGCAATAGGTAGTTAACATTTTATGTATCAGTGTGCTGAGAGCCTGAGATATTATCAATCTTATCAGTCCAATGGAGTTGGCTTTTTGAGGTTGCTATAGGTAATTGATATTTTATGTCATAGTGTTTTGAGGTACTACCAAAGTTGCATTTGCACTAGGAATGACACTTTCCCTCCCGAATCATGTGTTCATCCAAGCATCCACGCAAAGGGGTGAGGTTATGAAAATGAGAAGAACTGCAGAAAATGGAGGGTTTTCTACAGAGCAGGAGGTGAAAGAACAGAGAAGTGGAGATGCTGGAGAGAAGGCAGTGGTGAGGGGTATGTTGCAGATGAAGTGAGGGAGGGTGCAGAGTAGTCAAGGCACTGCCTTCATGCTCAGGCAGGTTGCTTTATCAGCAAGGCACATGATTGTTGGAAATAAAATTGGAAGAAAAAAGATACTAGGAAGAAGAAAGACACAAGTAGCTGGTTTCCATTTCATGTCTCCTGTTCTTATCTGGTTGCTGCTGCAAGTTAGGTTTTTCCAATTCAGATACTTGACCAATACAGATCAGCCAGAATGGTACGGATCTAGTTACACTTTTATTAAAATTGGGTTTTTAATCCTGTGTCAGCCTGACTCTGCTGATACATTTGGTGATTGCATGGCCACAAGTATTGGTGCATAGTTTCCAAGGCATCACTTAGGTGCTGAGTAGGTAGTACAAAAGTCAACCTCGAACCAAGAAACAAGCGGGAGATCAATTGCAGATCAATACAAGTCATGAAGACAAATACAATAACTAGAACTTTCTCTCTCTTAACATAAGAAATAGCATAAAAGGTTAGGAAGGGGCGTAGGGGGAAATGGGATGTCTCAGCCCTGGGTCTCTTCTCACCATAGCTGTCTCAGCTGTTGAACATGGATTTTACTCCATAACTAAGACTACTAAGGTAAAATCCAATTTCTCCAAACTCTTCTCTTCTATTTGATGTAAACACAAAGTCCCCTGGTAGAAACCCTAAGTGGGGCCCAGGATAGCTCCAAGAAACCTTCATTAGCTGGTCGAACTCTTTATGAGAGGTATTTTGGGCATTTTTGCCCTTAATTTAACCTGAAATTAATTTAGGGCCTGTTTGGTTACATGAGTCTGATCCAAGTTCTTGAAGCAGCCCCTTTAATTACATAACAACAACAACAACAACAACAACAATAAGCCTTGTCCCAACTAAATGGGGTCGGCTACATGGATTCTTGCCTTCCAATCAGTTCTATTTGAGGCCATGCTAGATACAAGGTCTAAGCTATGCATATCCTTTGTCACCACTTCTCTTAAGGTTATCTTAGGTCTACCCTTAGCTCTTTTAGTCCCTTCAATCTGGATTATATCACTTCTCCGTACAGGGCATTTATAGGTCTCCGTTGAACGTGGTCAACCTCAAACGACTTTCTCGAATTATCACTTATGGGAGCAACTCCCAAATCAACTCTAATATGATCATTCCTTATCTTATCTTTCCTAGTTTTGCCACTCATCCATCTTAGCATCCTCATTTCTGCTACACTGAGTTTATCTATATGATTCTTTTTAACAACCCAATACTTTGCACCGTACATTATACCTGGTCGAACAACGGTCCTATAAAATTTTCCTTTAAGCTTTAATGGAATACGCTGATCACACAAGACTAAAACCTTTAGCCATAGTACCTCACGAATACCTTGAGCAATTGCCCTAAATTCAGTTTTTGCATGGACCTTGCAACCACTGTTTGTTTCTTGCTCCTCCAGTCCACCAGGTTACCTCCTACATGCATACAATATCCAGATGTAGATTTCCTATCATATGGATACCTTGCCCAGTCTTCATCTGTGTATGCCTCAACTTTTAAGTGTCCATAAGCTGAAATTATAATTCCATTTTCTGGAGTAGCCTTCAAGTACCTCAATATCTTCTACACTACATCCAAGTGTGAGGAGTATGGATCATGCATAAACTGGTTAACTAAACTAATTGCATATGTGATGTTTGGCTAGTATGAGATAAATAGATCAACTTTCTCACTAATTTTTGATCTTGTCCACCGATTCACCTTCTTTTTCCTTCAAGAGTAGGTTAAGCTCAATAGGAGTCTCTTCTAGCTTACACCTTAACATTCTAGTTTCTAATAAGTCTAGAGCATTAGTCGTAACTTCCTTTGAGAGAGGGAAACACCACTGGCCAAATATGCCAACTCCAGCCCTAGAAAGTATATAAGCTTCTCCATGTCCCTGATCTTAAATCCAGTTCCTATAAATTTTTCAAGGCTGAAATCTCCTCCTTATTGCTCCATGTGATCACAATATCATCCATATAGACTAGAAGTATAGTGGTATGTGAATTTTCTATCTTGTTGAACAGTGTATAATCTGCATTACTCTACTTGTAGCCATCGGAAATCATATCTTTATGAAATCTCCCAAACCATGCCCTAAGAGATTGCTTTAGCCTATCAAAGCTCTCTTCAGCTTACTCACTTTCCTATAAATCTCAGTGGTAGCATACCCAAGTGGCACATCCATATATACCTCCTCTTGAAGTTCTCTGTGGAGGAAATCATTCTTCACATTTAGCTGTTGTAGGCTCCACCCTTATTTACTGTATATGAAAGGATAGTCTGAACTGTATTCATCTTGGAAATTAGGGCAAATGTTTCCTGGTAGTCAATCCCATAAGTCTGAGTGAAGCCCTTGGCCACCAATCTTGTTGTGTGTCTCTCTACAGTCCCATTTGCCTAGTGCTTGATGACAAACAGTCATTTGCACTCAATAGTCCACTTTCTTGAAGTTAAGGACACCGGTTCCCACATCTTTTTTTCTTTTTCTTTTCCAGAGCTCGCATTTCTTCATTTATTGCTTCCTTCTAGTTTGAGTGAGACAATGCTTCTTGCCATGTGTTAGGAACAAAAGTAAAGGACAAAGAAGAAACGAAGCTTTAAAATTAAGGGGATAAGAACTGATATGAAACAAAGTTGGAAATAGGATGTTTAATGCATGTGCATGGCTACTTTCGTAATGCAATTGGTAGATCCAAAGTGGGATTAAGAGATGGCGTCATAACTAGGAGTAGAAGCTTCCAACTGGCTTTGCACAAAAGGGGGATCTTCTTACATGGATCACCTTTGATAAGTCTTCAGAGGCCTTTGATAAGTCTTTAGAGGTCTTTGATAAGTCTTTAGAGGCTTTTTCTCCCCCTGCACATTATCCACCATCTGTTCTTGCCTAGTCACTCCATCTTCCAAAGAAGGATCATCGATAGGAATCTCAGGAGAAATATTTAAAGGAGGAACAAGAACTAAAACCTCTTCACTAATACTCTCCCCTTGAAGAGGTGTAGGGGCAAAGAAGGAAACTTGTTCTTAGAACATAGACAAAGAAAAGACGGGAAGCAAGGTGATAACACTTATAGCCCTTCTGGGTTGTAGGATGACCTAAGAAAATACTCCATAACCCACGTGGATCCAACATACCATGAAGATGTTGGTTTCGGGAAAAGGCAACACAACCTAACACCTTGGGTGGCACAATAAAGGCTGCTGTCCCTAAAAAAACCTCAAGGGGGGCAGTGCTGGTGAAAACATGTGAAGCCATTCTAATAATCAGATTGGCTGCAGTAAGGACTGCATCCCCCCCAAAACTATGAGGCATATGCATAGTACACATCAAGGAATGGGTTACCTTGAGAAGATGTCTATTCGTATAGTAACCCCATTTTAAGTAGGGGTGTTGACATAACTAGTCTGGTATATGATCCCATGTTCAGCTAGGTAGAGGGAAATGTACCACCTAAATACTAAGTCCCATTATTTGTACACAAAATTTTTAGTGTGTCTCCAAATTGTGTCCTATATTATGGAAAATTTGAAAAAAATGAAAAAATATCACTCTTTTGGTGGAGTAAGTAGTCCTCCGTGGTTCTAGTGTAACAATCCATAAAGATCACCAACAACCTATGGTCAGAAGTAGACACAATCTGAGAAGGACCCCACACAACAAAAAAAGGAACACTACTACAATTGTCAGAGATTCAATAAACATGTCTAGATTGCTTAGTAAAATGCAAGCATCATAATGAAATTCATTTAATTACAACGTTTAACCAAATCACAATTCAAAAAATAACTTAGATAAAACATGTAAAGGAATGTGGCCTAAAGGACAATGTCACTGTAACAAAGTAAAAAGTGCTGGAGAAGTGGAACTAGAGGCTGTAGAAAAAGCTGATAGATATCCATCTAGTAAGTAGAGCCCCGTTGCTGTCTAGCATTGCCAGTTGTACACCATGTTTTCAGGTCCTAAAACACACAATGAGAAGGATAAAAAGTTATTTTGTAGTTCATATCACGAGTAATGCTACTAATGGATAAAAGATTGGCAGAAAACTTAGGAACATACAAAACAAAAGATAAAGTAAGGGAAGGTGAATAGATAGTAGATCCTTTTCTAGAGATGGGAGAAAGAGATCCATCAGCAATTTAAATAACCTAAGTTAAGGGAACACGAATAAGTATGAAACAAAGGGGATAAACAAGTCATATGGTCGGTTGCCCTAGTCGATTATCCAAGAGGGATAATTTGATTTGACATTGTGACAACCAAAAATACCTATGGAGGGTTGTGTGTCGGAAGGGAAACTATAGCAGAGGCTACACTTGCATTGGGAGTTGGTGCAAAAGGGGTCACATCGAGCCTGGTCATCAACTGGCAAAGGCGTTAGAGCTTGTTAGAGACAGGTACATAAGTACTTAGGGTGTCAGAATTAGGTTGATGGGCAGAAGCTTGGTTTCCTCCTGGCTTTACATTCATTCCTCCTCCACTTGAATTTGCTGGATGACCATGCAACTTCCAACACTTTGTCCTTGATATGATGCTATTGACCATAATACTAGCATTTAATTGGTGCCTGAGAATCACCTGTATTGATGTTATCACCACTTGTACCAGCCACCAAACCTGATCAGTCAGATGTTTGAGTATGCATTGTTGTTGTCTTGTGACTATTCTTTTGTCAACTATAGCATAGCCTTGCTTTAGTGATGGAAGAGGTTCCTGTGAGAGGATTTGAGCACAGGTCTGATCATACTCAAGATTGAGCTCTACTAAAAAATCATACACTATGTTTGTCCTCCCACTTCTAATAAGCAGCAACATCAGTAGCATAGGATGGCGTAAAATGCCCATAGAAATCAAGGGTCCGAATCTAACCTTGAAGAGTATTGTGATATTGAGAGAGGGTGAGCTACTTTTATTGCATGGATTTTCCTTCTAATCTCAAAACGTTGTGCACCATTACAATCTTTGAGTAAGTTTCCTTGGCAACTCTCAAGATTGTAGCAACATCAGGAAGAAGAAGATAGCTCTGCAATACTTGGTTCAATGGAATTGAGAAGAAATCCCATAACCAAGCATTCATCAGTCTCCCACTTGTCTTGTGTCGAACTAGAGAAGATGACTTAACAGAAGTCCTGTAAAGATGGCCAATAAGACCACAAGCATCAACTGCAAGAGAAACAGAGTAAGACCAGTGAAGATAATTGGTCCCATTAAGTTTAATAGTTGTCATCTAAAAAGCAGAGAAGTCACGATCCCAAAAAACAAAATAAACATGAGTCTCCACCATACTTGATGTACTTGAAGAGGCAGAGGCAACTAAATTAGCCATCGCACGGGAAAAACAGGTCTAAAAAGTTAGATAAACCAATCAATAGGATCCTTTGGTAGGAAAAAAATGCTCACCACTAAGAAAAAATCATGAAAAGGATTTTTTGGATAAAAAGGTTTTAAAACATTAGGACAAGGGAGCGATGGCCGTAGGAGTTCTTGCAAGAGGAGGCGAGAGGCCTAGAGCTAATTGTAGGTGGATCTAGGTGTTAGCAACAAGGGTTGATGACCTCAGGAGTGTTGTAGGGTTGAGGTGATACTACTAGGGTTATTGGAAGATGGGAGGTACAACACCCCTAGGAGGATCACAAGGGCTAGGCAATGCTCCTAGGAGGAGTTGCAGGGTCTTAGGAGGCTTGCTGGTATGAGGCGATAGGCTTAGAAAGATTGCAGAGGAGGTGCGAGACCTCTAGGGCCTATCGCAAGGAGAAGAGGGCCTCGACGGTGGTTGTGGAGGTGGTTTTAGTCTTTGATGGTGACCTGTGATGGGTAGAAGAGATATGAAGGAGGTGAAGGTCTGAGATGGTGGTAGTGGCGGTGCTAGGGTGGAATAGTGGTGGTGATAGGTTGTGATGTGTACAGAGAGGTGGCGGCGGTAGGTGGAGCTCAAGAGATGGGAATGGAAGGTTTCTCAAACCAAAGATGGCTTTGATACCATGATGAAAGATTTGAGAAAAATCATGACATAACAAGTCCTTTATTTATATAGAAACTTAATAAAAATAGAATAGATCTTCCCATTGTGGGAATATTACGCAGAGAAAGATAAAAGAACCTAACAAGACAATTATACCCTTAATGAAATAATTAATATTACTACTGCCTTACAACAATTAGTAACCAAAACATGTGGGGAAAAAACCAAACTATCCCTGCTAGGTGTGGCCAGCCCACTTGGAGCTCCAATGGGCTTTGATTCTAGGACCCAATTTGCTGGTATGGGAAGGGGGGATAGACTTGCTTACATCAGAGGGACTGGAGGGGGATCGGGGACAGCACTTCACAAAATGCAAGGATACTCTCTTGTTCTCTTCCTTCTTTGTTATAATGTTATGTACAGTTTTCTCAGTAAAATATAGGTTGTGGCTCTATTAACCCAATTGTGTGCCCACTAATGCATTTCATATTTGGTGCAACAAATTTCAATATTTGTCTTCCTGAATAAGTACGCCAGCTAGAAGATTTATCAATAGGTTGACTACCTGTACCACAACCACTAGTTCCATGGCCTTGGCTTCTAGATTGGACATGGCCACTGCCTTGTCCTTGTCCATGATTGGCAACAAAGGCTGAATTGTCCTTGGGAGTAGCATCAGTATTAGATGCATTAGCCAAACAATTGATACACGAGAAGACCGTTGAAAGAAGGTGTGAGAGTTTAGTCTTCCCAGATTGGTAGTCAGGATGTAGTCCAACTAGAGCTTTTGTAACATGAAATCCGACTCATTGTTGCTTTAAATGATCCAGATCCGTAGTAAAAGGCTGACGCATCTAGAAGTTTTCAACGATACCCTTGTTACGTGCAAAGTAGTCATTCTAAGGTTATCTCCCTGTTTGATGTTGAAAGTTTCTCATTGAGGTCCTATAGATAACAAGCTTCCACTCCAATCTTCCTAGACATCTTTAGCTGGGGTATGAAAAATCACATTGGATGTGTTAAACACTTTTCCATAATCATATGTTGATGTTAGAAGTGTCATTCATCACAAGCTGTTATAAATATCTTCATATTTCTTTGCCCCTGCTTTCCCCATAATCTTTTTAGCTTTATTTCTGAAGGATTTATACCTTTATGGATCCCCTACATCTTTAGTCCCCTGAAATGTCTTGAAACTAGCTTTTTTGGTCTTAGTGACTGGTTGGCCTCATCATCCCTCCATGAAGTCTCCCAAGGGGCATGATGTATACATTTCTTTTCCCCGGGAACCTCTTTACCAACTTTCCTCATACAAACCGTCACCTCATTCCACATCATATTAGTATCTACCTCAAAGTTGCACTTTCTCTGTTTGACCACTTTATCAGCAAATGAGTTGAAGAGAACTTCCTATTGAACTTGACTACCTTATCTTAGGGCAAATAGGCTCCCCCAACTTATGATTGTGTGTAAATGAGGCACAAATCCAGGACCACCAGTCTATGTTGAGTGGTTAGCGTCTTCCATGGTATGACATTGTAGTCCTCATAGAAAAATTTTGCAGACCTTGTTAGGAAGAAATCTTTCTAGCTTATATAGTGCCTACTTTGTAGGTAACTGAATGCTCATCTCTTTTGTTAAAAAAAGGTGTTCATACTATGGAAATCATATGTCAGCACAAAGCCTAAATCTGAGTTCCCTCCTTATTTCCTCTCTCCTAATCCATAGCCTCCATTTAAACCTTCATAGCCCCTGTTATCCATCAATGTGCTCATCCAGATCAGGCGTATGGGGTTTATAGTGATCTTTTTCTTTGACTAAAACCTTGAAATAATCAATGTATGTGATCCAAAAATTATGAATTTTCTCCCCTAACTAAAATCTTGCACCAAGGTTCAGAATCTTGGTTTTGAGGCCAGTTTTGACCAGCCTTCAAAACGAGTTGGTACTGAAATTTTGGAAAATTCTGTCGAAACCTGAGAATTTTCCCAGGTAGTTTCAACACTAGGTTTCAGGTTTTTTTTACAGGGTTTTATGGTCTGATTTCATGCATATTGCCTATTTAAAGCATAAAGAACACCATGGCAAATGTATTTTGCTAGAAAAACCAATGAAAAGCTATCATTCAAGTGTTAGTATACATGAGGTTTAAAGAAATACAAACTTTTGTAAAATTGAACAAATTGTATTGCATGATTAAATGTTTGATAGAGAATTACAAATACAATAACCAAAAAAGAACTCCCAGGCTTCAGTTCCAAGTTTGAGTCCCTGGGTGGATCCATCCCTTGAGATGCGTAGTACTCTGGATACAAGACAAAAGTAGGCCTTGTCATGGTATGCCTATACTTCTCCAGAGAGTCTGTGATTGCCCTTCTATAGGTGACCTTGTCAACATAAGCTAGATATCGCAGCCTAGGCAATGTGTCATCTGGCTATGGATTGTAACCCGATGATGACGGTTGAACTGACATAACTGGTGTGATGGTCCTGATGGATATCTAAAGATAAGGACCATAACTGTGGAGCAAGTAGCAAACAAGGTGAAGGAAGACAAAGGAGTAATGAATTTTAAGTGAAAAAGAAGTTGAAAGAGGCAAAAATTGCAAAAAATGGGGGGAAATCCCTGAAATTTCGACTAGCAGCACCTGCAGGTTTTTGCAGAACCCAATTGCGACTTGGGACTTGTAAGCAAGGTTTCACAGATTTCGGTCAAATCCAGGGGAAACATTTCTCCCCCCTGGTTTGTCTCGGCTGGGCAAAAAACCAAACTTTCTGTCGAAATTTCGGTTCTTTCGACTGAAATTTGTACTATGCCTTGCACTAATCTGTAATAGGAACTTAGTCTTTTACCCTTCCATCTAGTCTTTTCATTGTAGCAATACTGATCTTCTTTTCGTAGCATCTATCAACTCTGTGCTCTGATCTTTTTGGAATCCTATGTTCCAAGATGCTAATATAGTCCGCTGTATTAATTTTTGGATTAATTTCTTTGATTGCACTTGTCCGCTGTATGAGAACAATTGCATACTTGTCACTGCTTCTGTGCTTCAAGCAGCATGTTGATCGCATTCTTGAGATAGCTGGTTATCTATTTCTGTATATCATGGTTATCAAAGCTTCCGCCTAGGCACCTAGGCCCATCTTTGGATCAAGGCAACTTGGTGTCGCCTTGCTTGGTGTTGCCTTGGTTTTCATTGTCCTTGGTCACCTCGCCTTGTTGCCTTAACAACCATGCTATATATCATTAACTTTACATTGGTCTATCAAGGACTGCTGACTTTTCGCCAGAATCTCTGAATGGGTTCATTATTTTATATGAAAATGTTTTTGTGTTTGAAAGAGATCGTTAATAATATTTTATGGCTTATCTCTTTGGTATGTTAAGTTAAGCTTATTTGTTTGTGACATGAAAATCCTTTAATAAATAAGCTTTCCCTTTTCATTGTATTTCATCTTTCTTTTTCTTTGGTGAAGGGCTGGGTTTTTTTCTGGGGGGTGGGGGCATATGGGAGGGAGGATAATATTTATTTCTTTATTGTGAAAATAATTATATAGGTGTTTGCATCAGTTTTTATTTTTTCAAATACAAGGTCCATGTAACATCTTTTTCCCTTATCTTTGATTCTGGGTTTATTAAGAAATCTTGTCTGTTGATTTAGGTCAACAATATCAGTGGCTACCTTCCAGGAAGGATTGTCTTTTTCTTGGTAAGTTGAAGCACGAAAAGCTATGGCGTCGTATATTTTCTTCACATAATTTACAATTATTTGTTTGTTCATAAAAAACGGTATGTTATTTAGCAGTGAAAATGGCATATACAGTTGTTCAAATACGATGCAGGAATTCATTGATGTTCCTTTATCCATTTATTTAAATCATTATCCATTGAATGGACCTTTTGAGGGATTTGTTACTGTGGCAAACCACAAATTCTGTAACCGGTAACTGCAGTAGAAGACAGAAGAAAGAAGAAAAGGAAGGGGAACAATGGGAGAGAAATAGGGAGACTGTTAAGGAAACTAACAGTTAATGATCTTTGGTAGCCCCCCACATCGCGTGTATAAATCTTAATTACAGAAAGAGGACTAGAAGTCCTTGTGGTAATGGAAATAGAAGTCTACGTCTAATCTATGTCTTGCCTAAGTAGGAAACAACAAATTATTATAAATAAAGATGAAAACAAAGGCTACCCCCAAAAAAAAAATGATCACGATAGGGACAACCTGCTAATTGTGACATATATCTTAAAATCTTAATATTCCCCATCAAGATGGACTATGCAAGCCAAGTAATCAGCTTGGAACAAGAAGAATGGATAATAAATCAGCAGAAGTTTTTCAGAATGTAATAGTCACAGATGCTGGTGGGCATATTGAACTTCACTCCAGTAGCAATATCAACTCAAGCACCCCAATCATTAGTGACATCAGTGGGTTTTTAAATGCCACTGGGCACATAGAACTTCGTCCTAGTAGCCTATCAACCCAAGCAAACCATTCGTCAGTGACATCAGCAGGTTTAAAGTAAAACTTGTCCTGTTGAATAAACACAACATAACCATCAGTGATGAACAAATATGTGGTTGAGAACACCAATTTACATATATCATATCCGCAACAACATTGTAGTAATAACGAAAGAGAAAGGATGTGGAAGAAGAACAATTGTGAGAATTTGTGACTTTATGTAACCTTTGAAGGTTTTTATTTAGTGTTGGAGCTTCCAGTTCATTCAATATATATAATGGCTTAAGAGACACACTAGGGGGGGGGGGGGGGGGGAACTCAAAAATGAAGAACAATCCTGAAACTACACTTGACATACACCGAAATACTAGTCTCTACCTGCATTCTCCCTCAAGCTGAGGCATATGTATTGAATCTATTGATCATGTCTAGTTTGTTACAAGTATAACCCACTCTAGCACTCTCCAAAGACTTTGTAAAACAACTTACATGGTCATTTATACTAATGACGAGGAGAAATGAGTCCTTGTTGCAGATTTTCTCAAACAAATTGAACATCTACTTCAATCTGTTTTCCTCTTTAATGAAATATGTGACTCAGGAGCAATATGAATAGAAGCTTTTATTGTTGCACCAACTTGCATAGGAAAATCATATGTAAATCCAACCTTAGTCAACGTACTGTTTCACTCACTTTAACTTGTAACATATGCCATAGCTTGATACTTTTCCATGACACATGATCTTCCAACACACGTGCTAACCTATGGTTGACCTTCTATCAATAGGAAATCCAACCAAGCTAGCATTTGAAAAGCCTTCGTCCTTCCATGGCCATGGTCCAAGTAAAGTAGACCTCATCCAGGAACCTTCTTAAGGCACGTATAGTAAAATCCCAATGATGGAAAAGGCAATACTGGTTTGAGTCACAACTTGTTGTAAGGCAAGAGTTGTAGTTATTTTTATTATTGACAGTAGAATTGTGTTGGATTCTACTAGGAGTTCAATTAGAGTTTGTGTTCATGTAAATTTCTATTTCTTGTTACCCAAGTAAGGGTATTTATGTAATAGTGTACTTTCCACTTAATTATAAATAGAGGGCTTTGAGATCACATTGATCAATAAGCCATTCTACCACAATCGGCTTTCTCAACATGGTATCAAAGCCTCGAAACGATTAGGGATGCACAAAAACAGACGGAAAGAAGAAGAGAAGAGAGAAAGGAAGAGAACCACTTGCTGCTGCTTGTCGCTGCTACTTACCGCTGCTTCCTGCTGCTTCAAGAGGCGAACAGAATCGCATCGCGAAACTTACCGCTGCTTCCTGTTCTTGTAATTAGAAGAGTGCTTCCTGCTGCTTCTTGTGATTAGAACATAAGACGAATAGAATCGCAATCCCAAAGCTTACTGCTGCTTCCTGTTCTTGTAGTTAGAAGAGTGCTTCCTGCTGCTTCTTGTGATTAGAAGAGTAGACGAACAGAATCGCATCCATTCCTGCTGCTTCTTGTGATTAGAAGAGAAGACAAACAGAATCTCACGGTATCACATGGTTCATTCTGAATCTCAGAATACCACCATCGATCCTCTTCTCAAACAGTGAGTTTCTTTTGATGTTCTCATCTAAATCTCTTCCTAACTTTATTCAAACCATATTTAGGGTTTTTTTCCCCTCCTTACTACGTTTCTATTAGCCTAAAAAACAGAAAGAAACAAAATACCATGTTTCAAGGGTTTCTTTGATAAATTTGCATTTTTCCAGGGACTTACTAGTAAATTTGCATAGTTACAAGGACTTATTTGTAAATTCAAATAGTTTCAGGGACCTATGTGTAAATTTGCAAAGTTTCAGGGACCTATTGCAAATTTACATAGTTCTAGGGACCTATTTGTAATTTTAGCTTTTCCAGGGACTTATTTGTAATTTTCCAAAAGATAATAAAAGAAGAAGAAGAAGAGAGAAACATGGTGTTCCTTATGTGCACTTTTTGAATCGTGGTTTGGCTATTGCATTCTGCAACGTTTCAGTTATTTTTGAAAGGGTGAAGACTGAAGAATTGCAGACAATTTTTTCAACATGGCGACTACCGATGGTACTATTGCTTCCATTGGCTCCGAACATTACCCCACTCTTCATCCTCTTTTGGTAAGATTTGATGGCACAAATTATTTGATCTGGTCTTGATATGCTTACCTGACTATTGCCGGAAGAGGACTTGTTGGACACATTACGAGCACCACTATCAAACCTACTACCATAGGTGTTTCACAGGATAAATGGATCTCGAATGACTCTCTTATTATGTCATTCCTTATGAATTCCATGAATCCCAATATTGCCTGTGGATACCTATTACTTGATATTGCAGCCCAAATTTTGAAGGCTACTATTGAAACATATGGACAATTGGGGAATGATGCACAGGTTTATAAGCTACGAAAGAGCTTTATGAGACTACCCAAAAGGAACTGACTGTGGCCCAATATTATGCTGAGCTGCGATCTCTTTGGCAAGAGTTGGATCATTATGTGGATTATCACCCCACTAATCCAAATGATGTGACTACTTATAGGAAGCACATTGATAAGATTCGGGTATACGACTTCTTGGCAGGTTTAAATGTGGAGTATGATCAAATCAGAGTGCAAGTATTAAGTCGTTTTCCCTTTCCTACACTAGAATAGTCTTATGCCCTAGTTCAATGTGAGGAAAGTCGTCGATTAGCCATGCTTCATACTCCTATTATGGAGAAATCAGCTTTACAGTTTGTTCGCACTAAATTTGATTTGGCTAAGGAGATTGTTAAGTGTGAGCACTGTCACAAACCATATCATACCAAGGCAAATTGTTGGAAGCTTCATGGGAAGTTTGCTGATTTTGAGCAAAAAAAGGCACAAAGAAGGGGAAAATCGAAAGCTAATCTTTCTGGGACAGTTTCCACAACACCCTCTGCAGACATTGGTTTTTCATAGGAGGAGTTAGCTACTATACGACGTATTCTGCAGTCTTTTACTGCTGGTATAGCCTCTATTAGTGCTTCCTCCACTACCCATACCAACTCCTACCTTGCTACCATGTTTCTTCAGTTTCTGCTCTCTGGATCATTGATATAGGAGCCATAGATCATATGATGATAGGTTCATCATCTTTTTTCTTACATTATGCTCCAACTTCCGGAAAAGATAAAGTTCGAATTGCTGATGGTTCATATTCTTCCATTGCTAGAAAAGGGACCATTCAGCATTCTCTACTAACTTGCTCTATTAGTAGTCTTACACATGATTTGAATTGTAAAGTGATTTTTTTCCCATCTTACTGTGTCTTCCAGGATTTGGTAACGGGGAAGGAGATTGGACATGATAAACTAGACAATGGACTTTATCTATTAGAGCCAATCAGAGGATCTACTTCTGCTCTGACTGCATCTCTTAATCAGGTCCATTCAGTAATATCAGACCTTTAGCAGTGGCACTATAGGCTAGGCTATCCCCTCTAGAAACTCTTAAGAAAGTATTTCTTGATTTAATTCTTCTTGTAAAAAGGATGAATGTTTTTATAAAGCCTGCATTTTTGTGAAGTAGACTCGTTCTACTTATTTACCTTCTCTTCATAATAGAAAATCTATTCCTTTTGGACTCATTCATACTGATGTGTGGGGCCCTTGCCGACGTGTGTCTATTACTGGCCATAGGTACTATGTTACTTTTATTGATTGTCACTCTCGTTCTACATGGATTTATCTTCTAAAACAAAAAAAATGAGGTTTTTCGATGTTTTTGTGATTTTCATAATATGATTAAGACTCAATTCAATGCCACTGTGAAGATCCTTCACAATGACAATGGCACAGAGTATATTGATGGTGAATTTCAATGATTTCTCTCGAACTTTGGCATAATACACTAGACCAGTTGTGTTGATACCACTGCTTATAATGGGGTTGCCGAAAGGAAGAATCGGCATCTTTTAGAGATAGCCTGTTCGCTTATGATTGCTATGAATGTCCCTGACCAATACTGGAGTGATGCTATACTCATTGCATCTTACCTTATGAATAGGATGCCTAGTAGGATACTTGGTTTTAAATGTCCTAATACTTGGTTTTAAATGTCCTAATACTTGGTTTTAAATGTCCTAATGAGCTTCTCCAGGGAACCTCTTCTTTTATTATTCCCTCAAAGGTTTTTGGATGTGGCTGTTATGCCAGAATCACAGCCCATCAAAGTAAGCTGGCTCTCTGTGGCCTATGTTGCATTTTTCTAGGGTATTTTGCTACTCAGAAAGGGTACAAATGTTATCATCCTCCTTCCAGGAAAACCATTGTCTCCATGTATGTCATTTTTAATGAGTCTTGCCCTTACTATACACCTTTCCAGGGGGAGAGTCCTAGAGGAGAGGTGCTATTTCCAACTCTAGACATTTCTATCACATCACCACAACACAACTTAAGAGTTCAAGAAGTGTTTCTTGACCAGGGGGAGACTTCAACCAGCATACCTGAGGACTTTAAATCCCCCCTCCATTTTTTGAACCATGTGAAGAACCTAGTCAGGGGGAGACCACTCCTGTGAGGCCCACTATTGAGGTATTTCAAAACAAGATTGACCAAAACAAGGAGGTGCAGACTTATCAGAGGAATAATTACAATTGGCTAAAGCAGGTGGAGAAAGGTGACACGTTACCACTTTAATCTCCTGCTCCAGAATCAGATTCTACTGTTCCCCTTGAGGTATCTTCTTTTGATCTTCCTATTGCTGTTAGAAAATGAGTCAGATCTTGTACTCAGCATCCCATAGCTAAATATGTCTCTTATGACTCTTTGTCTGACTCTTACCGAGCTTTCATATCCTCTCTATCATCTATATCTATTCCTAAAAGTTGGCAGGAAGCCTATGCTAATAAGAGATGAAGGCAGCTATGGTAGAGGAAATGCAGGCAATGAAGAAAAATGATACTTGGGAGCTGGTTACACTTCCTCCAGGAAAAAAACAAGTGGGCTGCAAATGGGTGTTTTTGGTTAAACAAAATATGGATGTATCAGTCAACAAGTTGAAGGCTAGACTAGTTGCAAAGGGGTTTACCTAGACCTATATGATTGATTATCAGGAGACTTTTGCCCCTGTTGCAAAACTAAACATTGTTAGAGTTCTATTATCTGTAGTTGTGAACCAAGACTGGAACTTGCACCAACTAGACGTAAAGAATGCTTTCTTATATGGGGAGTTAGTGGAAGAAGTCTATATGGGAATCCCACATGGTTTCTCCGATGACAATACTGCAGGGAAAGTTTGTCAGTTGAAGATGCCAATTTATGGGTTAAAACAGTCTCCTAGATGCTGGTTTGGACGCCTCCTGAAGGCAATGACTTCCATTGGGTACAAACAAAGCAATGCTGATAATACACTATTTGTCAAGAAGTCAGGTACTAAGATCACACTTCTCATTGTTTATGTAGACGATATTGTCATCACAGGGAATAATGGTGAAGAAATTCAAAGGTTGAAGGACTTTCTTGCCAGAGAGTTTGAAATTAAAGATCTAGGGAAGTTATAGTACTTCTTAGGGATTGAGGTGGCTCGATCAAAGAAGGGTATATTCCTATCCCAAAGAAAATATGTCCTAGATTTATTATCAGAAGTGGGAATGTTGGGGTATAAAGCAGTTGAAACCCCTATTGAAGTTGGAGCTAAACTTAAAGAAAAAGAGGGAGATCCAGTGGACAAAGGAAGATACCAAAGGTTGGTAGGGAAGCTTATTTACTTGTTCCACACCTGGCCAGACATCGCTTATGCTGTGGGGATAGGGAGCCAATTCATGCATGATCCATATTTAGCTTATATGAAGGCTGTTACCAGAATACTACAGTATTTGAAGGGAACTCTTGGAAAAGGAATACTTTTGTCACCCACTGATAATCTAAGAGTAGAAGCATACACTGATGCAGACTGGGCTGGATCTCTAGACAGGAAGTCAATTTTAGGTTACTGTCTTTGTTGGAGGTAATCTAGTTACTTGGAGAAGTAAGAAACAGAATGTGCTAGTTTTATCCAGTACCAAAGCTGAATATAGAGCTATGGTTCGTGGAGTTTGTGAGCTACTATGGTTGAAAGGCTTGCTGCAAGATATTGGAGTCCAAGTTCCAAACCCTATGATGTTATATTGTGACAACAAGGCTGCTATTAGTATTTCTAATAATTTGGTGCAACATGATTGAACTAAGCACATTGAAATTGATAGTTTTTTTGTCAAAGGAAAGTTGGAACAAGGGCTTATCTGCATGCCTTTTGTGAGGTCTGGAGACCAAGTGGCTGATGTTTTCACTAAGGGTTTGAAAGAAAGAGATTTCCTTCCTACTGTAGGCAAGTTGGGCATGACTAATATCTATGCCTCAACTTGAGGGGGAGTGTTGGATTCTACTAGGAGTTCAATTAGAGTTTGTGTTTATGTAAATTTCTATTTCTTGTTACCCAAGTAAGGGTATTTATGTAATAGTGTACTTTCCATTTAATTATAAATAGAGGGCTTTGAGATCACATTGATCAATAAGCCATTCTACCACAATCGGCTTTCTCAACAAATTGTCTTGTTAGAATCTTTTGTTGTTCTCTTTGTAATATTCCCACTTTTGGAGAATCTCTTCTATTTTTGGAAAGTTGTTAGTATAAATTAAAGGCCTTGTTGTGTCCCTTAGACACAAGTTTAGATTTCTCTAAATCTTACAACATGATATCAGAGCTATCGCTAATCTAAACCCTAGCGCCACCACCACCGCAAGCCGGGGCACCTGCCGCCGTCCTTCTATCTCCTCTCCTTCTCATCGTAGTGCCTCCACGATAGCACCATAGCCATTGCACCACCTTTAGATACCATCACCGCCACATAGACCTCCTTTTTTCCTCCACCACAACACCTAATCCTACACCTAATCATTAGATCTTTTAAGACCCTATCACCACCACTATCTTCTTTTTTAGAGGAGCGATAGTACCTGTGATTCCTCCAGGGTTGTCGCTAGCCCATAGAAGTGTTGCCAAACCCTGCGACTCCTCCTAGGAGCATACCCTAAACCCTACGATCCTCTTAGGAGTATTAGACCACCTTGCTGACACCTCTTAAGCCCAGGAATTGGCTTTAGGCCTCTCGCCTCTCCCTGTGAGAGCTCCAAAGACCTTCATCCCTCTGCTTATCATGTTCTAAATTTTTTCTTTTTGGCCTAAAAATCCTATATGCCTTATTTTTGGTGGTGAGCACTTTTTCTCCTACCAAATCTATTTTTTCCTTAGTGAGTGATTTGTTTTAGTTCCTGCGATGGCCAATTCCGTTAACTCCACCTCTTCTGGTACATCTGGTATGGAGGATCCTCTTGTTTCTTTTGTTTCTCGGGATCGTGATTTTTCTCCTTTTCAGATGACCGTTGTTAGGTTTAAGGGACCAATTGTCTTCACTAGTCTCGATCTGTTTCTCTTGAGGTTGGTGCTCGCAGTTTGACTGTCCATCTTTATGGAACTTTTATCAAACCCTCTTCTCCTTATACAACTTAAGACAAGTGGGAGACTGATAAGTGATTGGTTTTGGGATTTCTTCTCAATTCCATTGAACCAAGTATTGCAAAGGGTTACGTTCTTCCCAATTCTATTTTAATTTGGAAAGTTGCCAAGTAAACTTATTCCAAGTTTGGGAATGATGCTTAATGTTTTGAAACTTGAAGGAAAATTCATTAGCAGTAACAGAGGGAGCTTACTTTGTCTCAGTATCATAATCCTCTTTGAGACTATTATAATACCCTTGATTTTTATGGATGTTTTACTCCATTTTATGCCATTGATGTTGTTGCCTATCAAAAGTGGGAGGACAAGCTTCGGGTATATGTTTTCTAGCCGGTCTCAACATTGAGTATGATCATATATGTGCTTAAATCCTTTCACGGGAACCGTTTCCTTCTCTAGAGAAAGCTTATGCAATATTTGACATTAATGATAGTCGTAAAACAACAATGATGCATACTCAGACATTTGACAGATTTGCATTTGTGGAACAAACATATGGTGTGGACTATTTTGAGACTTTCTCTCCTGTGGCTCGACTTAATTATGTTCGGGTGTTGGTTTCTTTAGTTTTTAATTATGATTGGCCTCTGTTTCAACTTGACATAAAGAATGCCTTCTTATATGGTGACCTCAACGAAGAGGTTTATATGGAGCAACCTCCAGATTATATTGCTTAGGGGGAGGACAATACTTATGTTTGTAGGCTCCATAGAGCTATTTATGGGCTCAATCAATCTCCACAGGCTTGGTTTGAAAATTTTAGCAGGACTGTGGAGTCCTTTGGCTTTGTTCAGTGTTATTTTGATCACTCTATTTTTGTTAGACGACAGGATGGTGGTGATGTCATTATGGAAGTCTATGTTGATGATATTGTTCTTTCAGGCAGTGATACTGGGGCTATTAATACACTCAAGGCATACTTACAGAATTCTTTTCAAACCAAAGACTTGGTGATCTACAACAGTTCTTAGGAATTGAGATAGTTCGTAATAAAAAAGAGTTAGTTTGTCACAAAGAAAGTATGTACTAGATCTTTTGACAGATATTGGTATGATTGCATCTAAACCTATTGATATTCCCATGGACCCTCAATTGAAATTAGGAGTGGATGATGGTGACTTGCTAGAGGATGTTCCATCGTTCCAGCCTTCCAGGAGTCTTATTGGAAAGCTTATTTATCTCACTGTTACTCATTCTGATATTTCCTACTCTATTAGTGTGTTAAGCCAGTTTATGTAGTCTCTTAGAAAGGCCCATTGGAATGTTGCAATGAGAGTACTTCGGTATCTCAAGAGTGCACCTGGAAAGGGAATTTATCTCAAGAGTGGGCCTGGAAAGGGATTGATTTATCGGCCAAATTAGAGTATGGATTTGGTGGCTTTTTCTAATGTTGATTGGGGAGGGTTTGCAGCTGATCGTCGGTCTATAACAGGTTATTGTACTTCTTATTGTGGAAATCTTGTAACTTGGAGGACTAAGAAGGAATCTACTATTGCCCAATCTAGTGTTGAAGCAAAGTATAGAGACATGGCTCACACGACTATTGAATTGATGTGGCTTCGTTCCCTATTGGGGAAAAGGTGATTCCCTATTGTTGCGCCTATGAAAATGTTTTGTGCTAATCAGGCTACTACTTACATTGCTAGTAATCTAGTGTTCCATGAAAGGACGAAGCATATAGAGGTAAACTGTCATTTTGTGCGTGATGCAATAAAAAAAAAAAGATTATAGAGACTCCTTTTGTGAACTCTACTGACCAACTAGTTGATTTGTTCACTAAAGCTCTATGCAGACTTAGTTTTTAGTCTATCTGTTTGCTGTTGCAAACTGGGCATAGGAGACTTGTATGCTCCAGCTTGAGGGGGAGTGTTGAGATTCTTGAGAATTATGCAGAATCCAAGGCTGCTGCCTTGGTGCACAAGCCTTGGCAGTAGCAAGGCAGCCTTCTTTCACTCCACTTTCTATTTTGATGCTTGTTTCTATTTTGGTGATAGTTTCTATTTTTAGAACTTCTTATTTTGGATAGATTTTAGGAGCTAGAAATTTGTAAGTTTTGTCTCTAAGTTGTAATTTTTTATTTCTTTTTCTAAAGGACAGTTACTTGTCTCTCAAGTTGTATTAGATCTCTTGGAAATCTATAAATATAAGTTGGTTGTGATTCTAGGCTCTTTAGCTAGAATCGCAGGCTTGTGTGGTTCGTCTCAATTCTTCTTCTCTCTTCTTCTCTTTTCTTCTTCTTACTTCTTCTCAGTTCTTCTTGTTGCTGCATTGTTTTGGCTCATTAAGGTTTATTTTCTAATAGTAGCTTGGGCTTGGGCCCATGAATAGCTATTGTGGCCTTGGTTGAAGAACTCCTTTAAATGACCTTGTTTGTGTGCTAAACCTTGTTGTAGGTCATAATCTTGCAAAAAATGAGATTTCTATGGTCTCAGCGAGTCAGGAGGTGAGAGGAAGCTAGAGAAAGGGATTTAAAACAATGGGTCGATTGAGATCTTAGGTTGAACCGAGATCTTGGTTTGAGTTCTCGCTCGTGATTATGCATTTCGTGAGACTCGTCTTAGATCTCCTCCTGAGACCTCACAAGAGCAACATCTTAAGCGAGATCTTGGCCCGATCTCATGAGATCTTGAACAACAAATAATTTTTAGCTTCCTAATGAGTCTCTGATACTTCTCAGGACGACTATGAATGTCACCACCATCATTTGGAAGTTCTAAATTTGGATCTAACAGTGTATTTAGAGGGTTGAGATTCCAATAGTAATATCTCTCAAAAGGTCGATTACACATATTCACTATGAAAATGAGATTTATTTTCGTTAGTTAAGCCAATTTTAAATGTGAGAAATATTCTAATCTTCTTAAATCTTATTTTGGTACTTCGTTGTAAATGCATCTTCATTTTCTTGAATCATGAAGGGTTATCTCTTGTAGTGATAGTATCATGCACATGTATGATAACAAATATTTTACCTATATTAGAAGTATGAAAATTATGGAAGCCTGTTTAAGACAAGAAACTACTATTACAAAGGACCAATTTGGTTTTATGCTTGGAAGTTCTACAACAGAAGCTGTTTACCACTTTACCTTATTAAGAGACTTATGAAAAGGTGTAGAGATTGTAAGAAAGATCTTCATATGATTTTTTTAACCTAGAAAAAACTTATGATAGAGTCCCTAAAGCATTAATTTGGCAAGTACTAGAGAAAAGAAATGTTGCAAGTGAATATGTGGACAAAGTTAAAGATATAGTTGATGCTTTACTGAAAAGTGTAAGAATGGTGGGAGAACAAGTTGGTGAATTCCCAATTACAGTTGGGCTACATTAAGGATCAACCTTAAACCCATGTTTATTTGCACTTACAATAGATGATTTAACCAAAGACATTCAAGATGAGGTTTTTTGGTGTATGCTTTTTGTTGATGACATTATATTGGTAGATGAGTCACAACTTTGGAAACAAAAGGCTTTAAACTAAGTGGAACAAAGATGGAATATCTAGTGCTTATCTTTGGTTGTGATCGGATGAATGATGAGGTGGTGAAACTTTATGAGGAGATTCCACAAAGTGATTATTATAGGTATCTTGGCTCAATCATAAATTAAAAAAAGAAAAGGTGATATACAGGATGATGTTTCCCAAAGATTTAAAATAGGGTGGATGAAGTGGAGAGGTTTGTCCCTGGGCTTATATCGTTGATGTATACCTTCAAAGCTCAAAGGAAAATTTTATAGAACTATGATACAACCACTAATGGTGTATGATGCAGGGTGTTGGGCTGTTAAGAAACATCATGTCGATAAATTTATTGTAGTAGGAATGAGGATTCTAGATAGATAAGTGGCAAAACTAGGAATGAAAAGGTAAGGAATGATCATATTAGCGCTGGTTGGCAAGTAGCTCCAATAAATGATAAGTTACAAGAAAGTTGATTGAGGTGGCACAACCACATTCAATGAAGGCCTTTAAATGCTCCCATATGAGAAGTGATTTAATCCAAATTGAAGGAATTTGAAGATTTAGGGGTAGACATAATATAACCCTAAGAGAAGTGGCGAGAAAGTGTATGCATTACTTAGGCCTTGTATCTAGTATGGCCTCAAATAGAGCAGATTGGAAGGCAAGGTTCCAAGTAGCCGGGCCCATTTAGTTGTGAAAAAGGCTTCTTCTTGTTGTATTAGAAAGATGAAAAATGCAAAAGGATCACACTTTCTGTCAGTCCAAATACCGACACAACATCTATGAACCAAGCATACGAACGCTGAGGTGATTGTTTCAGCCCATGTAACAACTTTTTGAGCTTATGCATCATCCATACTTTCCCTGCACGAATGTAGGAGTTTGCTCTATATAACCTTCCTCATAGAGATCCTCATGCAAGAAACATTTTTGCATGGTCATTGGCCTCAAGTTAGGCTTTCAAGTGAGCCAAATTGATGTCACCTTAGTCAAATGAGTGCTAATAACCAAGATCTTTGAAAGACCAACCTAGACAGGATAATTTTTTTGGGTCTAGGGCAATTATTGTTTGAGTTTATGAGATGTCTTTATGGGTAATCTCAAATGGGGACCCAAAGGATGTTTATTTGATTGATGGTAGGGTTTTTTTTGAAACAATAATAGTATGTGATTGGATGATTCCATAATAGAATATGTAGCCGAATGGATTAGTGTTGGTTACTTGGTTTAATAATCAAACCACAAAAAAGGATTACAAGGTGACATGGGGTGAATCCTTGAGAGGGGGGAAGTTGTATTTTTAGTGGGGGAATTCAGCTCTAACTTGGATGGGCTTTTTGAATCTAGGGTTTCAAAATATTGAAGATTCAAGAAATGGCTAGTTTCTAGGGTTTTAGTGGTCTTATGGCAATGGGTTGTAGGGAAATTGTGAGCAGACCTAGGGGAAGATCTGAAAACCTGAAAGTTAGGGTTGTAAAAAAGAAACTAGGAACGGCAGGTTGATGGAAGTTTTAATGGAAGTTAGGGGCTGGGTTTTGGATCAAGTGGTAGGGTTAAGGTGCTATAGCTTCCTCCAATACTCAGCAAATTCTAATGGTGGGAATGGGGTTTTCTGCTTTGCCGCATGGTTTAGAAGGGATTTGAATTTCGTGTGTAGACTGGAGGTGGTTAATCTGACGAGTCAATTCTCAATGTGATGCGATACTTCTATCCGTTTGGGCTGTTTGAGGATCCTACTTGAAACTGGATAGACTAGTTCGAGTGGCGCAATGTACCTTTAAAATTAAAGACAAGGGAAAGGAGGAGGGCTTGATCTCCTGCCTAGGCTGAGGGATTCCCTAGTCTTCAACCTGCTTGGCAAATCAATACATAAGGCAGTCCTACAGACGACAGGAACTAAGGTTCCCAACCTTAGAGCCAGCAATGGAGTCCAAGTCTAGTACTTATTTTCACCAAGGGAGGATTAGGAAAGTTACATCAACAATTAATCTCAAATCTCAAAAACTAAATCTTTAGTCCTTCTCACTAGGGTATAAATAGAGGCCATAAACCTGCCTGTCCTGTTACAAATATAATTTGGAGAAATGAATAAAATAGGACCGCTACCTGAATTAGGACATGGACACCTAAGGCTTGTCTAAAAACAGAACCTCTAAATTGTGGAGGTCTTCAAAGAGCTAAAATTAACTAGAAAAGCTGTAAGAATATTCTGCCCTTATATCTTAAGTTGGCTAGGATTTACATTAAATTGGACCATCTGAACCAACAGACTGAACCGAGATTAACCAAAATTAAAAGACCCTACGAAGAAAAAGAAAAACCAAGTATGGGACTAACCTAACCCTTTTCCTACTAGGTAGCAAACTCGAGAGCCTATCTGGCCTTCTTCTCTTGAATGGAGGTTTACAGGTATGCATCATCTCTCCCCAGCTTGAATAAAATTCATCCTCATATTTGATGATAATATGGAGGGAGATGTCACCTGAGTTACAGCCATGCTTTTGGGGTCTTCCTTGATCATGTCTCCAGTTGGTACTACTGCTTTTATGATATCTTTGTGAACATCTGTAATACTAGCTTCAGCTATATTGTCCTCCTCTTTGAGGGGCACTTGGTCTTTCACAGTTCCAGCAACAGGATCTCGGTGATTGTATTATCTCTCTATGGTAATGTTCCTCATAGTCAGCCTCTTTATGTGTATCTTCATCAAGAGAAGTATCCATCGGCTCTAGGGCTTGTTCCTTATCTTTTTTCTTCTCCTCCACCGCTGCTGCAATCTCTATCTGTTAGGGTAGTCTCTGGTGCGAATGGTTGGGCCCTTTATTTGTTATTGGTGTGAAGCCCTGAAAGTTTTGATTAAATTTTCCCCTTCAACTTTTAAGATTCCTTTTCATCAACAAGGTCATAGATTGATCCACAAGCTGCTGCCATCAAAGGATTGTAACTACAATGATATAGTTTAAGAATTCTGCAGTTCTTTTAAACTCTTAGTCCCACAGCCTCCTTCTGTTCTATTTCACTTTTCAAAACCCTTATTTCCAACAACTTACAGTCCACAAACATCGGAGACCATCCAAGATTTTCCCTACACCGACAGACATCACCACCTAAGACCTAGGAAATCTACAAACCTCATATCTTTATCAAGAAACCCTAATCTGTAATTTCTTTATTAACATCCAATAACCCTAATCATGTCACCCTGTCACACAAATTGCATCACCAAAATATAATCACACCTCCCCTCATTATCAATAGCTCTTGATCCCCCTTGCCTCACTCTTGTCTAAAACAAGTTTGGACTTCCCTCCCCCCTCCTTAAATCCCCTTCTAGCCTCACTGTTTGGCTTCCCTCCCCTTCCAGAACCTTTTCTTTCTCATCAGCTTGGAACCTTACCTGCTCCCCCTCCCCTCTGGTTCCTTACACCAGCTCTCAACCTTGGACTCCCTCCTCAGTCCTTTCTTATTAGCCATTTAGCCGCCACATCTCTGCTAACCCTCATTGCATCCTTTGCTGGAATGGCTCAAAGGACCTTGATCACCTATTCTTTTATTGCCCATTTTCTTGTTCGGTATAGAGGAAATCTCTCCTTCCCATTTGGTCCTACTCTGGACGCCCCCTTCGGTTTTGCTTGAGAGAGGTCTTGGATTCTGAGAGCCTTCCCATGCTCCTCAATTTTTGATCTAGTTGGTAAGGTTTTCAGTGCTACTATCCACTACTTGTGGTGGGAGGTAACCTTGAGTGATGAACTTCCAAATCTAGGTCCTTGGACATGATTTATAGAGCCATCTGTTTGACGTTTCTGCTGGACTTCAGCATATCCCCCACCCCCTATTTAGATACCCCTAGGAACAGGCTCATTGTTGCTACTTGGGGTTTAGGCTCCTCCCTCCAGCCCCCCCCCCCTTAAGGCTTGTTGTTGCCCCTCCAACTTTTGTATATTCTCTTTCCTCTTCCCCTTCTTGGGGTTATATATATATAATCGCATCATCATTACATCAACCGAATCAAGAGATCCCTACAGTTTCCCCATTTAAGATGCAAGATTCAAGCCCCTTTTCTGAGAGATTGATCCACCTATGAAATCCCAATTCGTGACCATCGGATCCAGTCTTTCTAACTAGTAGAACTTCCAAGATTTGGAGCATAGCTATTATTCCTCAATCTCCCCCATCTTGATCCTAAGCCTAAACTGAAACCCAAAAGCCTTAATTCCCCCTTTTTACCTGAAATTGTTCCAATTCTAGCTGGTTCTGTTTTTGATCCCATCAATTATCCCTTAGTCCTCTGATCCTATAAGGCTACATTAGTCAAGCAGGAATGGAACTATGGAAGTTAGTAGATAAACGAAATAGGACACAAGGATTAAATAGGATGGTGGGGACACCCCCATACACCCTTATGAAGCTCAATAGGTATATCAAGGTCATAAGACAGAGAAATAGAAGGATGACTACCTGGGGTAGGACCAGCCGATGAAGAAGAGAAGGCAGTGGTTGATGAAGAAAAATGGGAGAAGAGATTACCCAAACTCTTGGAAGATGATTTTGGAAAAAAATAGTAGGTGGTAACAATGGTGGTGGTGGCATGGTTTGGAATCTCACAAAATCTCGGAGATCTCAAGAATCTTGACCCCATCGAGATGAGATGGGTGATGAAAATGAATCTTACAAATTTCGACTGAAATTTTGAAATATCTCCAGAGTTCAGTCCCTTATCTAGATTTCATAAATTCAAGGGACTAAAATTAAAATAAAAAAGAGATAAAACCAGGTCTTGTTGGGATCTCAACTGGGACTTCTACAGAGCCCTCATGTTGTCTTTGGTTTCGACTGGAAACCCCCTATTGTGATTTTGTGGACCCTTTTGGGCAAAGTATACCTTAAATCAACGGGAAAACTCAACAAAGGAACTCTTCGTCTCTGGTTTTAATTTATACTTCAAGCATGCTTTTTTCTTTGAATGAATAAATAAATATCATACTGAACCTGAAAGGGCAGAAAGCAGAGAATGTACAAGGCAGGGGGAGGGCTAAGCATCTAGGCAACAAAGAAAGAGGTCAAGACCCAAGGTTACAACAAAAAGCCTGTACCTTGGGAAAGAATAGAATCTACTTCAAGCATGTTTAGATATGTGAAATTACATTCAGTTTCGACTGCATACAACCAAGCTTGAGTGCAAATCCAAAAGGCCATTGTGGGTTGTTTTTTAGTCCAACTAACCATGATATGTGTTTATAGCCTTAAAATAGGAAGTCCAAGACAAATCAGACCCAAAACATGTACAAAAACCCACCAAAAGATGCCATCAAATCCGACAGATTTTGTACCAGTTTTCAGAGAGATTTCGGCCGAAATCTCAATATCTTGGTGGTGTCGACCCCACAAGATACCTAGATGAAACAAGATTTTAAATTATGGGTGGCAGTTCTGATGGAGAAGCCTTTAAGCAGTGTATTGAACAATATATTAAGGATGGTCATCATCCAACTTAGAAACCTTTAGTGCTTCTTTATTGTATGGTAGGGGCATTTTCCCCTTTTAGCTTGTATTAGAGCTTCCATATATGAAGGCATATGGGCCTTGTTACTACTTTCTCAGGAATCTCTGTTTCACTCTAATTCTCTCCATCTCTTGCATTCTCTCTTCCCTCAATACAATGGGTAGACTAGAGGAAGGAGATGTCAGCTCTAACAGTATCCTTGTACCTTAAAAGAATAACGATGATAACCCTTTTGGGTATGGGAGTACCCAACAAAGGTGCATTTAACAGCTTTAGTATCCAACTAAGAAACACTAGGAAAACGATCATGAATAAAACAAATAGTATGGAAGAAAACAATCATGAATAAAACAAATAGTATGGAAGAAAACGATCATGAATAAAACAATTAGTGGAAAACACTTAATGGCAAAGCAATTAAAGAACCAAAATTGAAAAAATTAGGTAGAAGTAGAACCATGGTTTAAAGTATCTCAAGATATGATACTAGCCAATACATATCCATATTGAATACAGCCGATACAATACATATCGATACCTCTCCTTTTTCTTAAAGGGCATGCATTGGATTGCATCAAAATGTATTGTCCAGTATGTTACTGTACTTGATACAAGACGATACATCTCAAAAAATCACCTGACTGATACAATACTTGACACTAAAACCTTGAGTAAGAACACCATGTAAAATAGAGGAAGTCATGTGATTAACAAGGTAATGTGCAGTTGAAAAATCATCCCCAAAAGGCTTGATGACCTCCATCTCAAACGAATGAGACCGGGTGAGACCTCCATTTGATAACAAAAAATTTCCTTGTGGTCACACCATATTGTTGTGGGGTGTCGGCATAGGAAGACCGGTGAATAATACCATGTTGAACGATATAAGTAGTTAAGATATCACAAAAATATTTTCTTAGCACTGTTGTTACAAAGAATACACAAAGGTGTGTTTTTGAGTCTCAACCTCATCACAAAAGCACAAGAAATAGAGAACGGGCAGCTTTGAATGTTCTATGATGAAGCAAACCAAGTAACTCTTGAATAGTCATCAATAGAAGTTTTTTTTTTTTGGGTGAATAAATAAATATATTAAAAACAATGACGCAAATACAACGAGGCTAACAAAGAGCAATGCTAAAAGCAAATACAATGCGACAAGGGCAGAGCCCAAAGAAAATGGGCTGAACTGGGCCAACGAGTCAAATTTGCGGATTCCTTCTTATTTTTCTTTTTCTTGGAGGATTTGATATCCACCAAGAAGTTTTCTCCGAAAGGGTTGTGCTTTTTAGTAGGGCGATTGCTTCTACGATGCTCAATGTGGTCAAGGACATGCAAAGGGGGAGAGAGAGTAGGACTCGGATTGCGTTCGGTAGGGATCGAGCCACAGGCCCGAGGGTTGGGAGAGCGAGCAAAAATTGGAGATTGAGCTAAGCAGTTCCGAATAGGAGAGTTTTGATTAGAGCTAGGATTGGAAGGAGAAGGCCAATGGGCCGAGGGGCCCAATAAGGGGCACATAGGCGAAGTTAGAACAGAGCTGGAATTGAAGGAAGGCTGAGGCCCATGGGTCAAGGGGCCCAAAGAGGGGGGCTTAGGGAAGGGTAGAGTGGTCAAGTTAGTCTGATCGTGGGAGGCGGAGGAGAGAAGGGAAATAGGGATGTTGGTGAACATGTCTTCCAGATGGTGGTAAACCAAAGTGGAAAGAAGTAGAGGCGGAGAAGAGGGGTCAGGGGTTTCGGCTGCAGAGTTTTCATGGATGAGGAAAGCTTCGGGAGGAGGATCAGGGGAGAGGATCGACAGCTCAAGGAGGTTGGGAGAAGCATTTTCGGTGACAGAGGAAGAAGCTGGATTCCAGGCAGCGGTAGGGTTAGCAGAGCTCTCTGCAGTCGAGGGATGGCAGAGATTCACAGAAGGATTCACAAAAGCAACAGTTTGAGCAGGCTTTTGCCTGGATCTACGACTCCGGTAAGTGCAGGCTACCGGCGCCGAGCAAGATTCAGGTAGGGCAGAAAGTGGAGTGGTTTGAATGATGCCGGTGATGAGATGGGAAGCTAAAGGAAATGGAGAGTGGGTTGGAGATTCAGAGGGCTTATCGGAGGAGGGATTCCTGAAGCCACTGCTTATAGGTGATGAAGAAGGAGCCGAAAAAGGAGAATAAGAGATTTCCTTGAAACCAACAGGGGGTAGAGGGAGATGAGCAATAATGGTTGCAACAGCTACTTGAGCAGCAGAGACAGCATCAGCTTCATCAATATTTTGAACAGTGGCAGCAACGGTGCTTTTGTGGTTTTGAGCATCATTGGTGGTGACAGTTTCAATAAGGTGAGCGGCGACGGAGCCAACAAGGTCTTGAGCTTAAGCGGAGGCGGCAGCCTCTACTGGGGCAGCAGCAACGGCGATGCAAGTGGAGAGGTGGCATTGGGCTTCAATTAGATTTGAGCAGCAGTGGCAGCAACGGAGCTTTCGAGGACTTGAGCGACAGCGATGGCGACATCTTCTTCAGGGACAGTGTCAACAACCCATTTGTTCTCGAGCAACATTAGCACAACATTCTCCGCTTCCAGAGACACCAGTTGAGGAGAAGAGTGAGAGAAGAAACAGAGGAAGAGAGAGGAGAAGGAGAGAAGGAGGCGGAGAGACACAGCGAGGACCGCCAGCGTCTCTCCGCCTCCAGAACCGCTGGAGGAGGTCATCAATAGAAGCTACAAAAGAATGAAAGCCCAATTTTAGAAACAAATGAATTAGGACCCCAACATTTAAATGGACTAAAGAAAATGTGGTCAACCATGTATCAACTCTAAGGGGTTTGCTTATGTAATGAAGCTTCCCAACTGAACGTACTCAACTCAAACTAGAAACAGATTGAAAATGACAATTTAAAGTCTTAAACTCTGCATCTATGGATAACCCAATTAACAATGAATTTGATGAGGTGATGCCATACTCATACATGCCATAGATGAAGTATATCCTCAAGTAGGTATAGCACTCCAATTAATGGCCTCTACCAATTATCTTCTTCATCTTCAGGTCTTGAAAGACACAAGAATGAGATTAAAAGAATTACATAACAATGATAAGTTGACGTTTAAAAGGAAAGCTAGACAAATAAAGAGGAGTGGCATGAGCAGCACCTGTACCAGTTACTTTATCGAAAGAACCATCTGATGAGGTAGCACCATATGATGACGAATGAAAAGTAAAATATATGCTTGACACCCTAGTCATTTATCTGATACCAAATCGACAATAGATCTAGGTAGTGGCAACAATGAAAATACATGCAATAGCATTGCTTGTCTACACAAAGATGGCAATAGAGGGCTGGGAAGGTATAGAAATCTGAAATTAAGTAAATTATGCATAATCGTCATCACACATTTGCACTGTCTTATCCTCAGTCTAAGAAGATAATAGTAAATTCATTAATATATATATATAAAGCAAACTGCTGCTCTGGTGGTTTGCCATAAAGTTTCAAACAAAAGCATTGGATATGTCCAGAGCAGCCATGATCGAGACCAGTTTTCTCAATCCTCAAGAATCTAAACCAGCTGGAGTATCAAGATTAGAGGTTTTACCATTTATGGGAACTCGCTGAAACCAGCCCAAGGGCCACAGTTACTACCTGTCCTTACTCCCACTATTAGGAACCATGTTTGAACTTAATTATTCACTATGGTGGAACCATGAGAAGTCTCGTGAGATTCTCGTATTAATGTGACTAAAAGGGTGACTATCTTATCACCACCAAGCATCTAGGAGTGAATAGAATCATGCTCTTTCCTAAGCCCACCCAAAATCTCATTACTGTGAGTTTCTCTCACTGATTCGGCATCTTTTGCACATCAGAAGTGAACACCTACCATACGAAGAAGCTGCCTCATGCTTTCCATGTATGATACCTGTAAACTTAACATAGTCGGAGAATGGAGGCCTGATGTATTAACTGCAAAATTCAGTTAACTTGAGTATTGCTTACCATGACTAAGTTGAAACTTCATAGCTTAAAATTAAAGATTTACATGGCTAATGTAGAAAATGTATCTGAAGTTTTATATATTATTTTATGTGTCCTTCATAGGCATATGTCCCATCTTAATTCTTGAAATTTTTGTTTTCCTTATTATCTTTTTAAAGGGGAAAAGATGAGCCATTTTTATTTGTTTGCAGGTAAATACACATCTCACGCCCCGCCCAATATTTCTTACTCGACATGGGGAGAGTCGGGCAAATGTTAGAGGCAGAATTGGGGGTGATACAGCTTTGAGGTGTGACTCTAAATTATTCATATAATAATATCATACACAATTATTCTTATCATTAGTGCTTTAGGAAGTCTAAGAAATTCTGTCCAGAATGTTGTTCATACCGCCGGATGCTAAACCTGAATGACCCGCTATATAATCAAATTGGTTCTGCCACTGCCTAAAGTATCAATTTCATCTCATTTTCGCCTACATACATCTTGTCTTTTTTTCCTAGAAAGAAAGAGGTATCATTAAGTATTGCATTGTTTTGGTGATACTGTGCGATACAATATGATACTCTCAATAAGATTCATTTAGGAGTTGAAAACATGATTCAGTATCAGTGTGATGTGATTCAGTGTGACGCCCATTGTAGGAAATGATTTTCATCGGAGATTTAAGCCCAAGAATATACTAAATGACAGACAATTCATTGAACAATGGCATAATGAGCCTCAGACCAGAAGGCTTGGGTGAAATAAAGTTGGGAACATTAGGTCTGATTGTGAAATGAAGAGTGAAAAGGAAACATACTATATATATATATATGTATGTATGTATGTATGTATACAGAGAAAACGTATGCAAGAAACATTATAGGAAATTCTGTTTTTGTGATGTGAAATTCCAAGAGGGTCCCCAAGGCTGAAATAGGGCCTAGGGTTGCTGTCTGGCACCCTACGGCCCAGCCCAGCCGCATGGGGACATTTTTCATCAGCAGGGGCATTTTGGTCATTTTTGACAGCCCTAATCCAGCCCAAGTTGGTCTTGTTAGATGCAGAATTATATTTGGAATCTAGTCTTACTTTCGTTTTGTTATTTAAGTCAATCCTTGTTAAGTTAAGAAAGAGTCCTAGTCTAGTTAGGAATGGTTCAGGTGGAATCTTAGGGATTCCTTCTTATAATAGAAGTCCTTGTGATTTTGCAATTTTATTTGGTTAGAGTTCTCCCTTTACAGAATTCTTTGTTTGCTTTGCTTTCTATGTTGAGTTCAAAGTAGGAGCAGAGTTCAAAATTTTGGTCCAAATCGCCATCTCGGACCTATTCGGATTTTTTCTATTTTTTATTTCAACCTTAATTCAGTGGGTTTTTGGGGTTATTCTAGCCTGGTTTTTGGTGTCCAATCTAATTTGAGGCCAATAAACACATTTGGAGTGTTATTTTTGCCTAACACTGAACTCAAAGTGGTGTTCTTGATTTGCACACGCCTAGCTGTATGTGGACCAAACTGGAAGTGTGGAACATGAATTTTAACAAATGTAAATATTGATTTTATATAGAGAACACTAAGATTTTCATTAAAATGCAACAAAAAGGACAATAACAAATATTCAATATACAACTAGTCACGTATATGTGTAGAAGTGTTTACCCAAAAAGAAAATGTTTGTAAAAGTCGGTAGTTAATAGTACACAATTGAAACAGTAAAAGTGTATAACATAACAGTATATGGATGAGTTACAAAATTACAATACACATCACACCTACTCTAACCTAATAATAGTTGCTATGGTGTAGTGGCTCCATCCCCTCACCCAGTTAGGCCTACCTCTGCGAATGGTGGACATACTTAACCTATGTCACCATACCCATATAGTGCTCCGTATAATTGGACACTGCCCTTCCAGAGGTAGTATCATCCTCATAAAATCACTAACCCATCTTAAAGAAAGTGTCATAAGGGTTTGGACTATTGTCGCATGGCTGGCGAGTGCTCGGACTAATTTCTAGGTCACCTGGATCTCTTTGTGGCATCACAACTGGTACCGCATATAGTACTGAACCATTGGTACTATTGGTGGCTGGATGGATATCCAAAGATGGACTTCTCAAATGATTTGCTTGATCCATCCCAATATTTATATGTAGATATACCACTCAAATCAGTAGATGGGCCACCATAGGCACTCGAACTAGTAGATGACTCAGCATATGCCATACCATATGCTTCACCATATCCATATCCTGGATACCCATATCCGTAGTTAGGCTTATAAGCTTCATATGGTGCAAACCCCATGCTCTCCTTGCCACCCAAGCTATCAATTCCATCAAGTCTGCCAAGCTAGCCATGTCAGCATCCCTTTGACTCGATGGGAGGAATTGGTCATGGGGTCCTTTGGTGGAACTCTAGATGTGGAGCCCTTGCTCTTATGATGAGGTATGCCACCATGGTGCTCATCTTGGGTCGCATGGGTGAACTGTGTCTCCTTGGTGAATCTTATGGGGAGGCTGTGACTCCGAGTGGAATTGCCATACACTCTTGAAGTCCTCCTCCGCCACCATGAATATTGTTTGTAAAATTTAAAAGTAACCGCAAGCGCATAGTATCGTGTAGCTAACGGGTCGATCTCAAGGAGATATGCCACTTAAAATTCAACTTCTTAATAGTAATGCGACAGTGGAATGATTCAATTTTTGTTAACTAATTAACTAAACTAAACGATCCTAATCCATACATCTAATGCAATCGAATTGAAACGAAAAATAAATTAAACACAATCAATGCATAAATAAAAGACAAGAAAAAAATGCGAACAATAAAAATAAAAGGAAAAGGGAAGTGATCCGAGTGTCAGCTCTGGATCGAGGGAAGGGGAGTATAATAATAATGACTTTGACCGTGGACCCTTTGCCGTAGCTAACAGTCCACAAGATCGGGGAACGGATATTAAAGGAAAAAAACAGTGCAGAAAGTAAATAACAGAAAGTAAATAACAAAGCAATAAAAGGAAAAGGAAGCCTTAACCAAAGAGAGGCACGACTGTAGGCATCTCTGATCAAGGATCCAGGGGAAGGGAGAACAATAAATAAATGCTGAAAGTAAATACTAAATTAAGAATATGGAGGGGTAGATAGAAGCGGGAATGGAGGGAGGAGAGAAGATTAATAAAGAAGGTTACTTACTTGCGAATTGAACAAAAGATTTGAATCTCAACCAACCCTAACAACCAGATCTAGATCTAGAATGATCTAAATCTGCAATTGCTAGACTCAGAGAAAAACGAATCTAAAAACTTGAAACTTGAACTTGAATTGCATTACATAAAAAAAATTAAACCTAAACATTCAATCTAGAAATTAAAATCTCACAAATGCAAGCAAAGAAAACTAAAGAAAGCCTAAATAAACTAAAGAGAAAAGAAAATGTGCATCTCCTAAGCTCTAGAACACGTTTTCCTTTGATGGAGTATGCTCTCTTTTTATAGAGTTTACATGGGATATGAATCTTTATAGAATTTGAATCAAACTCAGGGTTTCTATCTTACTCAACCAATTAGGGTTTTGACGTACTAATCGGACTGACTTAAAGTGATCAAATGCACAATTCCACCGTTGGATTTGAGGATCAAGAAGTCATGAAGCTCTCCTCCAAAAATCAGCTCGATTAGACACCGGATGATTGTTCGATGAAGGGCTTGATCGAAATTGAACAGAGACATTCAAAAACGGGATTTTTCCTTCTTCCTTATCTGAATATAATTTTTTTTTCTCTTTTTCTTTCTTTAATCAAATCACAAATAGGAAATAAGATATTGAGGTATGCAAGGACTCTTTTCTCCATTTGGACTCTCTCAATAATATCTCTGTAGATTTGATTGATAATTTATAATCTCAGCCGTAGATCAAATTTGCCTTCTTTATCTTTTAAATATTTTGGAGTTGGCCTATAATCACATCTCTAGCCCATCATGCTCCAGATCAGGCCCATTTTAGCATTTGAGAATTTGAATGGACCTCTTGACGTGTAAAATTGCATGATTTATACCCAAAACTCCAAATATTTGCTTAAATATTGAAAAGTCTTCAAATCTGCAAAAACAACATAAAACCCAAGGTAGCTCCACTCTAAGTGTGTAAAATGCATGCTTTATGCGCTAAGATTTCACACATAAATGTGCTCATCAGATTCCCCCACACTTAGACTAAGCTTGTTCTCAAGCAAAAATTAAAGAAAAATACAAATGCAGGTAAGAAACTAGTGCAACAAAATAAATCTTAACTCACTTTCGTAGGAATCACAGTTACACTTAGCATGTGCAACAAGCCTTTAAACCACTAGGTTACCCTTAGAGGACGAGTTTTGTCTCGTGGATGTTTGCAGTGAATATACATCCAAAATTCCAATTCAGCTCAAAATAAAACATTGCAAATTCCAACTCTAACAATTGGTAAGTACTCATACAGGATCAATAGCTATGACAATTTTTCTCACCATTGATTTAAGATCCCCCACACTTGAACTTTATTACCCCATATTGATTCTTGAGACAAAGCATATATCTCAATTAAAGACTCACCTTATATCTTTCAAGTACACCTCTCCTTTAAGCAAAACCACTCATAAAGTAAGGGGACCAAGGACTAAGGTTTTGAAGTATTTTTGACCAAACAATTTTACCAAGGCATTAATGACACTTGTATTTATTTCTCTATTTTCTTTTGAGTAGTGAACTCTACTTTACTCCACTACGATTGGCTTGAATAACATGGTGGAACAAACACCAGAAACCCAAGTTACTTTGTAGCTTTGCTTTGCATATGCCCACATTAATAGTGATGCGAGACTTCTTTTCAATAATCTCATTCCTAAGAGTTTCGATCAAGTCACCTCGATTCCTGAGTCGGAGTGCCCTGTCTAGTTCCAAGGAATTCAACTTTTACTTTCTACTCTTTTTTTTTTCTTCTTTTCTTTTCTTTTGTCATGCCATACACAAAATTGATCTCAACTTCTAGCCAAAGAAACAAGGACCCAAAAAACTCATAGATGGTCCAACGTCTTAAGTTAAGGGCCTTTTATTTTTCTAAAGTAAGTCTCATCTCAACATACATACAAGTTACCTTCCTCTCAATAGGGTTTTTATGTGTTTACGATGGGTACCAAAATCACTCTCATTTCACACATCATAGCAATTGAAAGAATATGTATACTAATCAAAAGTTAAAGTTAAAATCTACAACGAAGCTATACCCCCCCCCCCACACACACACTTAAGTAATGCAATGTCCTCAATGAATGCATGCTAAACAAGGAAGACAAATGAGGGGTATACCTTTCAGTCAAGATGTGTTTATCATGGTAAGCTTCAGTCTTATCTTCAATATCAATGTATGATGGGGAAGGCACTCCAAATAAGAAAAACTGTGAATAGAAAAATCATCACTAAAGATCTCAAGAAAAACATTCACTATGTTAAAGAAGATTCTCATCATACGTTGAGGTTCTTTAGAAGGTTTTGCATCCTTCATAAGATGAATATGATGTTGTTCAATGGAAGAGCTTGGACCTTTGACATTAATGATAGACCAACTCAATGCTTCTTTATTATCATTCAATAGTGTGATCAACTCTTCTGCTTTGTCAGAAGTTAAATCCGAGACAACAATGACAGGAAGAAGATTATCTTGTCCCAGGAAAGCATACTTTAAATTAGAAGGCAATTCTTTCAATTCTAGCTTGGGGGGGTTCAATTATTGAGGGCTTAGGAATGGAGATGGAGATGGATAGGGGTTTAATAGGCTCCAAAGGTGTGTGAAAATTTAAGACTTCAGAAAAGAAAGTTTCACTATCATCATCCAACATATCCATACCTTGAAATTCAAAATCAAAATCAATCTCAAAGTTGGTAATCAAATCATTGGGAAAATCCAAAGACTTCTCAAGCATATTGATTTCTTCTTCTATTTGTGGTTGTTTCCCTATCTTGAACATATTAAACTCCAAAGTTTTAGATAGTAGTTCAAAAAACTTAGGTACTGCTACAGTAATTGGCCCATCCTCAACTTCTATGGGTTTCTCAGACAAACCCTCATTATGAGATTCTTGAACATTCTCCTCATCACAGTGGTCACTAATCTTGCTCTTTTCATTAATATGTGACTCACCTGTTAAATACCTTTTCCCACTTCTCAATGCAGACACAGAATTAATTGAAGCTAAAGAAAAAGGGGAGGATTCAACTTGGTTGACTTGATTTGGTAAATTTGATGGTCTTTGTTGAATCTGAATCCTAGGATTTAACTCAGGTTGACTTGGCATTTTACCTTTTTCTTGCTTAGACAAAGCATTTGTAAGAATGAAAATTCGTTTTTCCATATTATGCATAGAAGTCATAAAGGTGCTGGAAAGTACTTCCATATTCTTCTCTAAAGTAGAAAGATGAGAAAACTCTGGATTATTACCTCTATTGAAAGCAAATGATGATTGATTTTGTGCAATGAGAGGCATATGAGGCACAATAGGTGGATTGACAGGCCTTGCTAAATTGGGATTCTGAAAATTAGGGGCTTGAGGGAACTGGACATTTTGGTTATGAGAAAATTGGGCACTTTGTTTTTGAGGTGCACCAAATTGATTTTGTGTGGAATAATTGCTTAATCCATTTTGGTTTTGCCCTCGAGACCATGAAAAGTTAGGATGATTCTTCCACCCAAGATTGTACGTGTTACTGTACGGGTTTGGAAACATCGCACTGACATTTTCATATTGGCCTCTAGAATAGCTAGGGCATTCCTCAATTACATGTGTAGGAGACTGACACCATGCACGCATAGCAATAGATTTGTCAATAAAATGTGTTTGACTTGGTGGTGGTGGTGCAGTTTTAACTACCAAAGTCTCTAACTTTTTCAAAAGACTATCTATTTGTGCTTCCTTATGAACTTGGCTATCAACAAAATATCCCCTACTAGTCCTTTCAGATTCTTGGGTTGACTCTTATTCTCTAATTCTATCTGCTAGGTCTAAAAGAAATTCCCAAGCTCTGGAATCATCAGTGAATTATGTAAATCCTGTGGGGGCACATAGATTCCAAAAGTTGCTTTGTTTGATAATCGATACCCTCATAAATTATTTGGCATAAATGCCATAATTCTATACCATGGTGAGGGCATTTTTGGAGAAGGCTTTGAAACCTCTCCATTACCTTAGCAAATGACTCATTGGGTTTTTGATGAAATTGAAAAATATCATTTCTTATTTTATTCGTCTTAGAGAAAGGAAAGAATTTCTTCAAGAATATGACAGTAAATTGTTCCCATGTGGTAATGCTATCCCTAGGTAAGCTATAAAGCCACTTTTTGGCTTGATCCTTTAATGCAAATGTAATGAACCGTAGTTTTACGGCATCATCAGTGAATTGTTGTACCTTCATAAGGACACAAACCTCCTCAAACTCCCTAAGGAACAAATATGCATCTTGATCAGGTAACCCATTAAATTGGGGTAACATAGACAGATAATGAGATTTAAGCTCAAAAGTATTACCCCTCACATCAGGTAAATGTATACAGGAGAGTTGTGCAGATCGAGTTGGATAAAATCTATCTCTAAGACTCTTAGGTGGAGGTAGGTCTTCCATGGTTAAGGTAGACACTCGGACAATTCTATTTGTGGAATCACGACTCCAGACACACATGCACTAACCACCTAATGGAATTAAAGGCTCTTATGGGAGAATGAAATTTTTTATTTTTTTTAAATAAAGTAGCTAAAGAATAAAAGAAAAGAAAATAACAAAAACAAAAGGGAAAGTAATGAATTTCCCACTACAAAGATTGAAACAATAATTCCAAAGCTTTAAGGTTGCCGTATAGTTAAGCGTTGTATAGGTTTGACAACAAGGGAATCCGTATAGTCTTCGGAGCCACCTACAATCGAATCCTAGGGATTTTGCAGTAGAGTGGGGAATACTATACGTTTTTGTTTCTACTCTACTTAAGAGTAATATCTTTGATTTTTTTTTTTTTTAAACACTTCGATTTACTTAAGAATGAGAAAAATAAAATGGACTAATACCTCCCCGCAACGGCGCCAAAAAACTTGTTTGTAAAATTTAAAAGTAATCGCAAGTGCACGGTATCGTGTAGCTAATGGGTCGATTTCAAGGAGATATGCCACTTAGAATTCAACTTCTTAATAGTAATGCAAGAGTGGAATGATTCAATTTTTGTTAACTAATTAACTAAACTAAACGATCCTAATCCATACATCTAATGCAACTGAATTGAAACGAAAAATAAATTAAACACAATCAATGGATAAATAAAAAAACATTAAGTTATTAGTTAACTTAAGTTATTAGTTAATATTTACTATAAAATCTAACAATTTGTAAAATGTAATAAATTTATATGACTTATTAATCTAAGCTAGATTTGTGTTATCCCGTGCCTTTGACCATTATAGTAGCATTTGTTCCAAAGGACCCGAATCCATCCTTGACAACCTTGATCTTATAATCATTTGTAATGATGGTTAGCTAAATTCTTTCGAAAATCAAATGCAAGTCGTAAGTCCAAATTCCCTACTATCTCACCTAATTTTTATAAAAGGACTAGAGAATTAAGTGCGGCTCCAACTTCACAACCACTACCATCACAGCATCAAGCAACTCCATTTCTAACCCCAAACAGTTGCCATACTGGTATTTGGGGTTAAGATAGTAGGCTGCATAATTTACAAACTCACAATTAGATTTAAGATTTTCATTAACATAAGAATGAATGAATTACCAACAAATTGTATATTTACTTACTGGCCTTATGCAGTGGATGCATAAGATGTGTGGTACATCGAGCATCGGTGATGTCGAGAAAGCTCTTACAGCCTTTTGGATTTGCTTTTTGTATGTCCACCGTTATGGCCTAAATGGTTGTATGCAAGTGGGGCATAGTGGGTCCCTTCATATAGGAGTCCTCCATATGTAGGACCTTTATAATAGGCTTTATGGTCTGCAACACTATCCTCACTTGTCTCTAGAAATCATCGAATGATACGATAACCGGTGCTATGTGCCCATTCGTGGTCCTAGATTATGAGAAAAACATTAAGTTATTACTTAATAGATAATATAATATTTTGTAAAATGTAATCCTATACGAGTTAGTAATCTAATCTAGATCCTGTCCAATCAAACCAAACTTAAGATGCAAACGTCGATCTCAACCCCGTTCTCTTCTTGACAATACCCTTTTAGGCGATGTAGTTTGTGGCGAACCTCGTGACACCAAGTCGCACTAAGTCACCCCCACATACTTGTTGCATCATATCAAGAGCGTAGCATGATTATATATATAAAATTCATGACCTTTCGAGCCTTATCCACTATGCTCTCCACAATCCGGATTTTCCAATATCCTTCAATATGAGGTTGATGCAGTGGGTTGCACAAGGTATCGAAAATAGATTATTCATCGTAGACCTCATCATCATCTCACCAACCTTTTTGAAATTGGATTTGTTGTCAATCACGATCAATACCACATTCCTCCACTCCACCTCCACCACATCTTGAAAAAATCTAAAGATGTACCTGTGATCTCTCACCTCAGTAGATGCATTCACTGATCTCAGGAGGATAATCTTCCTATCGCAATACACCATAAAGTTTATGGACATTTTTTTCGGACTGGTCCATCCATCAAACGTAATATTGACTTTGTACATCTCTCAGAAGGGCCTTATCTACCTAATGTAAGTCTCTAACTCCTTTTAGTGTGTTGGATTCTACTAGGAGTTAAATTAGAGTTTATATTCATGTTAAATTCTATTCCTTGTAATAGTATACTTTCCACTAATTATAAATAGAGGGCTTGACATCATTGATTGATAAGCCATTTTGTCAAACATTGTGTTTCACAACATGGCATTAGAGCCTAAATACGATTAGGGAAGTGAAAAAAAAAGGGAGTGTCGAACCTACCTCCTTGCCTGTCTCTCACTATCGTTGTCGCAAAAAGAGTGTCGAGAGTGAACCTATCTCATTCAAAACCCATCGAAAGTCCATCGCCTCTCTCCTATCGCAGCTCTTCAAACCCATCGCCCTTCCTTTCTAGCTATTCTTCAGCATCGCTGCTGCACTAAGTTCTTCAATTCTGCTGCATACCGTGAGAAAAGACCAAGAATAAAGAAAAAAAGGGGAAAGAAGAAGAACAGAAGCACTCCGCCGCTGCTCTACCTCCGCCGCTGCACTCCACCGCTGCTCCTGCCTCCATCGCTGCACTATAGTGAGTTATTTCGAACATCCTATCTTCCTTTCCCTACCGCTGCACTACCTGCAACTTTTTTTCTCTCTGGTTCTTCATCTGAAACTTGCTATTCATCTGAAGCTTGCGATTGGGGTTCTTCATCTGAATCTTGTGATTCGATTTAGCCCAAACAAAAGAGATATTTGAGGGTTAATTTTGTAAATTTACATTTTATCAAGGATCTATAGGTAAATTTGCATTTGCAGGAACTTATATGTAAATTTGTATAAGTTCAGAGACCTATTTGCAAATTCTGATTTTTCAGGGACATATTTGTAATTACTGGAAGAAAAAAAAAAGAAGAAGAAGAAGAAGAAAAAGAAGAGAAAGAAGAAGAAGACATGGTGTTCCTTATATGCACTGTTTAAATTGTGATTTAGCTATTGAATTCTGCAACGTTTCAGTTGAAGGGTGAAGACTAAAGAACTACAGACAATTTTTTCAACATGGCAACTAAAGATGGTACTACTTCTCCCACCGGCTTCGAACATTACCCCACTCTTCATCCTCTTTCGGTAAGATTTGATGGAACAAATTATTTGATCTGGTCTTGATCTGCTTACTTGACTATTGCCGGAAGGGGACTTGTTGGACACATTAAGGGCACCACTATCAAACCTACTGCCACAAGTGTTTTGCAAGATAAATGGATCTCGAATGACTCTCTTATTGTGTCATTCTTTTTGAATTCCATGAATCCAACTCTTGCCCGTGGATACCAATTACTTGATACTGTAGCTCAAATCTGGAAGGCTACTACTAAAACCTATGGACAGTTGGGGAGTGATGCACAGGTTTATGAGCTAAGAAAGAAGCTTCATGAGACTACCCAAAAAGAGGAACTGACTGTGGCCCAATATTATGTTGAGTTGTGCTCTCTTTGGTAGTAGTTGGATCATTATGGGGATTATCACCCCACTAATCCAGATGATGTGACTACTTATAGGAAGCACATTGATAAGATTCAGGTATATGACTTCTTGGCAGGTTTGAATGTGGAGTATGATCAAATCAGAGTGCAAGTATTAAGTCGTTCTCCCTTTCCTACACTAGAATAGTCTTATGCACTTGTTCAATGTGAGGAAAGCCATCAATTAACCATACTTCATGCTCTTATTGTGGAGAAATCAGCCTTACAATCTGTTAGCACTAAATCTGATTCAACTAAGGAGATTGTCAAGTGTGAACATTGTCACAAACCATATCATACCAAGGCCAATTGTTGGAAGCTCCATGGGAAGCCTGTTGATTTTGAGCAAAAAAGAGCACAAAAAAGAGGAAAACTGAAAGCTCATATTTTTGAAACAGTTTCCATAACATCCTTTGCAGAAGTTGGTCTTTCACAAGAGGAGTTAGCTACTCTACAACGTATTATGCAGCCTTCTACTGCCGGTACAGCCTCTACCACAACTTCCTCTACTAACCAAACCAACGCCTACCTTGCTACTTGAGGTAAAAATTTTACAGACTTCCAAGTTTCTTCAGTTTCTACTCCTTGGATCATTGATACAGGAGCCACAGATCATATGATAGGTTTATCCTCCTTTTTCTTACAATATTCTCCAACTTCTGGAAAGGATAAAGTTCGAATTGCTGATTGCTCCTATTCTTCCATTGCTGGAAAAGGGACCATTCAACATTCTCCATCACTTTCTTTGTCTAAAGTTTTACATGTTCCCTCTTTCTCTGCTAACTTGCTCTCTATCAGTAGTCTTACACATAACCTGAATTGTAAAGTGAAATGTTTTCCATCTTACTGTGTCTTCCAGGATTCGGTCACGAGGAATGAGATTGGACTTGGTAAACTAGAAAATGGACGTTATTTGCTCGAGCTGATTGAAGGATCTACTTCTGCTCTGACTACATCTTCTAATCAGGTTCATTCGGTAATATCAAACCTTCATCAGTGGCACCGTAGGCTAGGTCACCCCCCCTCAGGAACTCTTAAGAAAATATTTCCGAATTTAGTTTCTTCTTGTAATGAGAATGATTTTTTTTGTGAAGCCTGCATTTTTGCAAAGCAGGCTCGTTCTACTTATTTACCTTCTCTTTATAATAGAAAAACTATTCCTTTTATGCTAATTCATACTGATGTGTGGGGTCCCTGCCGACGTGTGTCTATTACTGACCATATGTACTTTGTTACTTTTATTGATTGTCACTCTCGTTCTATATGGATTTATCTTTTAAAACAAAAAAATGAGGTTTTCCGATGTTTTCGTGATTTTCATAATATGATTCAAACTCAGTTAAATGCCACTGTGAAGATCCTTCGCAGTGACAATGGCACAGAGTATATTGATGGTGAATTTCAAAGATATCTCTCTGACTCTGGCATAATACATCAAACCGGTTGCGTTGATACGGCTGCCCAAAATGGGGTTGCCGAAAGGAAGAATCGGCATCTCTTAGAGATAGCCCGTTCCATTATGATTGCTATGAATGTACATGACTAATATTGGAGTGATGCTATACTCACTGCTTCTTACCTTATGAATAGGATGCCCAGTAGGATACTTGGTTTTAAATGTCCTAGTGAGATTCTCTAGGGAGCCTCTTTTTTAATTATTCCCCCAAAGATTTTTGGATGTGTGTGTTATGCCAGAATCACCGCCCACCAGAGTAAGCTGGCTCCCCGCGGCCTACGCTGCATATTTTTGGGGTATTCTACTACTCAAAAAGGGTACAAATGTTATCATCCTCCTTCCAGAAAAACCATTGTATCCATGGATGTAATTTTTAATGAGTCTTGCCCTTACCATGGTAGAAGATCTCTCGAGAGAGAGAGATCTCGCCACCTTGAAAAAGAGAGATCTCGATCATCTCGGTGAGATCTCGGTCGAGATATACAATTTTTTGGCGTCAACTCGGTGGCCCATCTCGGTGGGTTTTAGGGTCCCAATTGGGTTGAAACTTGGTATTTAGCTTATTTAAGGCCTTTTGAACACGTTGGTAGCCTTGGATTTGTCAGAAACAACCCTATGTATGATTTCTAAGTCTACCCATAGTGTGAAACCGAAATGTAGTAGGATTAGGGAATGCAATGTTATACAACATGTAATATAGAACCTTTAAAGCATATAAATGAAAAGCAAGTATATCAAATGCTTCAACTAACTTAAATGTTATCAAAATTCCATCCATATGAGTATCACAATCTCAATTTTCAAGAATAAATAATTATACAACCATTAGAAGTTCTATATAAGTCATTAAATCATAAATTCATAAGACAAGTAGAGAATGATTGATCTTCCCTGTTGTAGATGTGCTAAGAGTAGTTGCAAGTGAAAATTCAACCAAAATCCACAAAAAAAGGCAAAAATTGAGAGTTCCAGCGAGATCCAGGGCAAGATATAGCGAGATATGGCGAGATCTCGAGCGAGATATACCAACTCGCAGATCTCGACCTCCATCTCGTCTCGCCAAGGTGAAAAAACGCCGAGATCTCGCGAGATCTCCCACCATGGCCCTTACTATACACCTCTCCAGGGGGAGAGTCCTAGAGGAGAGGTGTTCTTTCCGACTTTAGATCTTCTTATCACACACCAACACAACTTAAGAGTCTCAAAAGAGTTTCCTGACCATGGGGAGACTTCGGCCAATATACCTGAGGACTCTAATCCTCCCCTTTCATTTTCTGAACCATGTGAAGAACCTAGCCAGGGGGAGACCACTCCTGTGAGATATACACTGTTGAGGTCTTTCAAAACCAGATTGACCAGAATAAGGAGGTGCAGACTTATCAGAGGAAGAATTACAACCGGCTAAAGCAAGTGGAGAAAGGTGATATGTTACCACTTCAGTCTCCTGCTCCAGAAATAGATTCTACTGTTCCCCTTAAGGGATCTTCTTCTAATCTTCCTATTGCTGTTAAAAAAGGAGTCAGATCTTGTACTCAACATCCCATAGCTAAATATGTTTCTTATAACTCTTTGTCTGACTCCTACCGTGCTTTTATATCCTCTCTGTCATCTGTATCTGTTCCTAAAAGTTGGCAGGAAGCCTATGCTAATAAGAGATGGAAGGCAGCTATGGTAGAGGAAATGTAGGCAATGAAGAAAAATGACACTTGGGAGCTTGTTACACTTCCTCCAGGAAAAAAACCAGTGGGTTGCAAATGGGTGTTTGTGGTTAAACATAATATGGATGGATCAGTCAACTAGTTGAAAGTAAGACTAGTTGCAAAGGGGTTTACCCAAACCTATGGGATTGATTATCAGGAGACTTTTGCCTCTGTTGCGAAACTAAACACTGTCAGAGTTCTGTTGTCTGTAGCTGTGAACAAAGACTGGAACTTCCACCAACTAGAGGTAAAGAATGCCTTCTTATATGGGGAGTTAGCGGAAGAAGTCTATATGGAAATCCCACATGGTTTCTCCAATGACAATACTGCAGGGAAAGTTTGTCAGTTGAAGAGGTCAATTTATGGGTTAAAACAGTCTCCTAGATGCTGGTTTGGACGCCTCCAGAAAGCAATGACTTCTATTGGGTACAAGCAAAGCAATGCTGATCATACACTATTTATCAAGAAGTTAGGTACTAACATCACACTTCTTATTGTCTATGTAGATGATATTGTTATCACAGGGAATGATGGTGAAGAAATTCAAAAGTTGAAGAACTTTCTTGGCAAAGAGTTTGAAATTAAAGATCTAGGGAAGTTACAGTATTTCTTAGGGATTGAGGTGGCTCGATCAAAGAAAGGTATATTCCTATCCAAAAGAAAGTATGTCCTGGATTTATTATTAGAAGTGGGAATGTTGGGGTGTAAAGCAGTTGATACCCCTATTGAAGCTGGAGCTAAACTAAAAGAAAACGAGGGAGAACCAGTGGACAAAGGAAGATACCAAAGGCTGGTAGGGAAGCTTATTTACTTGTCCCACACCAGGCCAGACATCGCTTATGCTGTAGTGATAGTGAGCCAATTCATTCATGATCCATATTTAGCTCATATGAAGGTTGTTGCCAGAATACTACAGTATTTGAAGGGAACTCCTGGAAAAGGAATATTTTTGTCACCCACTGATAATCTAAGAGTAGAAGCATACACTGATGCAGACTAGGCTGGATCTCTAGACAAGAAGTCAATTTCAGGTTATTGTACCTTTATTGGAGGTAATCTAGTTACTTGGAGAAGTAAGAAACAGAATGTGGTAGCTTTATCTAGTATTGAAGCTGAATATAGAGCTATGGTTCGTGGAGTTTGTGAGCTACTATGGTTGAGAGGCTTGCTGCAAGATATTGGAGTCCAAGTTCCAAACCCTATGATGTTATATTGTGACAACAAGGCTACTATTAGTATTGCTAATAATCCGGTGCAACCTGATCGAACTAAGCACATTGAAATTGACAGGTTTTTTGTCAAAAGAAAGTTGGAACAACGGCTTATCTGCATGCCTTTTGTAAGATCTGGAGACCAAGTAGCAGATGTTTTCACTAAGGGTTTGAAAGAAAACGATTTCCTTCCTATTGTAAGCAAGTAAGATGGGAAGGGAAAAGGAAGCTTGCAGTTGGATAGGGGAGAGTTTAAGATAAATCTTTTGGGTGAAACAATTGATAAAGAGAATTTTAAGTTTTTTGGGAATTGGGGGGGGGGGGTTTGAAGATCTTGGGCAATCTTTGATTCTTTTCTTCTTTCTTTCTTTCTTTCTTTTTCTTTGTTTTATATCTGCCACAAGTCAGTAGAGAAAGAGAGAGAGAGAGGACCAAACGGAAAAAAAAAGGGGAGGGAGGGTGCTGCAAGGTCTAAAGGGGCTGGGTGGGGCCCACAGGGTTTTGGAGAGGTGGGGATTGGTTCTTGGTGCTGCCTCTGGGCAGGGAAGGGGTTTCTTGTTGCAGCTAGGGCTTGCACAAGGAGGAAGGGAGAGGAAGGGTTCTTGGTAGGATCTCAGGGTAGGGGAGGGGCTGTACTTACTTGAAGAGGTAGCTTCTGCTGGAAATTGTTGAATGCTGCAGGAAGCAAAACCTTGAAGAAGCTTGAAGAAAAGTGCTGATCTTTGAAGAAGAAACTTAAATTTAAATCCGTCATGGCCTCCTCAAACAGGAACCACAGTCCTCAACTCAATAACTCTGTCATTCAAATAATCAGACTTGAAGATTACAAAGAAAGAATAGGCTATTTATAGCATACTCAATGACTAAACCTAAGTGGGTTTCCTTTATAGATTATGATCCCCTTAAAATTAATCTCAACTGTCCAAATAAATAATTAAAGATGTAATGGAATCTCCTTGAAAATAGATTCCCCCTAATACTCAACTACTATAGGAACTCTTCTTGTAAATAAAGACTAATAAGATTCTATCTTTAAAGAAGATTCATGGGGACTCAAGAACTCATCTTTGACTTAAATTGGACTCCTAACTGACCAAGACTTTGAAAACCAAGAAGAAAATTCTGAAAATTAAAATTAGTAACTAATTAGGGATGGGATGGGCCAAACTTCCCCTCTTGGAGGGTTCGGCCAGCCCTAGGTGCGGCACTTTGGAGTGGCCATAAGGCCCACTGCAGGGTTTCAGTTTAAGGTCTGAATTGTGGTTCATATCACCTTTCTAGTGCTCTATCTATTTTCATTACCTTTGCTGACGCATTGGTGCACGTCTGAACGTCCGACGAACTGCTAGTGAGATGTGCCTTGAACCTACTAATGCTACCTCCTAAAAACCTCTGTCCATAGAAATTACATTGTGTCTTCACTTTATTTAGCATTAATCGTCGTGCAGTATTGCCATGCAGAGTCAACCCTGCCTCCTCTAGAAGCAGCAGCTTGTACCTGCTCTTTGACCTCTTCTTTACCTTGTGGCTGTGGACCACCCTATGCCTCTGTGGCTGTGAACCACCCTCCCTCTACCTCTGTGGTTGTGAACCACGCCCCCCTTCCTCTGTGACTATGGTCTTGATCGCCTCATACTCCTAGAGATGACCACTGTTGCATACAAAATGATTGCACAAGTCATTAAACAACAACAAATATTTTTTTTGGAAAAAGAAACAATCATGTACCTAGCTAGTAATGTTTCTTTTAACTATGTATTTTTAAATATAAAATGAATTTTTAAAATTTTTTCGGCAAGAAAATTGGCTACCCATAGAAAAACCGATGATAAAACCATATAGACCACACCTTAAAAACACATAGATAGCCATTATGTGTTTCCCTATTTTTCGATAATTATTTATATTTTTATAAATTTTTTTATAATTTTTTAAAAATAACTTAATTATTTATTAGGTGGAAAAATATTCTAACTCCATGAGACCATATATCGGCCATGGAGTTAAACATATAGTTATTCCATCATCATACAAGACGTAAATCATGTATATTTTATGTGCAGGAAAATACATTTTTTGACACCTAAAAATAAATAAATCACTTTGCAAAAAAAGAAATTTGACACCTTGAGTTCGTAGATTGCCCTACAGTTTTCAACATATATTATTTCCATACCCATCCGACAACTTTTTGACATGCATTTTGAAAAAAAATTTGGAGAAGAATAGTTACCTCTGAGATGAGAAACTGTAAGGTCTAACAGAAATGCTGTTGGATCCACACAATGCACACGTTTGCTGCCAAGAACCATGCAGAACGTGCAGAAGATGATGAAGTGCTCAAATAGGGCAAAAATCAAAGCTGGAATGAGTTTTTTCACTTAGAGTAGAGGGGTCATTGCGGGATGCATTTCATTTTGCTAGGCACTGAGATAGTGAAATGTCATCGAAATTTCGAGAAATTTAATGCTATGAGTAGGAGTCCTTCATTGTAGGGTATTAAATACAGCCTAACTCATGTAGCCAAGACAGTTTAATGTTGAATAAAACTTGATTGGAGGAGAAATCGAGTGAAGAGTTTGGGGTTTCCAGGGCGGGAAACCCTGCAGCTGCACTGATTTGGTGTTCTATAAAGAAAATCTTCATCACCCCCCTTCATTTGAAAGAGTAAGTAATCATCCCCTATCCCATAACACCCCCCCCCCCAATTGCATCCCTCACTCCCCCCTTCCTCTCTCTCCTGTGCATCCCTCTTCTTCCCCAAATCTCTAAATCCTAGATCTCTCAATTCCCTCACCCAAATCCCACCCCCTTTGGATTCATCACCCTTCCCCCTCTTTAGCCTTTCCCAATCCTAACCCCAAACACCCATTGAAACCCTAGATCTGAAAATTCTTCTTCCTCCCCAAACCCTAAAATTCAATCACTCTCATTCCCCTCCACCAAATCCCATCCCCTTTAAGAAACCTCACTCCATCCCCTTTCTTATCACTTTGACCTGAATCCTAATGCTAGCCACACCCCAGAAACCCTAGAACTAGAGACCTAATTTCTAAAACCCAAAATTCCTTGAAGCTTGAATCTGAACTTAGAAATAACAAAATTAAGATTTTGGTTTCAGTAATCCCAAGTTCATAAACCCTAACCGTTGTCTGCACTTCCCCGAAACCCTAGATTACCTAATACACGCCCTAAAACCCAAACCTTAGGGTGGTAGAAACCCTAAATGCTTGCTGATTTCCTTACTAGATCCTGGTTATTGTCCCCATTCTTTGTGGTTACATCACTTTGAAGATTATATATCATTGTCATCATTAAACTCATCACTTGCCTTAAATATCCATGTATATCAGCCAAGGTTTTACATATACTTCTATATCCTCCAATACTAACCGAATGTGTATTTTATCTTAACATATCAATTCAATATGGTACCGAAACGGTACCTAAGATTGGCATTAGAACATATAAAACCTCATACTTCATATACAACCGAGTGAACTTGTCTTGTCATACTTTATTCTCCAATGAATACATGATACATTTTGTTTAGTTATAGTGTTTTATGGTTCAAAATTTTATTTTTCTGGTGTCCTTAGCATTTCTGTATGTTTCATGACTATTTCTGTACATATTTTTAGCATACCTTCATATCTTGTCTCTCCAACATGATACAATATGTCTCTTGAAATCTTCTTTCTGATGCATATATTTGATACCAATACTTTAAACCTTGTTATTAGTTGTCTGTTTTGTGCATTTCAAAGCCAACAGAAAAAGTACATGCAAAGGATATCTTATAATAGGTGTCTATGAGCTTCAATGATGGCTCAGTTTTCTTTTCTCTTATTACACATCCTACATCTCTTTACAGCACCTCTAAGGTCTCATGAACAAGTTCATTCATGCAGCTTCATACTTCTGATTTTGCAACTCATTTTTTATGACTAAGACTCTGGTTGGAGTATAAATTTCCTATCGTAGTGTAATATGGCAATATGATTGAACAGTGAAGCTGGAGAAATTTATGCAAAAAAGCTTGCTAACTTTGTGGAGAAGAGACTCAAATCTGAAAGGGCTGCTTCTGTGAGTTTTTCTACTAATATATTTAAATATTTTGATTTTCAAGATGTATTTGGAGGTTTACAATTGGAGATTCATTTTTTCCTGTAACTTTAACCACTATCCAATTTTCATGTTATAATCATTTCATTCTTCTTATGATTTAGATATGGACTAGCACACTGCAAAGAACAATCTTGACTGCAGGTCCCATTGCTGGATTCCCCAAGGTTAAGGCTGAATTACTTCCTAGGGGGTGGGGGGGGGGGGGGATTTTGTGCAATATCTTTGTTCCACTTCCACATATGGTGGAAGTTTTGCTTTCACACCAATAAATAACTCTCTATCTTATTTTAATTTTTTGAGTAGATACAATGGCGTGCACTTGATGAGATAAATTCCGGAGTATGTGATGGAATGACATATGAGGAAATAAAGAAAAACATGCCGGAGGAGTCTGAGTATGTTTCTATTTGTCATCAGAATGTTCCATGGAGTAGCAATCATTTTAGTTTTAAATTTTCACTTTTTTTGGGGGGGTAACAATTTTTCACTTGCTTAAATAGAAAGGTAAATACCTTGGTGATTGAAAGACGCCTATAATTAGATATTGTCTAAATAGGTAATAACAGACATGTCTATGGATTTTGTATGTTTGTAGGTGATTTAGTTTTCCTCCATCAGGGATAATAATGCTCTTGGTTACTTGCAGCTCACGTATGAAGGATAAGCTGAGGTATCGATACCCTCGTGGTGAATCCTACCTTGATGTTATCCAAAGGTATGCAATTACAAAATGTATGATTTTTTTTTTGGATAATTATATTGCCCCCTATACTATTGCTTAATTACTACTTTATCCCTTACACTTTTTGAAATTATTGATCCAACCTTGACTTTTCCTGTAATTACTGATGTCCCCTGGTCGTGAAGTTCCATTTGTTAAGTGATGATGTGGCATACTTGATTTATCTAAAAATTCAAAAATAACCCTAAGATTTTATTTATTTACATTTTATATTAAATTATATTACTACTCTTAGTAATTAGGAAAAAATTACCATAATTAAACAATCTTATTCTCTAATCAAAATAAAGAGAGCAAAAAAAGAAAAAAAGGATCTCATTTTCAAAATATAAGGAAATAAAAAAAAAATTCCTTATATTTTACCTTTTATTTATTTTCTTTTTTATTTGACATTATCAAATCTTAGAAAGTTCTTACTTCCAGTTGGTTTTTATTTATTTACTTTCTAATTTGACATTATCAAATTTAGGATGTTCTTATTATTGATAGAATTTTTTTTTTGTGTGTGAATCCAAAATGATAAGAATACAAGTATAAAATTGGGATTTCATATATTATTTATTATTTATTTTTTTTCCAAATGAGGATAATATTGTTTTTTGGTTTCTTAATTCTAGAATGGCAAAATAGATATTAAACATTCAAGTATAACGGTCTCTTAATACCGCTATAATGGAGGGGTACAACAATAATTTCATAAAGAATAAGGACCTTTTAGTAATTAAGTAATAGTATAGGGAGGCAATAGTAATTATCCCTTTTTTTTTCTTTTCAAAGCATCTTAGCTTTATTATTTACCTTTCACATTGTCATTATACAATTTTAGACCCCATTTAGTTGGACTAAGGCTTCTTCTTCTTGTTATTGTCATATACAATTCTTATGCAGGTTAGAGCCTGTGATCATTGAGCTTGAGCGACAACGTGCACCTGTTGTACTGATCTCTCACCAGGTTCTATGCTTATGACATTGACGTTCTGCTTCCCCCCACCCCCACCAAGAAAGAAAAATTGTGATTTATGAATGTTGCTTAATCATGTTACTCATTCCTTGTAGGCCGTTTTGAGAGCGCTATATGCATATTTTGCAGACAGACCATTGAAAGAAATTCCAGCCATTGAGGTAAGCTATATATATCTAAAGAACTAACAAATAAGCATCTGATAACTTAAGAAAAGGATGATTGGTAGAAAAGTGGTTTGCGTTTTCTGTGATCTGGATGTATCTTGCTTCAGGTTTAGCAAGGTGTAGACAATATTGTCCCCTCATCGGGCTATAGATCTCTTAGGCCATCAAAATAGAGAAAGACAAAGCAACTTTCCTGCCATCTGTTATACTTGGTATTTGGCCTGGAAGACTCCTCTTTCAAATGGTGCATCCAACTTTCCAACAGCTCTGTTGATCACATAACATTGCTGGGAGAGTTGCAATATCAGATTTCTAAGCACACACCAATGATTTACATCTGATGCACTAACTAAGAAACACATCCAGTTTCTCACCCATTGAGCTTCTTTTGAAATCTCATTAGCAGAGAGGACTATCACAACCTCAATGGTGTACTTGGGGTATAATGTGTGGGCATTTGAAGACATGCGGTTATCTTTTACATTCTAACGAGGTCTGCTTCTTCTCTTCAGATGCCACTTCACACCATAATTGAGATACAAATGGGAGTTACAGGTGTCCAAGAAAAGAGATACAAACTCATGGACTGAGTTTCTTCCGACAGATCTCCATTGGTAATGTAACTGCCAAATAATCACAGCCTAGGGGAGCAGGAACATTGGGTATCTTTGTCTTCTAACTCATCATTCATTGCTGGAAGATGCACGATTATAGGGTATTAAAGCAATCCACTGTATTTTACCTCTCATTGATTTGTAATGGCCTTTCCCGTTTATGTAAAAGCAGGCAAACTGATGATGGAATGACACCATATTCCTAATCTGAAAATGAATGTTTTAAATATGATTGTGAAATTATCTTCTTTCAATGCTTTGATATGATCGTTAGTACTCTGGAGTAACTCACCTGGTTTTCTTTATAGAGTTTCTCATGTTCTGACATGTTTGTTAGAGAAGCCTTCATTCAGGTTACACCCAAGCGGGGGAACTGAAGGGGCTTAGGTCATTATAGGAATAACATGGTAAATTAATGCTTCAAGGCATCAATTACTGGAAAAGTAGGCTTTCTCTCAGCAATGCATCTCTGTAAGGTAGGAACTAGGAATGCTGCCTTTTATCTGAATGAACGGTATTCATCCATTTCTCCCTTAAAGAAACAATATTCCTCTGGTCTGAAGATTTGCTACTGGCTACTTGTGCATATAGGAACAGGGTTTTGCTTCAACAGAGGCAGTCCAATATTTCCTCCATTATTAAGAAATGAATGCATGGTGATATTTGACAATCTAACCACCTGCTGGGATTGAAATCCACTGGACTTGTGGTGCAAAATTTGCATGACCAATCCCAAAATCAGTGAGCATGCTTCGTTATGATTCTCTTATCTCTTTACCTACAAGGAAAATTCAATAACTGCCAATGGTGGATTAGTAGAGACTTCCCATGGGGAGGTCCTGGGTTCGCACCCATCCGGCGGCACCTATATTAGTAATATTCCCTCACCATATATATAAACTCTTCGGATTCAAAAATAAAAAAATAGAAAAAATTCAATAACTACCAAATTGAGCATGATTTCTGGGTTTTGATATTGATTGAAGAAATATATTAAAATTTGTAATTTTGTTTGGGTCATGCGCATGACTGTCAATTGAGTCTCGACTGTTGAATTTCAATGGTCAAGATCGAAATTTCTACCGAAATTCCAATCTGACGGCCGGCTTGACGGTCCTGCACATTAATGCGCAGGACCGAGCAAAGTCCTAAAATTTGAGGTTCGAGAGACCGATGCTTGGGCCTCTAAAGCCTGGAGGTGCCAATAAGACAATGGGCACAAAAATCAACCAAGGCAAGATTTCACCTTCTCCATTGGGGTGGGGCTGTATTTCTCATTGGGCAGGTTGTAAAGTGTCTAGGCGCACCAGTGGCCTTTGGTCCATCTATTGACTAGGATTTGAGTGATCCAACACTTACAGCGGTTCAACATGTTTGAGCAGTAATTGAAGTCATCAAAAAAGAAAGCAAAAAGTAGAACACAAGTAAGTAGTAGTTGTGGTACCTGTAGCTACAACCAACCAATTGAAACCCATTGAAATTGAAGATAAGACACGGATTCACATGAGAAGAGTGAAGAAAATCAATCTGTTCACACAAACACAGGGCCCCAGTAACCCAAAAACAAACAAAATAGAGGAACCAAGAAAAGAATAGAAGTGGTATAATAACACTATTTAACACATAGGGATCCGGTGATTTTCTAACTACTAAAAAGGAAGTGGTCATGAAAACAATAAAACACCCACTGTTGCCGTCGCCTTCACGAGACTCTTATTTCAAGCTCGGCTTTCTCCCTTTCTTTTTTTCTCTACAGGTCAAACCAGTTCCCTCTTTCCAAGGATCCAACACTCATGCTCCTTATCAATCTCTGCTTGTTCCCCACAGAGAAAGAGAGAGATTGAGACATTATCGATTTAATTAGAGAGAGTCGTTGCAACTGAAACACGCAATGGAGAAGAAAACTTGTGCATTAATCCCGTAATTCAATCCGTTATTACCGACTTTATTGGCACGCTATCGTTTACCAATACAGATTCCTTTTTGGCTTCTTCTTTATGGGCTCACATTGTCTTCTTCAATTGGGTCTTCTTTTCCAAGTCTTTTTCTGTATTCCCATTTCTTCTCTTCCTCCTTGACCATCTCTGCTACTACTTTAACATGTCCAATCGAGGACCCAATTCAGCCATGGCAAACACTGATTGGTCAAGTGAGCTTATTCCGAGCATGGATTCTTATGATGGCAAAGTCTTACTCGCAGCCATTATATCTCTTCTACTTGTAATTCTCTTCGTTTTGTTACTTCATATCTACACAAGATGTTGGTTGTTCCAACAAGCCCATCGGCAGCAGCGACGTTCGATGTCTCTTTCTCATGTATTTGGACCTACCCAGTTGCATCATGTCAATAGATTGGCATATGAAGGAACTAATTTCTTGAGCTATTCATCCACAGAGTCTAATGGTGTGGATGCTTCAGTGATTGCTGCTCTCCCTGTTTTTGTGTACAAGTCAGATAATGGTTACATGGAGTGTGTGGTTTGCTTGAGTATGCTTGAAGAGAATGAAAAGGGGAGAATCCTTCCCTTGTGCCGTCATGCTTTCCATGTTGGGTGTATAGATAAGTGGTTGCAGACACACTCGAATTGTCCAATCTGTAGAGCTTCAGTGGCATTGGATAAGCCCACCGGAGGAATTACACCATCCACCACCACGTCCACCGGTGTTCAATCTTTGGAGGAGAGCCGTGATGTTGCGCCGGCAATCATATCTAATGAGTCCACCAGTACTGAACAACAGAGCCCAGCTACTCTGGATGTTCTCACAGATCTATCACTTGTTCCAAACACAGAAGTTGTAAGAGCACACCACCCACCACCACCTCCTCCTCCGCCGCCGCCGCCTCCGACGCCAATGCCAGTATCATCATCATCTTTAGGTTTCTCATTGAAGAGAATGCTAAGCAGGAATAGATCAGAATGTAAGGTGTTTCCTTCACTTAATTTGAATGACTGTAATGTTTGAGTAAAATTCCTTGTCTGAAATTCTTTCACTATAATGGGTTCAATTTGCTAGAGGAACCATTAATAATCTTGAAAATTTCTAAGATAATATACCAGGTGTGTAAAGAGAGAAAATAGTGAACCCTTTGAGAAGCAGGGAGACAGATAATTTCAGTCCTGTTACAATAGGGATTGGGAGTTGAAGACAACTGAGTCCCATCATCCTTGACAGCAGATCTGCTGCACCAAAATTGTCTTGTAGTGTTTTCATGAATATCTGAACTTTAGGGGGCCCAAGAAACCAATTCATCTCTGAGATTTGCAGTTGCAAACCTCATATACAATTGAAAGAGAAGGTAGCAAAAGAGAGTGATTAGGTAGTTGAAAGAGTTACTGTTGGGAGTGAGATCTACAGTTGGGAAATGAGATGTTTGGATGGAAGATATCTAGAAATTATTAAGATTTTCTTGACATCCCTATGTCCTCCCTACACTCTCACATATCAGTCTTGGAATCAAACCTTAACAAGAGCCTTTTTAATGCTTAGATGACATGAAATGCAACATGACTGTCACTTCCCAGTGGTGAAGCAAAAAATTTCGTTAGAATAGTAATATATGTAAGTGGTAAAGACTGGGCATTGTTTCCAATATGATCAGCCTTAGTTTGATTTGGATATACTAGCTAGTATGTTCATCGTATATTCAGATGAAAGGTTCACCTTTGAAATTTAATCCGATGAGCTCCTCCTGCCTGCAATGTAGGATAGTTTTATATACACTACCCTTGGACCACCCTGTAGTTTTCTTCGCCCCTTCTCGGCCCGAAAGTTTGCTTCTAGCGACTAGCTTCTACTACCTGACCCTTCCACGCCCATTTGTGTATGAAATAGTTCAAGAAAGAATCGTCTCATTTCCTTACTTCTTCATTCTTTCTAAAAGGAAAAAAAGCCTACCACATTAAAGCTACTTTTCGATACCATTAAAAAATATCGTAGGATGTAGACCAACCAAGCAACTCCATAGTGCGCCTTACTCAAATAAATGGGCGGAATATCAATAAAGAAGCAATGGCGCGTTAGCACGAAATAATGGAAGGAAGGAAATGGAGCGAGACCCTAGAGAAGGGGAGCACTACCTCTTACTATTTTCACTAGAAAGAGCTTCTCCTCAAAAAGGGATTCCAATTTATGTCTTTCTCGATTACGTTTCAAACAACTAAGATTCCCTATTAAATTTAGGTCAAAGCCTCGTCTACGAGACTATATATATATTCTTAACAGGATGTTTTTTTAGAGCTAGCCTATTCGTTATGGGAAAGAGTTGAACCAGAGTCATACAGATTTCCTAGCAACTCAAGAGTAACTCTTGCTCATCATACATTTTTGATAGAATTACAAAATAAACATTAGAGCAAGGTTATAATATTGCTTAAAAAAACCATTGCCGGAAATTCCCTTATCAATGCAAGCCTGAGTGTTATGATGGCAAGGCTATTGATTAGAGCTATAAGCTGAGAATTCCCATCATATACTCTTGAGATGCCTTTCACATAAAAACACATTAAAAACACCCTTGTCTACCTGCCAACGAAGCCCATGGATATAAAATACTGGACCAGAGAAGATACCAAGATTTTAAACTTTCCACACAAAGTGAGTATGGAGTGTAGACATCCAAGAATCTTTAGATGAAAATAAGTTTCTGCAAAACCTGCACAAAGCTGAAAAGAAGTGGTGCTGGACTTGCTCTAAAATTTTAGAATCGTCAACAAAGAAGTAGGTAATTAGTTGTAGGACTCATTTGGCCAAGCAATCAAACTTACGAACCATTAAGCATTCTCAGGCTCTCTCTCTCTCTCTCTCTCTCTCTCTCTAAGTTCTCTTCCCAAGCCCTTCAGGGCTTCAGGGTTCTCTCTCTCTAAGTGCTCTTCCCAAGCTCTTCAGGGCTTGAGGGTTCATTAGAAGGTTGACTCAATATTGGACAATATATATCTTTCGGGCCAAATCTTTCTAAAATAGTCTTACCGTCTCTAGTGAGGGTGACGGTGGATGGGGTTTATTTTCTAAAATATTTTATTATTTTTTACTTGTAAGTCCCACATAATTTGTGATTGTAAGACCGTGGGAGCACAAATTGCTCTGCATCTTACTCCCTGTCAGAAAAGATCCACACTCTCTAAAATATTAGTAGTCAAAGATGACACCAGAATAATTCTGATACAATTTAAGCTCATGGGAGGTGATCATTAAAATGTTGAAAATAATTTTAAAAATAAATAATAATAATATGTCAAAAGAAAAGAAAACAAAAGGGAAAAAAATATGCCATACAAGATGAATCAGGGATATCTGATGAACAACGCAGAAAGTCCAGTTGATCTAAACATATTTTAATGTTAAATCTGGTCGTACTGTCACTAAGTCGTTGTAGTATAGTGGTAAGTATTCCCGCCTGTCACGCGGGTGACCCGGGTTCGATCCCCGGCAACGGCGAAATTTTTTTCCTCATTGGATTGCCGTCACAGCTCGTACCGGGAGCTGACGAGTTGATATTATGGGAGGGGAAGGATATTACTAATATATGTGCCACTGGATGGGTCTTGAGTCGGCCGAGTTTACCAGGGTGTGGATGTTGCTTTATGTCGAAAATTATTTTGGTGGACTCGATTAATATGGAAATTCTTTATCTAACCGCCCTGATTACCTGAGACATAAAAGGTATTGATTATATCTCAATTTAGGATTTTTTGTATAAATATGTGACTCTCGTATGTAACTGATTTTCAAACTATAGAAACTAGTGGATTGTTTTTGGCTGTAGGTTTTCTTTTCCTTAGAAGATTTCTCTTGTAAAATCTTGTATGTTTTGTGTTTGATCTTTGTTCTTCTTTCTTTCATTGTGCGATTGTTTCCTGGATTCAATCTATACACTTGATAAGTAGGTCCACCCGTGATTTGTTTTGTTTTGGGTCCAAAGAGCTGTCAAATGAAATGGAGAACAAATATGTCATAAATGGACCATCCATTTTTGTGTGGATGTGTGACATGTGTTGTGATGTCACATCAAATGGTTGATGTTTATTTGCAGCAACCATGATGTTTATTTGCAAGTCACTATTGTCTATTGCATAATCTTAGCATGCTTAGTTACCTCAATTAAAAGGCTATCATTGGTTAGCCAAAATTATGTGAAAAAACTATTTTCTGAATAGAGAATATGTATTATACAAACATATCCCCTAACTAAATAATTAAAAGGAAAATTTCAGGGACACCCTAAGGATATTGGCGAAAAGCTTAGACACCCCAAACCAAATTGGCAGCTCCCCCCTTTTCTGTTAGAACCATTAGTTGTTAAAGGAAATGATGAATATCCCCTAATAACAAATGCTTATTCTCCTCCTTTCTTTGATTACCAGTTATTTCTCCTTCTCAAATTACGAAAAATGCTAGAAGTTGTGTTTTTTAAGGCTGGCATTTTTTTGGTTGTATATGTCGTTGAATTCTTGAAATTGTTAGTTAAGTAAAACCTATAGAATTCGTGGTATCAATTGTGGTGTTAATAGAACTTGTTATGTATATATTTCTGTTCTTTTTTGGGGTAAACATGTACGTATACCTTGGTTCCTCTGGTTTATGTTTTCAATTTTCCAGCCAAGTCTTGCCTCGTTAATTGATGCAGTTGGGATATAAACAGGTTGGATTTGGTGACCCCAAATTTTGAATTCATAATCCAATTAGCATATCACTATCCAAATTTATTTTTGGAATCGTTAGATCTAGACGGATGCTTCCTGCTGATCCAATTTTATGCTCGAAGAAGAAGAATTGACTAAAGAAAACGGCAGGGGAGACGAATAAAAAATATCATAAAAATGAAATTAAAGTTGTGCTTTTAATTAATTGTTTTTAAATATTATTAAGGAGGCAAATGCAAAATATCATCTTATTTGAATTAAAAATAACTTAATCACACTTAAGCGGTTCCAACAAAAATTACCTTTTTAACCCCGAGGGATGACTCAGTTGGCAAAAGACTAATACTTCGACATAGAAGGTAGAGTTTGAATTCCTTCGGGGCCAGGGATCAGGGGCGAAGCCTCGCCTATATTAATTATATTAAAGCTCTCCTGGGGATGTAGTCGTGGTGCATGCAAGCTGGTCCAGATGAACCTCATATCAAAAAATATATATATATTCTTCTATGAAAAATGTCTACTTTTTTTGGGTAATAAGCAAGGGTCTTTTTTTTTTTTTTTTTTTTTTTTGGTGAAACAAAAGGTCTGTTCAATGTGTCCTTCTCTAGGTATAGTTCTCTTAGGTGGATACGGAAAGTGTATTAAATATTGGTGAGTATGCAATGCTCATTTTGCCTTTTGTTGTAAATTTTCTTTTAGGGGTAATCAGTAAGTTTATTCAAGATGAATAGAAGACTAGGCCAAACTAAACTCTAATAGCCACCGTAGTGAAAGGGGCTAAACCCTCTCTTATCCGCCAAAGAGGGTGCCTTTCGAGCTAGGTGACCTGCAAGTACAACAAATCTCCTAAGAACATACAGAGCTTTGAAAATTAAAACTTTAAGGGACAACACCTAGATATTTTGGATACTTGGTACAATTTGAATGGATCATTGAGTTTTACCGTTAATGATCACCTGATTAGAAGTTGGTTATCGACTCCACTTTGACTTGATCTTGGTGGTCAGCAATTGTGTGTGGCAGTCCAGCTTTGAGTGCTAGACTTTTGTTATAATTAAGAAACCAAAAAGCAATACATTTAGAAAAACCTTATGAAATATTATGCCATTTTATTCTAGTCATTTTGGATTTCAAAGAGTCGGGTCCCGGTGAGACGACGTAAAGGGTAAATAAATATATTAAAACTCAAAGTTATTTTGGATTTTTTGAAGAATACAAAAATGTCATGTCATCAATTAATTAATAAAGTTGAATGACTGGGGATATTAGTAATTGAGAAAAAGTCTAAGGTTAGCTTGGTAACTTAAGAGAGTATAAGGGATGAAATAATCATTAAGTTATAGTACAAGGGGCATTTGTAATTCTAAAGAAGATAAATTGACATTAAACCTCTTGACACGGCTAGAAATGAGGGAGATAATAATAATTTCATAAAGAACAAAATTTGATTAATAATTAAAACTATAATACAAGGGGTGTAGTAATAATTATTCAATCTTTTACTAATTAGTTTACATCCATACCACTTGATTGATGAAGCTTAGGCTAGAGATTCGAGAGTTTAGCAATAACATATACAAGAAAAGTAAATCGACTCCGAGGGGTGGTTTAGTTGGCAAAAGAACAATGCTTTCATGTAAGAGATCACAGTTCGAATTCCCTCAGGGCCAGGGGCAAAGCTATTCTTATATTAGCTGTATAAAACTCTCTTGATAATATAGTCGAAATGCACATAAGCTAGCCTTGAGTTCGCTGAGCTAGATGAACTCAACTGGTAAAAAATGAAGACCTCCAAGTTTGAGTTCAAAACCTTTTGGTACCAAGTACCTCTATTTCTAATGGGTAATTTTCATATGGACCCCTTGAGGTTTGACCTATGTCATTTTTAGTCCAACTAAATGGACACTTTGCATCTGCCTCCCCTGAAGTATCCAATAAGGTCAATTGAGGACAAATTGTAATTTTTATGACCAAAATACCCTCATAATAATTTGCATCATATCTGTATAATTAAAAAAGAATGAGTTATTTGTATTTTATAAATTTATGAATTATTAAATCTTTGAATATAAAAATTTAACGATTTAAATTTTTTTTAATTTTCTTCCCAATTCCTACGTCTTCCTCATCTTGGACCCTTCATCTTCTTTGATCTCTATTTCTCTCTGTTTCCACAGCCACAGATCTTTAAACCCTAAATGTTTCAAATTCAACCATGAACTTTACTCGCATCCCTACCACCACACCCACCGGCACCATCACCTCCAAAGTCCAGGAAGCAGAATCAGATTATACACCAAAAAAGATCAGATGGAACTAAGACAGCTCGTGGAACGGGTCATCGCTCACTACAAGGATTACTACCAGGTGAAGACAGGCGGCGACCCTGGACGCTTGCTCCATGTTCTCTACTCCATGGGTGACCAGCCTAGAGTCTCCCTGCACTGGATATCCGGGTGGAGGCCAACCATGGTTTTCCATCTCATCTACACCGAGTCAAGCTCCCAATTCCAGGCGGAGTTGATGGATATCCTAAGCGGACGCCGCACTGGAGATCCGGGGATCTCTCCCCGGGTCAACTCGAGGGAGTTAGCAATCTGCAATGCGAGACGGTGGGCGAAGAGAATGAGATCACGAGGGATCTATCGGAGTGGCAAGATAGCGTGAACCCGAAGAAGACTTGCTATCCTTGGACTTCCACCACTTCCTACTTCTATCGCTGCCCGTGGGCGGAGCCCCAATTCACCTTCTTCCTCTCCACCGTTCTCGTCTTCCTACTACCCTTCTGTGCCTCACACGTTGCTTGCTTTGAGTACAAGATTTTCAGATTCGTTAGCAACGACAATGACGGTAGTTGCAGCCATGGGAACCCAGATGGGCGGAAGCGGACGAAATTCAATCAAGAGCAGAGGAGAAGATGTTTGTCTCGGAGAACTGGGTAGGAAGATGTAGAAGAGTGACAAAGAATTGATCGAAGACTTCTGCAATGAGATTGGAGTTGAGAAGGGCATTTTGAAGGTGTGGATGCATAATAACAAGCATAGTTTTGCCAAGAAAGAGAATGCTAGCAACAACAATGGCAGTAGAAGTGGCTTAGTTGGGTCGTCGGCGCCGGCAATGGCGGTGGTGTATAATTTGATTCTGCTTCCTGGGCTCTGGTGGTGACGGTGCCGGTGGGTGTAGTGGTGGGGATGTGAGGAAAGTTCATGGTTGAATTTGAAACATTTAGGGTTTAAAGATCTGTCTAGGAAACAGAGAGAAATAAAGATCAAAGAAGATAAAGGGTTCAAGATGATGAAGACGCAGGAATTGAGAAGAAAATTAACAAATTTTAAATCGTTAAATTTTTATATTCAAAGATTTAATAATTCATAGATTTATAAGATGCAAATAACTCATTTTTTTTTTAATTATGAAGACATGATGCAAATTAATATGAGGGTATTTTGGTCATAAAAATTACAATATGTCCTCAATTGACCTTATTGGATACCTCAGGGGAGGCAGATGCAAAGTATCCATTTATTTGGACTAAAAATGACACAGGTCAAACCTCAAGGGGTCCAGATGAAAATTACCTATTTCTAATATACTAGTAAAGGTCCACATGGCCATATATGATTGTGCAGGAAAAAAATTCAAATAGAGAAAGCTAAGATAAAAATCCCATGTATATAACTTGATGATTAATTAATACTCAAATTTGTGTACACAATTATTAAAAGATCTCATAATTTTGTTTATAATTCATGCAAAGCTCGAACATTTGGTAATACTTGTCAAAATTAGATTGGACTAGTTTTCAACTAAATAAATTCATTCCAAGTTATACGTGTTGGTAAATATTAGTTAGAAAGTATTATATATATATATATATATATATATATATATATATATATATATATATATATATATATATATTCAAACTATAATAGAAGTGGAGAATGAAAATGAAGTAAAGTGAATAGAAAGATTTTTTTTTTTTTTTAAATTATGATGTTTATTAAAAATGTGAATCACATGAGAGTTTGAAGAGTACTTCATTTCATTTTTTTCTTCTAGTGAATTAGAACTACTTTGTTCATTAGCACATTAGGCATGATTGAGAACAATAAATAATCATACAAAATCTACATAGATAACTAAGAGTGTTTGTGGCTATTATGATTTTTTATGGTTATTTTTTTCCAATTATCTTTCTTAAAAGAATAAGCATAAGATGCTGGAGCAAATTGAAAACTACCAACATATATTAAGAACAAAGTTTAGGTAATTTCTTTTCTTTCTAATTCAACTATTTATTTTTCATGAATTAATGATAATTCAAATATTTCAATGTCAATATTTTATGTATTAAAATATATACATTTAGGTGGTTTTTCACAGTTTTTTTATTAGGATTAATTATAATTATAATTTTTCAATTGTCTGTAGAGTAAAGTTGTAATCATGCGTTTTTTTTTTTCCATTGTAATAAAAAATCATCAGGTTTTTGTTTTTTTTTTTTTTTGTCTTTCATTGTAATTTGGATTATGCAAATAAATTATCATATCTACTATAATTGAGAGGAAAAGAGTAACTAATTAATTAACTTTTTTATTAAATAAACAGAAAAGAAGCATTTAGAAATTATAAAAATTAATTCACATAGGAGAAAGAAAGTGGTTATCGAGTAATTAATTCACTAATTTTTTTTTATCTCTATAAAGATAAAAAAATTTGGTTTTTTTTTTCTCAAAAAAGAAATTTTAATTATTTATTATTTTTTTCTCATCCGATTAGAGGCCGACTTGACTTAAACGGTTAAACCTCTTCCAAAGAATTTCAAAATTGTCTGTTTTCTTCAACCAAATTTTTTTTTTTTAATTTTTTTTTATTATTTTTCTCTCCGTCAGAGGTCGACTTGAATCTCTTGGCTACAGAACAACCTCTATAGATGAAAACGATCAAAACGATAAATATTTGAAGAGAATAAGGAGAGTGGAAGAGGACCAAATGTGAAATAAATGTGAAATTAGATTACTTCTTCTCGCAACTCATGTTTAGAGTATTTTACATTGTTGCTTCTCTACGGGAATGGGTGATTCCATAATGCTGGCAAAATTTTGTATAAAATACCCTCTTGTCTTGTCTGTGTTTTCAAATTTTTAAATATTATTGAAGGAAAGTGCTGCAACTAGTTTAGAGTCTATAGACTTTGGAATTGAGAGTGAGAGAATGATATAGATTGTCTTGAATTATAGGGATTTTGCTTGGAAAGAGTGCTTATGTGGCACTGCTCCAAGCAGTGAACAGTTGGATCTCATTTTTTAAGCTAAGATTCAATCTTCACCATTGATTCTCAGCATGTGCAATAAAAACCATTTTAAGTGGCTTTAGCCTGAACCATGGGATCAGCTAGTTTCCAGTGACAAGTCTCCAACTTCACTGGCTGCTTCGATACAATGCTAAGCTGCAAGAGAAGCCTATTTTCCCAGATTATGAGAATAACGAAAAGGAAAAAGAAGATTAGAAATAAGACTCTAATCAGAAACTAGGACCCTCAACTTGAGGAAGAAGAATAGGAAGAAGAAGGTGGCGATGGGTTCAGCTTAAAAAGTTATGCTCCTTCAAACAGTCATGGAGTCCAGTCATTAGGCAATCTCCTGTTAAGTACATCCACCTGCAATTCCAAGAATATGGGCCTTGGTAATCTCTGAATTTTCACTGATGAACTAGTACTGGATATTCTAGGGCTTCTTGGTGGCTTTTTAGCTACAATGAGCAAATCGTTTTATGTTTTCTGCAACCATGAACCTCTTTGGAGAAACCTTGTTCTGGAACATCTCAAAGGAGGCTTCTCTTTTAATGGGTCTTGGAAGTCTACCTACATTTCTTCTTTCTACCCTTCTTTTTCTATGTTGGATAATAGTTCCTCTAATTCGAATTTGCCAGGCAAGATCTTGCGTCTTGCACATGAGTGAGGGGTAGGTTGAAATCTCAGTTGATGCTGTAGCAATTTTGAAAATCTTGAGAAGAATTGTTAAAATAAGTAACGGGTTAATCCAGGTTGAAGGGCATAAATACACCACCGAGAAGAGTCAAACACTACAAATTCTAGTTTTTTGTTTGAAACTGTTCTCGTTGAACCAAAGGGATTTGCAGGCTTGCGGCAGAAAAATGGCTATCCTCCCATTCTTTGTTGCGTTCCTTTCCACGATTCTCTACTGTTGAAACTTACTTGATGAATCTGCAAAATTATACATGAACGCTTGTTCTCACAAATACTGTCAATTGAGCTGAAATGTACCAGATGTACTTTCTTTAAGGTATTTAGACACCCCGATTTGTGCAATACGGGTTCTACAGTGTCTTCACCCCAAGATCAATCAGCCCAACCTTTAAGGTTGCACCCCAGAAAGGTTACTTCAGGTATATCAGGTAATGTTCACTACTTGAGGAGGAGGAAAATTCAGTAGAATGAACTCAAAAAAGGCTTTATATAGAGCTCCAAAGGCTGTGGGTGAAAGGGTAAGGTCATCTCTCTTTGTTAAGGTACCTTTCAGCTCAGCTACCTTCAAGAAGATACCTGTCCAACTGACCTCCCTAATGGAAAGTGCCTCTTAAATGACATCTCCACGTAATCATCCAACAGCGGGCTTTCCAGAATAGGGCCCATGACAAAATGGGCCTTCCGAATCAAAGCCCAAGTCATATAGTCATGGGAGGGTCACAATAGGGTTCAGGCAAATTAATAATACATGGGCCCTTACTATATATAAACCACATAATCAGACCCTCTCAACCCGATGTGGGACTAAATAAAACCATGGATAAAAGACACAATTAAAACAAATATTTATATAAAGTTTTAAACATATTTACAACATCTACCTTCTTCAAATCCAAATTCTTGGTAATTTGATGGTGGGTAACACAGAAAAAAAGATCAAAAGAAAATCCGATCTTCCTCTGAGATTCAACACTAATGGCTCCTTCAAGATCCTACAAGTCCGTTAGTTTTTCTTTTTAACACTGAAGCTTTAGTTCTTCTATGTTTTAAAGAAGTGGGGTTTTTTTCTTCTTTTTCATTCTATGTTCATAGCCTCTCCAGTTTCTCTTGGGGAAGACGATGGATCAATCCAATGTTGAAGTCCACCGTAATTATATGCTTCATTTTGGTTCGAAACTAGTTGATCCATGGTTCATGTTAAAGCCTCTTAAACCAAGTTAAAGCCATTTAAAATGACTTTTATTGCACATGCTAATAATCAACGGTGAAGATTTAATCCAAGCTTCAAAAATAGGATCCAACCGTTCATTGCTTGGAACAGTGACACATAAGCACTGCTCCCAAGTAAAATCCAAATTAGAGAGGCTTTTCTTATGTTGACTTAGTATTAATAACATATATTTTCATATTTACATCTCCACAGAGGCAAATTCGAGAACTTTAGTGGTCCATACAGCAATGTAACTGTTTTATATTTATGATGCAATTGCAAATTTTCTCATAGTACAACCAATCTGTCCTTTTAACAAGGAAAAAAATAATAATCTGCCACAAATTTTGATAGTAACAAGAGAATCTCTGTTTATGCAGGTTAATTAGTTCCTTCCACAGAAGGCATCGTCCATAGATTCACTTGATGAAGGCATTCTCAATCATGGACTTAGGTTGTGGGTTCGACCTTTGCAGACAACGCCAGTACAAAAAAATATATATACAAAAGACATGAAAAATTTTCCCCATTCATTTCTTAAAAGTCAAGGGTCCTGGTGGACCCAAAAGTCTGTAAGCCAACCTAAAGTCTTAAAACCTAAAATTCATGGAAAATCTCTCTCCCTATTGCTTTTCCTGTAGGTTCTGAGTTTAGTCACACCCAATTGGGCATTAACGTTAAGCCTCACTGTGTCTTTATGAAATTTAGGTTTTGAGATTTGATTTTCCTACCATGTATTCTCTGAAATTATCAACTTGAAGTTCTTATCTCAACACTGTTCATTACTTTTAGCTTCGTTGCTATGTCTGCAACTTCAAGAGGCCTCATTTCAGGCGACTCTCATTTTCCCCAACAACAACAATTTGCAGTATTTATCAATTCAGAAGATTTTATAGATCAACCAGTTGGTTGAATATTTAGTTCCGCTTAGGCTACGTGTTCTGTTCACGCGCTACTAAAGCCGCATACAGGATCTTAGACGAACGATCTTAGACAGCTTTCGTCCCCTTTCGGGAACACCTTCTTACTAGGGGCTAAGCCTGATGCAAATATACCGAAAAAAGAAAATATCTATGGTCGATTCTACCATAGAAGCCCCTTATGTTATGGCTCGTCTCGGGCTTAGTCACTCGCGGGATTCGGATAGGAGAGCAGCAAGTCTTTTCTGAAAGAACTCGACCCCGTGAGTATACGATTTTAATGGAGGGTCGATGATCATCTAAGCAAAATCAGGAGTTATGACTCCTGGTTCGAAGAGGACTGGCGCAATGGGATGATCCTCGGACCTCTGGTTGGATGACAACATTGAGATTGAGAAGGAAGGAATCACAGCCCTCCAGGTATGGTCTAATGGAGCCATTTTGTTTATTTCGATTGTTCAGTTAGTTTTGTTTCTTGTGATTGTTTTGAGTTTGAAAGAGTTCTTGGGTTGGTTAGGTTGGGTGCGGAAATAAAAAGGCTAAACATTTGAAGAAACCTGAATTGGGTCACTAGACGTGCCAGCATTCAATGTCAGCCTTTTTGTCTCTTTTTGAAGGTGTTCTTCTCTCTGAATTATTTCCTGGTGATACTGGTTACCTTTTATGTATTATTGTGGATTTGCCTTGTTATCAATCAAAACAGTATCCCTCTTAGGAACTAAAATTATTTTCTTTACCTTGATTTGCCTGGGTCTGGTTCTATCAATCAAAAGAATCAACCTTTGTTTAGGAATCCATACTGACATCCATAGAGTTGATCCATGATTATTACACGGATTATGCCCATTTTATAATCCTGTAGGCCGAGCAGCATCTCAATTAGCAGTTGGCTTCTTACATTTTTATGTCGAACAAAATTTCTAATCCTTTTACTCTTAAGGGTTTGGGCATTTTTTAGGTCAATCGTGGAACTGTTGACATTACTATCATCATAGGTTGGGTAGCTATCTTCTAAATTTTGAAAAGAAATCATTGGTTGGTTTCCATCCTTCATTACTTGGAGTCTTGCAAAGAATTTTTTTTCTTCTAATTCTTTAATAATGTGTGCATCAGAAGTTGTAGTAGAGAGAACAGGTGCTCTTCTAATTCCTTTCCACCAAGTAATTAAATGTATAAGGTTTCCTGTTGAGGTTTGGGGATTGATGGGGGAAAAAATAACTATTTGATCTGCTAATTGAGTTTTGACATGACCATTTGAAAAATAAATTGTCAAACCAGGTAGAGGCTCTTGTTTGAAGGCATTATGATTGTTGCTGTTTCAACCTAGTCTTTATAAATATCTATCTATTCGGTCTCTTCTCTGCCCCTTTTAATTTCTCATCTGCCATTTGCAGATTTTGTACGTTCTGTGTTTCCTTTTTACTTCAACTAGATTATTCATCTTCCTTTTCAAAAAAAAATAAAAAATAAAAATAAAGAAAAACCAGAACCAGACTTATTCTGATTGTGAATCCCAGATTTGATGATTAATCAGAACCATGATGAATGACAAAATCATTTCTTCTTGAAGAAAAGACAGAGCACACCACTCAGAAAGTAAAATAAAAGAGGTCTAAGTACATAAGCTAGAACTTTTTCTCTGATTGCATGGATACATGTGCTAGATCTTACAAGCGTAGAGAGTTGAGACAGAAACATTTTGAAACTTCAGGGGCGTATTTTAGTTTTTCATAACTGAAGTATCTTTTCTGTATTTCGAAAAACCTCAGATGGTATATGTTAAAATAACCCTTCTCCCCCAGTTCTTTAAATTGAATACGAGATTTACTTTATTAGTTTTGGTGAATCCTATTTCTTTATTTTTTTTATTGCTATTATAGTGATTTAAACTGTTTTGTTTTCAGTCTAGTTTTTTTAGCACCAGTAGACTGCCCCAAAAAAAATTAGCTATTGGCTTGAGGAGTTTTAGGTCTATGGGAATTGTTTCGAATTTTCTATTTAAGCATATGCAAGGGCTATTCCTTGTTCAAACTTGGTGAATAAAGTTTGGCTTTTGCCTTTGGTTCTGTTGATTTAGAATGCTGTTGTGGTAATTCCAAGGATGGGATACTGGTGGTGTTCCAGCTTCACAGATCAGGTTGTGATTCCTCATTCATAATTTTCTAGGCATCACTCCAGGATCATTGTTCATCTTGCATATGCACCTCCTCTAACGCCTCGAGTCACCAAGATGCCATTATACTATCAATTTGCTGTTCTGCTTTCAAATGAATCATAAATTCCCTGTTAATTCTGGAATCCTACTTGCAGTCAAATTCTTCATGAACTTCTATATCTGATTAGGTTTTATAGAAATGATTCAGAATATTGTTCTGCATCTCTGTTTTGATTAACATGCATGTGTGATATTTCACAAGAGTGCTGGCATTGTGAACAAGTAGGCAATATGAACTACCCTTTAGCATACTTTGTCACTGTATTTGGTTTTTATGTTTCTGTCATTTAAAGTTTACATGTTAGTTTTCACTGTAGTTACTTTTGTTTTGTTTGAATGAATGTTTGTTCTAACCAAAAAAATAAAATAACTTAAGAGGTTGTCTTCTTATGGTAAAAGATCAGATTTAACCTGCAGGGCATTATGAACATTATCATTTCAGCCATGCATGTATTTGTCTTTTGTTTTGGCAATTCCCAGTGTCACTTGTAGGGTTCTTAGGTTTTTTTTTTTTAAATATTGAAGCTTTGTCTTGACAGTCCACCCATGTGGAGAGCTAGATTAATTGTCTATCCTTCTGGGTTTGAAACATCTTTTTCTGAAACTGATTCTTTAAGGAAGCCCAGTGAGGTCATATTGAGAGTTTGATAGAATGGTAGGTTAGAGGTGAACCTTCATGCAGTGTTTATAAGTCAAATTTCAACAAAGCCACCTCAAGCCTTTGTCCCACTGTTCTGTCTTATATACACCTTCAAGTTGGTTGGTTCTAATGAAGTAAATTAACTTGAAACTGAACGACCCTACTTTACCAACCAATAAGTTCCATTCCGATCAACTTAATCCTTAAAATCTACAGCACCTGTAGCTACTGAATTCTGCTTTCTTCTGCATTAGTTAAGCTTTGCTACTGTTCTCTTCTCTTTAAGCACACAGACTTGGTTGCTGCTTCAGCTGTGGCATTATTTGAGGTACTTGTTCTTTGTTATAGGATAAAAAATTTATGAGGAAATCTTGGGACCCATAGGCAACAAATGATGGAGTTGAACATGACTTCCATTACTGGTAAGTTGTATCATACTTCAAGATTGTGACTTCTTTTTTTATAGATTTTTCTTGGGGAATTCTGACCTTACAGTCAAAATTTTATTTTGAGAAGGCAACTCTCTTAACTTATTTGATTTTGTTGTTTATGGAGTAGTTGATCAGAAAGGAGTCCAGCCAAAAACCTATTCAGTTCATGAAAAGTGAAAAAAAACAAATGCCTATGGAGAGCACTTGCATTTCCAAGTCCTAACTCTTGTATACTTCAATTCCCATGTCTTTCCTTAACTTTGGTGCTTTGTGGTTTAAAAAGAATCCGAGGGACAGCAACCACTTCATCCCACTATACATAATTTATGCAGCTAATTGTATCTTCTCCAAGAATCTCCAATTTTTTTTATTGTGGGTTTTCCTTTAATGGAAATGGTTGGCACCACGCAGAAACAACACAAACCCAACAAAAAGCGTCTAAGAGTGCTTTGGTAAATAAGAATACAGAGAAGATCATGTACTAACCATTTCTTTTCCTTTTTTGGGAGAAAGTGTTTTTGGAGCATTAGAATAGAGCTCAGGGTCAGTATTGCGGTGGTAGTAGTTGTTATGAGATCTTCTTGTTGTTTTGGATTATTTGGTTTTATTAGTATTTCCCTAATAAAAGACATAAGTTCATGTTAGTTGTGCAGGTTGGTGTGTTGCAGGAGAAGAGAAGATTACATTATCTTTTCATATCTCCATTGGAAGCACATAGGGAGCAAAAGAATAGTTAGGATTTTGAGATGATGTATTTGTTCTGTTGCACAACTTAAAATAGCTTTTCCTTTTGTTTCTTCCTTGTCCATATCTTTCTTGTATAGCTTTGGGCTTCGTTCCTACTGTATCCTTTGTTTGTTTTCCTTTCCTCGGGTGTTTAGCAGTAACATCCATAAGATTGAACTATTTATTGATAGAGACTCATCATGACTTCAGTCAATTCAGATTAAGAAACAGATTTGTGGAATTCAAATTGGACTGAATCCAGTTGATGGGTTGAACCAAGACTGTTTCTCTGGGAACTAAATAATAAACTAACAACCAAAGTTGGAGAAACAAGACTACTCACTGTTCAGATTAAATTGACAGCAGCTACTACTTTCACTTTCAAGATTTGAAGTTTAAACAGTTCTTACATGTTAGTGGATGGGCCATTGACCAGTTTCTATGAACAATAAGAAGTTCAGCTAGATGTAAGTGATCATGTTTCTCAAAATTAATATATATTTATTTTTTTATACAACTGGATTAGTTACTGGGTAATTTGATTGATCAGGTTTACCCTTTACTTTTTCAAATTTGATACAATTTTCATAGTTTTAATTGAACTATTTATGACCTAATTTAATATTTGGAAACAAAGAACTAAATTAACATCTTGAATCAAATGACGAAGACCGTTGCAATTGATCATATTTCAGTTTTTCTTTTTTGGGTCATCAAACACCACTTTGAATCTAAATTGTCAACTCTCGATCCTTTTATTTTGGGCGAAGGATTAAAAAATTTTACATCTTTATCTTTGAAATTGCATTATCAATTCACTGGATACTGATGCTTAGTTATTAGGACTTGGCATTGCAATTCCAAAGAAGGAATAATATTAGATTACAATTAGTTGACTAGGACCTATATTTGTGCACTTGTATCCATCTAAGTCAACCAATTTTGACGTCAAGTTCAACAAAAAGAAAGATAACCCCCTTAAAATCGGGAAAAAAAAAAGGGTATTTTTGTCACAAAAATTGTTAAACTAATGGTTTCTGTTAAGCTTGTCCTTATTTAATAATTTCTTGAAACCACAGGGGAGTGCAAAAGAAAATTTAAAGTGGACTAAAAGTGACTTGGATCAAACCTCATCCAGATGAAAATTATCCACTTTGAAATTCATGGATTCAGATGCCAAACAATTTTTCAAGGTGAATCTATAGATTTCGAATCTACAAATTTAGGATAACCAAACAGTTTTTCAGAATGAATCCATAGATTTCATTCCACAGATTCAAGTAACCAAACAATTTTCAGGATGAATCCACATATTTCATTTCACAAGATTCAAGTAACCAAACGGTAAATTTTTTCATTCATGAGTCCATAGATTTGAAATCTCATTTCATTTCAAATGGCTGGATTCACACAACCAAACAGGTCCTAAAGAATTGGCAGATCACCGAAATGGAAATGGTTCTAATGGTGGGAAGGATAGCAAGGACAGTCAGATTTCTTCAGTTTTGGGTGGAGGAGTTGGTGATCATAGAGATCTGGAAAGGTGACCAATAACAACAAATGCTTATTCTCCTCCTTTCTTCGATTACCAGTTCTTTCTCCTTCCCAAATTACAAAAAATGCTAGAAGCTGTGTTTTTTAAGGCTGGCATTTTTTTGGTTGTATATGTTGTTGAATTCTTGAAATTGTTAGTTAGGTAAAACCTGTAGAATTCGTGGTATCAATTGTGGCATTAGTAGAACTTGTTATGTATATATTTCAGTTCTTTTTTGGGGTAAAAATTTACGTATACATTGGTTCATCTGGTTTATGTTTCCCTTTTTCCAGCCAAGTCTTGCCTCGTTAATTGATGCAGTTGGGATATGAACAGGTTGGATTTGGTGACCCCAAATTTTGAATTCATAATCCAATTAGCAGATCACTATCCAAATTTATTTTTGGAATCGTTAGATCTAGACGGATGCTTCCTGCTGATCCAATTTTATGCTCGAAGAAGAAGAATTGACTAAAGAAAACGGCAGGGGAGACAAATAAAAAAAATCATAAAAATGAAATTAAAATTGTGCTTTTAATTAATTATTTTTAAATACTATTAAGAAGGCAAATGCAAAATATCATCTTATTTGAATTAAAAGTAACTTAATCACACTTAAACGGTTCCAACAAAAATTACCTTTCTAACCCCAAGGGGTGGCTCAGTTGGCGAAAGACTTACACTTCCACATAGGAGGTCAGAATTTGAATTCCTTCGAGGCCAGGGGTTAGAGGCGAAGCCCCGCATATATTAATTATATTAAAGCTCTCCTAGGGATGTAGTCGTGGTGCACGCAAGCTGGTCGAATGAACCTCATATCCAAAAACAAAAAAAAACAAAAAAAAAAAAAAAAAAAACTTTAGTTTTCTTCTATGAAAAATGTCTACTTTTTGGGTAATAAAGCAAGGGTCTATTTTTATTTTTTTTTTGTTGGTAAAACAAAAGCTCTGTTCAATGTGTCCTTGTCTAGGTATAGTTCTCTTAGGTGGATATGGAAAGCGTATTAAATATTAGTGAGTATGCAATGCTCATTTTGCCTTTTGTTGTAAATTTTCTTTTGGGGGTAATCAGTAAGTTTATTCAAGATGAATAAATGACTAGGCCGAACTGAACTCTAATAGCCACGTAGTGGAAAGGGGCTAAACCCTCTCTTATCTGCCAAAGAGGGTGCCTTTCGAGCTAGGTGACCTGCAAGTACAACAATCTCTTAGGTGTTGGGTCCGGCCCATGGCCCATGACCCATGACCCATGTGGGGCCCATGTGTTTAAGTGTCAATGCAATAGGGTTTTTTGAATTAGAGTTGTTCAGAGTTGTTGCAGCCACATAACACAGGAGAGAGAGAAAATCATGAAACAGAGTGAAAGAGAGCCGGAGCGGGAGAAGAAAGGAAGAAGGGAATTTTCTGGTTTCTTCGGCGAATCCGACGGTGATACGTTGCCAGAATGAAGTGAGATTCGAAGGGAATGGTCGTGGCACCTAGCTCTTCATATCCAACGGTCAGAATATTATTCTACCACAGTTCTCGAGAAGCCTCTCTGGTGACTTCTCTCCATTCTCACACATTTCCATTTATTTGATGATGTGCTTGTGATTTTGAGTTCCTCTAGTGTTATCTAGAGATGGGATGTTGATTGTATACCCATTGTTATTATTATTTAGTGATAGTGGAAGTTTTGGGTGGACTCCGATAACGGTCCCGTGGTTTTTTCCCTTGCGGGTTTTTCCACGTTAAAAATTCATGTGTGTCTATTGTGGCTTGTGTGTTGAATGTTTGATCCATTACAGCTGTGTTTGTTTCTTTAATTTACACTAGCATATTGTTTAGCCCCATCAAAGTGGTATCAGAGCTTGGTCGATAGCTGTGTAAATTAAAATGGAAAGTACTTCAAGTACTATGATTAAGCTTAATGGATCAAATTGGTTGATTTGAAAGCCTATGATGGAAGATCTATTATTTTGTAGAGATTTGTATGAACCTGTTGAATGTGATATTAATCGACCATTAGAGATGTCTGAAGTTGAGTGGACCAAATTAAATAGGAAAACTATTGGCACAATCCAACAATGGTTGGACATTAGTGTTTTTGTAACAACCCCCATTTTTCTAACCCGGAATCCGTATTGCAGGTTCGAGAACCCGAAGGTCTAGTCGGATTAAATTGTGGAGTGTCCGAATAGAAGTCCATGATCCATATCCAGAACCCATGGATCTGGATTCTCTTGTTGAAGAACCTGCCTTACTGGGAAGTTGGATCTCTGGTAGAAGGCAAGTGGTGTTTGGAGATGTCTGGAATGAAGGTAAGACATCCCCCATATGTTGTTTAGGGCTAGGTTGTGTTTGGGTTTCAACCCCCTGAGCAAAGCACCCTTGTATAGCAATATACTTGGGGGCGGTTGCTAGTGGCGGTTGATTAAACCAAGCAACCGCCTTAAGCAACCGCCCGGTTCTACTTGCGGGAAAATGCCCTATTTTGCCCTCTGTTCGTTATAAATAGCATCCATCGCCCTATTAACGCATTATTATGTTCATGATTGCTATTTTGGGTGATTAGGCGGCAATGGAAACGTGCTGGAAGGTGGGCGAAGTGCTGTTAGTGATATGGAATCTCTTCCCTTCTATTCTTGGTGATTCTGGTTAAGGTAATGAATTTCTATCTGCTATTCTCTTCTTTTTAACCTCTAATTGATATGAACCCATCCCCATTTTGTTAGTGGTTACCCAATTGATTACTTGTATCTCCTTTTTCAATGTTCTTGATGAGATCCTGTCCAGAAACGAATCCCCGCATTTGTTTAATGGATGGATCTCATCAAGGGGAATGATTTGGGTAATAAATCTTTGTTAATTTTAGGGTTTCTTGTTACCCCTTTGTTCTAGAGCTTTTAAGATTGAAATTCGGACTAAGATCATCCCAAAATGGATTGAAATCGGATGATAAAAAGTCTGATTTTCGGAGTTGGAAACTGCCTGAAACAGGGGCGGCCGCTTGTGGAGGTCACTTAACCTAAGCAACCGCCACTAGTGACCGGCTGGTTTCCAGTAATTGTGTAGGTTTGATTTTGGATTTGTTTTGACTCTTGACTCTTATACATTCTTGTAACCCTGTATATAGGTGTCCTCTGTTTCTACTTTAAGTATTATAATTGTGTTTGGATTGCAATTTAAAGGACTTCTACTAAATTACAGGTAAGGACATGCATTCTTATTTATATGCAATTACATATGCATAATGATTCAGCTATTCTATTTACTATTCTTTGATCATGTAACTTGTTGTAATTGTATAAAGCATGTGAATCTTATTGTATACTTGTTGTTAGTGGTGTTCTTTGATGTACTTCATCTTTTATGATATTGCACAACTATTCATGGTATGATAAAGAGTGATGTAGTGTAGTTGTGATGGAAGGGGTATTCCATTGGGATATCTTGGCTAGAGATATCAGAGGGTTGTGATATGGGACACATGCTCATTGATGCCTCTAGCTGTAACAACCCCCATATTTCTAACCCGAGATCCGTATTCCAGGTCCGAGAACCCGAAGGTCTAGTCGGGTGAACTTGTGGAGTGTCCAGATTGAAGCCCATGATCCATACCCTGGACCCATGGATCTGGATCCTTTATCTGAAGAGCCTGCCTTGGTTGGAATTTGGAATTCTGAAAGTCAGGTGTTGTTCGGAGATGTCTGGAATGAAGGTAAGATCTCCCCCATCTCTTATTTAGGGCTAGGTTGGCCTTGGGTATCAACCCCCTAGCAAAAGCACCCTTGTATGGCAAATTACATGGGGGTGGTTACTAGTGGCGGTCGATCAAACCAAGCGACCGGCCCAAGCGACCACCCGGTCTGTTTTCGGGGATTTTGCCCTATTTTGCCCCCTGACTTCTATAAAAGGCAACCTTCGTCTAATTAAAGAATACTTTATTCGTGGTTGCTTATTTGGGAGGTTAGACGGCTGCGGGGAAGATCCGAAAGAGTCTCTGGAGTGCTGATAGTGACTTGGAAGATCAGTTCTTTCCTTCTCTGACTCTCTGGCGTGAGGTATTGAATTAATCCTTCGTTCTTTACTCTCTTTGTCCATTAAATTAGTATTTAACCTTTTTCCCTCGTCTTTGGGATTACCCCCTTGGATATTTTAACTCTCTTTTTAATCTACTTGAGATGGAATAACCGTAAACGAAACCCTGTTTCCGTGAGATGGTTAATCCAGTCAAGGGGAGGGCTATGGGTAATCTATTGATGGTAATGGTTAGTTTTCCCTCACCCTTTTGGCTTAGGGAGTGTTTGATTCGAGACTTAGGTCAAGATTACTCGAAATCCGGATTGAATTTGAGTAATTAGAGGCCTGAGTTTCGGATTGAAACTCACTGTTTTTGGGGCGGTCACTAGTGGCGGTCGCTCAACCTAAGCGACAGGCCCAAGCGATCGGCTAGTAAACAGAGACCAAATGGTTTTTGGTTCTGATTCAAATTGATTCATTTAACTTATATGTTACTGTAACCCTGTATATAGGTAACCACTGTTTGAAAGAAAAGTCATATAATTGTTATCGGATTTCATTTTACGGACAATCTTATTATATGCAGGTAAGGACAATTCATCCTATCTCTTGAATAGACTTATAATATGTTAATCTATTGTATATTTGAAATCATATTTCTTTATATATGCTGCTATTTATATGTTTTGTATAGAAATCATATTACTTTACTGCTGTTTGTCTTACTTATATACATATTGTATTGATTATGGATGTTATGGATTGATGGTAGTTGGTATATGGTTCTGATAGATGAGGTATCTATCTTGGGATATCTTGGCTAGGGATATCAGGAGGCTGTGGAATGGGACACATGCTTGCTGATGTCTCCAGCACTGTCTTTACTATTTGAAGGCATTATTTAGGTAGAGTCTAGACTGCATGGTTAGGTACCCCACATGCTACTACCCTTTCGGTAGGGGGATTGAAACCGAGTGACCCATGATGACAGTGATGTGACTTGGTGGTCCACTGTTAGTCATATAAATGGTAGGGTTGCATATGTTAGGGTTGGGCTCATGGATGTCCAAGGATCGGACCAGGTGTCGTGAGGAATCATGAGAGCATCCGCCCCAATAATATGTGAATGACCATAGGGTTAAGGAGTGGAGTCCAATAGAGGTATCCAGTCCGTGAGGATTTTCTCTCCTAGGTTGCGAAGGATATTGAACCGAGTTGGATGGTGCCATAGGGGATGTATCTAGACTTCATGTAGACATGTAACCAATATGACCTTGCATTGGATTAGAAACCCCGACATGCGCCAGTACTCATTACCAACGGTCATGGTAAGAGAGTGTTGACTTAACCCCCAGCCATGGAATTGAGAGCCAGTGTGGACTTTCCCTTTTTCCCAGGATCCCTACAGAGGTAGCCAGTCCTTGCCGGATCAGAGTGATGAGACTTACCCAGAGGAAGGCTGGTGTATAACTTAAAGCATGTCAACTATTAGAGACCTACATAGTTAGAAATCATAGTATCATTCATGTTTTGCATTCACTTATATTATTCATGTATCTTGGCATTATTGGATATATTGATGGGATGTTGATTGTTTCTTACTGAGTTCTTTAGAACTCACGTCTTTATTTTTGTATTGTTTATTAGCCTACACAGAAGAAGGAACTTTACAGGAAGATGGACTGGTTTCCTATGAAGGAACCATCCCGTATGAAGAAGATGTGGCACCGTCAGTGGGAGATGGAAATAGCATGTGCAGGAGCTCTTGTAGCTGCATGGAGTGCGCTTATAGCACCTATTGATGATCAAAGGCGGAAGGTGGTCAGAAAGTTTGCTCGGCGAATAGAGTTGAATTGGAGAACACCTTACCTTGAGATCCATGAAAAACACTTTTTAGATTTAGAAAAGGAAACTGGAAAGAAATTGATATAACCTTTTTGTTTACTTCCGCTGAAACCTTTATTCCTTTTATTCATTACTTCTTTCCTTTATTTATTGAGATTGGAGTATTTTGGACTCCTGTAATTCATTTAATTCAGTTATTGAATATTCTTTGCTCTTGATTATCTTTATTTGTCTTAAACATTATTGATAGACTAAAACCTTGGATCTTGTGACGGATCGCACCCACGGGTTGTCGGCGGTAACTGAGACCGACGGGTGGGTTGTGACACTAGCACTATCATGATTACTGGATGACATACCTAGGAGAGTCTAGAATTGCATGGCTAGGTACCCCACATGCTATTACTCTTTCGGCAGGGGAATTGAAGCCGGGTGACCCGTGACAATGGTGACGTGACTCTGTTTCATCCTACAATAGTAACCAGTCCCGTGCAGAGACTCAATGGTCCACTATTGGTCATGCAATAATAGGGTTGCATATGTTAGGGTTGGGCTCATAGATGTCCAAGGAGCGGACCGGGTGTCGTAAGAAGTCATGAGAGCATCCGCCCCAATAATATGTGGATGACCATAGGGTTAAGGAGTGGAGTCCAACAGCGGTAGCCAGTCCGTGAGGGTTCTCACTCCTAAGTTGCGAAGGATACTGAACCGAGTTGGTTGGTGCCATAGGGGAAGTATCTGGACTTCATATAGTATGTTACCATTATGACTTGCATTGGATTAGAAACCCATACATGCGCTAGTACTCATTGCCAATGGTCATGGTAAGAGAGTGTTGACTTATCCCCAGCCATGGTTTGAGTGTTAGGTGTGAACTTACCCCTTTGCCCAGGATCCCTACAGAGGTAACTAGTCCTTGCCGAATTAGAGTGACTAGACCTACCCAGAGGAGGACTGGTGTATATCTTAAAGCATGTCAGCTGTTAGAGACTTGCATAGTTAGATCTTAGTAGCATTCATATTTCTGCATACCATCCATATCATTTCATATGTGTATTCATGGATTGTATTGACATATATATGAGAATTGCTTGTTCCTTACTGAGTTCATCAGAACTCATTCCTTTCATTGTATATATTATATGAGTTGTACAAATGGTGGCACAACATCAGAAGTTGGAGACGATTCGTATGAAAGAGTCTTCTCGTATGAAGCTGATGTGGCATAGATAGTGGTACATGAACTTGCAGAGCATGAAGCCTCTTGAAGATGCTTGGTGTGCGCTTTTAGCACCCATTGATGGGCGGAGGAGACAAATTGCCAGGCAATTTGCCCTTCATATGGAGAAAGATTGGAGGACCCCTTTACTTGCTAATTTAGAAAACCAGTTTTTAGATTTAGAAAATAAAACCAGAAAGAAGATTATTTATTTATTTTTATTTTTTTGCTTCCGCTGAACTCGATATTACATTTGATTCTTGATTCTTTCCGTTGATTCTTTCTTAGATATTTATTGGAGTATTTGGATTCCTGTAACATTTTTATTAATTAATGCACTTATTCTTGCTCTTGATTGTCTATACTTGTGTTTATTATTATTGATGGGTAAGACCGTGGATCCTATGACAGTTCACTCCACGGGTTGTTGGGCAGATAATCGAGACCGGCGGGTGGGGTGTGACAGTTTTCCATCATGTTACGAATGAGACATCGGCAGAAGAACTTTGGAAAAAGTTAGCGAGTCTTTATGAAAGGAAAACAGCTGGGAATAAAGCTTTTCTGATGAGAAAGCTTGTTAACATGAAGTTGAAGGAAAATACTTTAGTTACTGAACACTTGAATGAATATCAAAGCATAGTGAATTAGTTGAACACAATGAGGTTGAAGCTTGAAGATGAGCTATAAGCTTTATTATTATTGAGTTCCTTACCAGATTCTTGGGAGACTTTGGTTGTATCAGTTAGCAATTCTGCTCCAGAGGGTAAACTATCATTGAGCATGGTTACCAATGGATTATTGAATGAAGAGACAAGAAGGAAGTCCATGGGTTCAAATGATACACAAGCACTTGTCATAGAGAATAGGGGGAGGAGCAAAGACAAGTTCAACAAAGGTCGTGATAAAGCCAAGAGTCGTGGTAAATCAAAAGATAGATCAAAATCTAGAGAAAAATTCAAGTGTTACCATTGTAGCAAAGAGGGGCATATGAATAGAAATTGCAGAATTTGGAAAAGAGAGCAAAGTGAAGAGAGCAGTCAGAAGAAAGATGATGATAATAACACCGCCTCTATAGCATCTGATGATGCTCTAGTTCTTTTTCCTTTTGGTGAGGATCAGTGTTTGCATGTGTCAGATCACCAGGTTGAGTGGATTATTGATACAGGAGCTTCTTATCATGCTACTCCTATTAGGGAGTCCATCACTAAATACAAAGCAGAAGACTTTGGAACTGTGAAGATGGAGAACACTAGTGCTTGCAATATTGTGGGTATTTGTGATGTTTGTATAGTGACAAACATGAGATATACACTCACTTTGGAAGATGTACAATATGTTCCTGATTTGCGTCTCAATTTGATCTTGGGGATTGCATTGGATATAAAATGATTTGAGAGTACCTTCAGTAATGAAAAATGGAAGCTCACCAAGGGGTCATTGGTGATTGCTAAAGGAGATGTTTGTTGCTCTTTGTACAAGACAAGAGTAAAAATATGTGAATGTGCATTGAATGCAGCACAGGATGATTCCTTACCTGATCTATGGCATAGGAGACTGGGTCACATGAGTGACAATGGGCTGCAGGTTCTGGCAAAGAAGTCATTGATTCCTCTTGCCAAATGTATGTTTTTAAATCTTTGTGATTATTGTTTATTTGGTAAACAACATAGAGTTTCATTTCAAAAGCATCATGGTAGGAAGTCAAATTTATTAGAACCCATTAGCAAAATAACGGTTTTGGGTCGGTTTCAGTTTGGTGAGATTTGGGTTTGGGGTAAGGGTTTAGATTTGAGTTGATTAACGGTTTATGGTGTATAAGAAAAAGAATAAGAAGAAACAATTGAGCATCCTACAACAAAAGCAAAAATTATATAGAAAACAAAGTTGCTATTGGTCAATTTCCATTAAAAAAATCCACCCATTCTATAGAAATCAAGAACCTAGATATTAAGTAGTAAAATGACTATTTGATATTTGAATTCATGCTTAATTTTTTTAATTGTCTATACCAACTACCTAATGGTAATATAATGATTCAAATACTATTTAATGTAAAATTACAAAACAGGTTGTAAAACGGATTATAACGGGTTGCGGTTCGGTTTCGGGTTGGTGCGGGCTCCACAACCCTCAGCCCAATTACTGCCCATTAGTGTTCGGTTCGGGCCGGTTTGGGCTATAATGGGCCGGTGTAGTTCGATTTTAACGGTTTGGACTATAAATTGACACCCCTACATATTATGATAAAATAAGAGTTTTTTTTTATCTCTATAAAAAATTGTATGTTTTTTCTCAAAAAAGAAAATTATTTATTTATTATTTTTTCTTCTCATCCGACTAGTGGCCGACTTGACTTTAACGGTTAAACCTCTTGGTTAAACTTTTTTTTTTTGGCCAAACACATAAAATGAAATGCATTTAAAGAAACAAGTCAGGGAAATCCTCCTAGTAGGAACATAGTACAAAGGATCAAGTCCTTTAGGTGGGTGCATCCACCAAACTTTAGAGATACCTAAACAACGGGCCCCCTTAGCCAAGAAATCCGCAGCAGTATTCTCTGTTCTAGAAATATGTAAGACAACACACCGGTCAAACCCCAACAAAGAGTTCTTAATAAGTTGAAGTAAGTTGGAACAGTGCCAATCTATAGCACTAGAAGGATCATGGAGACTAGAGACCACGGCCTGACAATCAGAAAAGAGTTTGATATTCTTTATCCCTAAAGTAGAAGCCACTTGAATGATGTCATATATAGCTTCCAGCTCCACTTGCTGTGCAGATAAAGCCCAACCTGCTCTCATGCGAGCAGCTATGAAAGACCCAGAAGGAGTCTTTATAAGCCCTCCACGACCACTATGAGAAGTTGTTGAATCCCATGAACCATCTGAAAAAATATAAAAGAAATTGATGTCACCAATATCTATCGATTGCGTATGCAAAGGATTAGATAAAAAACTAGAAGCATATAACATATGAGATTTGATCACTCCTGTTGTTGCCGAGGAAGTAGTCCCAGAAAAAAACCTATGAATATCCTGCAGCAAACCATTTAGGGACCATAAAAACATATTTAAACCAGGTGCAAACCCTTGAGACCAATAAACTTTTCTAGCCTTCCAAATTAGCCAAGCTACGACACTCCAAATAGTATGCACCCAATCTAAATTACCAGAAGTTCGATATAAGGATTCAATGAAGTTCCACCAGTCCACAATGTCATGGCCTTCAAATAAATCTGTATCCAAACGAAGGGGAGAGACCTTCCAACAAAGTTTTGCAAAAGGAAAATGAAATAAAAGATGAACAATCGATTCAGTAGCACATTTGCAATCAAAACACAAAGGAGTGTAACAACCACCTCTTAGAAACAAATTTAAATTTTTAGGAAGAGCATTATGTCCTAATTTCCAGATAAACAATTTAATCTTAGGCAACGTATGAACTTTCCACAGGGACGTCCAAAAGGATAAAGAGTCTGAGGTGGTTCTTCTAGAAGATAAGCCTAAAAAGCCATGTAACTCCACAAAATAAGCAGATCTAACAGTAAAATTCCCTCTTCGAGTATGTTTCCACATCCATCTATCTGGCACTAGCTCAGATGAAATCGAAATTTTAAGAATTGCACTAATCTCATGAGATGAAAACCATTGCTACAATTTAGAATAGTCCCAAGAGCTGGAGGGCCAATGGATTAATTCAGCCACCCTTAAAGGACTACCAGGAGATGGATCTCTCCAAATACGGTTCAAAGGAAAATCAGAAATCCAAGGGTCAGAGAATACATTTGTTTGATGACCATTACCTATGATTCGAATCAGACCCTTTTTAAGAACTTCTTTCCCCGCGTAAACTCCTCCATCCCCAGGAGCACCCCGGCGCACATCAGGCATTAAGAAAATCATCATTAGAAAAATATTTGGATTTTATAACTCGTGCCCACAAGGAATTTGGATTTTGCAACAATCGCCAAGCTTGTTTGGCTAATAAGGCTTTGTTGAAAAAGTGGAGATCACGAAACCCTAAACCCCCATGCTTTCTAGATGTACATAACTTCTCCCATGAAACCCAGGAAATACCTGGCTAAGAACCTCTCCCCCACCAAAAATTTCGAATTTGTTGAGATAACCCATTTGTTACCTGTTTCGGTAATAAAAAGACAGACATTGCATAAGTTGGGAGAGCTTGAGCAACTGCTTTAATTAGTATTTCCTTTCCCGCACTTGACAAGAACTCATTCTTCCAACAAGCCAATTTGTTAGCCATCCTATCACGAAAATAAGCAAACACTTGACTTTTAGATTTACCAAAAGTAGAAGGTAAACCCAGATATGTACCATGGGAACTTACCTCAGCAATCTGCAGAATAGAAGTGATAGCTCTTCGAACAGTTGTAACTGTACCTTTACTAAAAACCACAGATGATTTAGCAGAATTAATATGTTGCCAGGAAACATGCATATATTCCTGAAGAATAAAATTGATATGATGAGCATTTGATTCACTTGTAGGACAAAAAATCATACAATCATCAGCAAAGAAAAGATGATTAATAGCAGAACTATTGCGAGAAATTCGCAATCCTGGCAACCTAGGGATACCCATATTTGCATTTAATCTCCGAGATAAAGCCTCATGACAGAGAATGAAAATATATGGACTAAGTGGGCAACCCTGTCTAATACCCCTAGTTGGAACCACCTTCTAAGATAATTGACCATTAACTTTAATTTGAAAAGTGATGGTGGTAATGCATTGCATGATCCACCTCACCCATTTTGCATGGAACCCCAAAAAATTTAAACATTCCTCAATAAAACACCATTCTAACTTGTCATATGCTTTACATAAATCGAGTTTCAAAGCGAAATATCCATGCTTAGATGTATATTTTTTCATGAAATGAAGACATTCATGTGCCAAATATACATTATCAAAAATAGATCGACCAGCAACAAAAGCACTCTGGGTTTCACTAATAATGTTGGGCAAAATGACTTTCAAACGGTTTGTTAAACATTTAGCAATAACTTGATAAGGAATTGTACAAAGACTAATTGGCCGTAGATGGCCAACCTCTTGAGGGTGTTTCCGCTTGGGAATAAGAGAAATGATAGTATTGTTTAAACTTCTTAATAAAAAACCCCTATTAAAAAAATGTTGAATATCCTTAACAAAGTCCTCCCCTATAATATCCCAGTTTTTTTGATAAAACCGAGCTAGAAATCCATCTATTCCTTGAGACTTTTTTTTCTTTCATCTGAAACAAAGCATATTTAATCTCATACCTAGAAAAGTCTCTACATAATCTAACATTATCATCATAAGACACGCAATGTGCAAAGCTTGATAAGAAATATAGAGGGGATTGGGGCTAAGAAGTGGTGAAGAGGTTACTGAAATAAGTCCAAATTTCTGACATGATATCAGACTCCGCAGACAGCCAATGTCCAGTACTTGATTTCAGCTTGGAGATATGATTTCGCTGTTGTTTTTGCGAGGTAACATGATGGATATAAGAAGTATTTTGATCACTTGCTTTTAACCACTGCACATTCGCTCGTTGCTGCCAGAATCTCTCTTTTTCATGTATCAAAGAAGCCAATTTCTTTGACAATGCAACCCCTTGAACAGTTATATCTTCTGCTGAATTGGAAGATTAGAAATCAGCCAATTGTTGTTGAACTTTAAGAATTTCAATGGAAGCCACTTTTGATTTGCCTTGCTCCATAATCGTAAGGTCTTCGCACAATTATAGATCTTATGTTGAAGTTTGTACGCATCTGAACCCTGCTTCAATGTGGTCCAGCCCTATATAATGTTATCCCTGAGCTCTGGATACTCTTCCCATTTAACTTCATAATAAAATTTTTGTGGTTTCTTAACTCCTTTGAGCAGCTCTACTTCCATAGGAGTGTGGTCAAAACTAAGTCTTACATGTTTGAAAGCATGAAGATCAGGAAATAGACGTAACAAATCAGAATTATAAAATACTAAGTCAATGTCCTCCTGAATGTGAGCATTCCCTTTCCGTTTATTGGACCACGAAAAACGACTACCAGAACTGGGCAAAGCTACCAATCCACAACTGGTAATTGCAGTATTCAAAGCATCTAGATGAGATTGAGGTTTCCTTCTGCCACCCCTTTTATCCTGATGAGTTAGGATTGCATTAAAATCCCCTAACACCAACCAAGTACCGTGAACAGAGTGACCTAGTTGTCGCAGGTCTTGCCAAACCCGTCCACGCCCTGATTGCATTGGTGCTCCATATACCAAGGTCACCCAAATATTTGCATCTACAACATTCCAAGAAACCATGAAATCTTGGTTAAACTTAAACCTCTTCTTTAAAATTGTCTGTTTTCTTCAACCAAAAATGCCCTAATAAAAAATATTTAATTATTTATTATTTTTTTCTCATCCGACTAGGGGCTTACTTGACTTAAACGGTTAAACCTCTTGGTTAAACCTCTTCGAAAGAGTTTTAAATTTGTCTGTTTTCTTCGAAAGAGTTTTCAATCGCCTTACTAATTTAATTATGAGGGATTGTTGGCAAGGAGGTCGCAGCCTCTACTTTTCCTTTTTCGATAACGCTAAGCCTCCACGCTATTTAGGTTTTGAGATTTGAATTTCCTACCATGTATTCTCTGAGATGATCAACTTGAAGTTCTTATCTCAACACCAATGTTTACAAATGAGAATGAAAATAGTCAAAGACGCTCTTAGTCACAGAGCCTTAGACCCGATCCGCTTCCATTAAGATATCTGTCTCTCAGGGAAGGGAGGAGTGTTCATTACTTTTAGTTTCGTTGCTATGTCTGCAACTTCAAGAGGCCTCATTTCTCATTTCAGACTACTCTCATTTTCCCCAGCAACAACAATTTGCAGTATTTATCAATTCAGAAGATTCTCTGCTGAACCCGTGAGTATAGAAGATGATAACGATTTTGATGGAGGGTCGAGGATCATGGAAGCAAAATCAGGAGTCATAACTACTGGTTCGAAGAGGACTGGCGCAATCGCCATTAAATGTGGGATGACGGCGGTTTGGGACAAGTGGGGAGCTAGGGTTCCAATCTCGGTCCTCTGGTTGGATGACAACATTGTGTCGCAGGTGAAGACGATCGAGAAGGAAGGAATCACAGCCCTCCAGGTATGGTCTAATGGAGACACTTCGTTTATTTCGATTTCGATTGTTCAGTTAGTTTTGTTTCTTATGAATGTTTCTGAGTTTGAAAGAGTTCTTGGATTGGTTAGGTTGGGTGCGGACAGAAAAAGGCTAAACATTTGACCAAACCTGAATTGGGTCACTTTAGAGCTCAAGACGTGCCATTGAAGAGGAAGCTGAGGGAGTTTCCTGTGACGGAGGATGCACTTCTTCCTGTTGGTACTCCGATAACTGTTCGTCATTTTGTTCCAGGCCAATATGTTGATGTAACAGGGATCACTCGTGGGAAGGGATTTCAGGTAAAACCCAGCTCTATGTGAAAAGAGACAAATATCCTTACTTGGTTATTTCTTACTGGAAGATTAAGAAAGGGAGGCGATTCATTCCGTGGCAAATGAGTTTACAGCATCGTAAAAGAAGTGTAATTACCCGTGTAAACTAAGATTGACCCTTTGATACGTGGTTCAGATATTTCCATAAGTATGATTAAATATGTTATCTCCATGAGTCTTTAAGTAGGAGTACCTGGGTAGAAGCAGTTAAGTATTAGTATCTTTGGGCTTCCGATTTGAAGATTTTTTTTCTTCTATCAGATACTCTAGACTAGGGAATATGTTGTTTAAACCAGTTTAAACCCGAAGTTCTCATCCGGCACATCAAAAGCATAAGTGCAATTGAAGACCAGACAAAACTTGTTTGCAGCACCTTTGAGGCTGCTCAACTCCAGTTTGGGGTTATCTTCATGGATCCTATTCCACTTTATTGCTGTTACGAGCTATAAGGTGCTGTCTGACTTTATATGTTTATACTATTAGTTTTGAGGCGTGGTAATACTTTGCTCCATCGCCTGTCCCAGAAGAGAAGGTTATGGGATGAGTTGTAAGGAGATCATTTAACAATAACTCAAAGCAACTTAACATTGAATGATGTATTTTCCAGACAAAAATTAAATCTCTTTTACAGACTAATCTAATTCTTCCACTGACAGGGTGGTATGAAAAGATGGGGATTTTCAGGAATGCCTGCGTCTCATGGTGCTTCATTATCTCATCGAAGTATTGGTTCTACTGGTCAACGAGATGCTCCTGGAAAGGTTTGTATTTCTTCTATGGGTACTGAGTTTTTTAATAATCCTTTGCTACATCTGTGTGTATGAGTATATATTTTTCTCGCTCTTTTTGCATCTCGATAAGGCATGGCTATGATTAGTTTGATGATTCATTGGGAGTCTGAATTGGATTTAAGTGTCACTAGGTAATTGAGACATTTGCTTTTTCATTTGCAATTTATTTTTATTTTTATTGTGTATTATGATATGGATCATTCCTTTCCCAACCAGCAGAATTGCTTGTCCAATCTATAAGTGAATTTCAGTTAATGAGGCTCTTTTTACGAAATAACTAAACATTGTCATTTATGTATGTGGACGTTTTTTCCAGAAATAGTTGGGTGATGCTATTAAATTTAGTGCAAACTGGAGACAGAAATGTGGAAAAGGATAGAGGTTTATGAGGCCCTATGTGCCTTAGGATTTTCATTTGTTTCATATAGAAGCTTGGATGGTTAATACTTCATGTGATATGTTGGGTTGATTGTTTCCTAATTCTATGAAGAAAATGGTAATTGGTTTTCTCCAATTTTTGTAATGATTTGGTAATTTGGGATCCAAGTATGACTAGCGTTAAAGTTTGTATGTTTTTCTATTATGATTGTTTTTTCCATTTCAAAGTGATTTATTGCATTGTTTTATGTTGAAGGCAGTGCAATAGTATTCTTGTACAATTTTGGCACTTGCATCATGTTAAAACAAACACCTCGAAATAGCGAATCAAAATACAAACAATATAAAAACACAGAGATTTAACGTGGTTCACACACCAATGCGGTATGCTATGTCCACGGGTGAAGATGAAGAGTTTTTTCACTATGTAGAAGAATAACAGAAGGAAATCTCAAACCAATCGCCAAGCATGGCATTACAAGAACTCTCACCCAAAACTCTGACCGAAAATCCAAAATCTCTCAATAATATGGTAGGTGAATATAACATACATATATATAGACTCCAATTGGGCGAAAGGGTCAACCAACTGGTAGGGTCCTACCATACCGCGAGGGCTAGGCCCTCGCACCCCCTCTATAGACCGAGATCAATGGAGGGCTCCATGCTTGGGCCAATTCCTCTGATTCCACCACAAATCTCCAAAAATGGGTGACCAAGATCAATGTTGAGGGTGGAAGTTCAAGCTTCCAATCGAATAGACGAGATTATAGGTACCCGACAAGATACTATTCATAAATAGTAACCTTATCCCATTCAAATCTCATCTTATCTAAGAAGATTAAATGGATATCTTGGGGAAACAATTTGGGCCGTCCATCAATATTACAAGGGAATCAAACGGTCATCCTTCATCAACAAAGTCTTTCCTTCCCCTATAAATGAGAATGCTCTCAAGGGAGTAAGGGAGTTGAAATTGGAGAGATCATAGAGCTTAGAGAAGTGCTTCTTTAGGAATAGGTTTCATCCCTTCCCCCTGTCTATGTATCATCTTCTTCCATGCTTTGTAACAATGTGTAACACCTCAAAAGATCCTTTCTTCCTCCCCCAGGATATCCAACAAATCCTTGCCAAGACAAAATGGTCCAGATTAGATCATGATATCTATCAAGATTTAGTATCTGACTTAATCCAATCCGACGATTACATAGCCAAACATTGAACCAGTTGAGGATGTATACAACTTGAAATGATAAGTCAAGGCCTTGATTGGATCTTGGCCCTTGAATTGCATTTGAGGGGGTATTTGCTTTTCACCGTTGGATGCAGAAATGATTGATGATGAACCATTCCATTGTCAAAGACACCGTTTTTCCTTTTGGTCTGGTTCAAAGTGATTAACCCAATTAGGCTGAGCGGGGTTTTGGCTGGATTGGTTTATCCTATTTGACCAAATCGGATATTGGCTGGACCATTCTTAAACCAAAATGATGAACTGATTGTCCTTTTACTGATAGGACACATTAAACTATTCAGGGCCGGAATAGTAACGGTAATCCATTTTTTACCCTGGGTAAAAGGGTGCTGATATTGCCATCACGGCTTACGGGTCATTCTTTGATGTCGTCATGACTGATGATTTCCCATCTTCAAGTTCTGGGAACTGGACGTAATTGTTGAAGGTGATATTTTGCTTATTCTCTGACCTTGTATATGTATACGTATTAAGGTTAATTGAAAGAGTAACCAAACAATTTGTATTCCCTTCCTTCAAAGTATCTTTATTGCTGATAGCCATAGTATACCAGATTCTTCGTGTATTGCAAGCCTTCCGTAGTCTTCTGTGAATCATGGAGTACTTCATGATCATAGAATGTAATGATGGAGGGTCAAGTTGTATACATCTTCAACCGGTAAAATGTTTGGCTATGTAATCATCGAAATTGGATTAAGTTAGATGCTAGATCTTGATAGATATCATGATCTAATCTGGACCATTTTGTCTTGGCAAGGATTTGTTGGATATCCTGGAAGGTCTCGTCTGTAAGGTTATTATAGAAGCGAGCAGTCTTGTGAAGAAGTCTGATTGCCAACATTCCTCAAGGATGGGGGTATTTGAATATTGTTAGACACCCAAGTTATGGTAGGGGAATTATTAATATAGTTGGGTAGTATCGAAAGGTGAAGTATTGGTAGACTTGCAACCTTGTAAGAATTCGCGGGTTAGGAAGTCAGGAATAGAATTGGATTCACCCTTGATATGCTCAATGTTAAAATCAATAATGCTTGCCAACGAGCAAAAATCTGTTTTGAAGCAATGTTTTGAACTTCTTTTTTCAATACCTGTTTTGTAGCAGTGCAGTCAATGCATACTAAGAACTTTTGATTAAGTAAATCCGATTCATATTTTTGAATGCACAAAACAATGGATAAGATTTCTTTTTTGATAGTAATGTAATTCTTCTGGGCTGCATTCCAGACTCTAGAAGTGTATTGGAGAAGTACTTCTTTCCTTTGATCAACTTGTTTGAGGATGCCTCCATAACCGAGCTCAATAACTTCAGTTTCAACAATTTTGGGAAGGTCAGGATTGGCAAGGCTAAGACATGGTATTGTCTTGACCAGGTGTTTGATTGTTTGGACAGCCTTGGTGTGGTACAAAGTACAATGACCAAGGTGTGGGATTTTTCTTGAGCCGGGAATAAAGCGGCTCGCAATGAGATCCAATTTGTGAATGAAATCCCTGATATAGTTCATAGCTCCTAAGAACCTTTGCTATTGGGTTTTGTCAAGGATGAGATCAGGGAATTTGTCAGCAAAGGCTAGAGACCTATCAATGGGGACAATGGTTCCCTGGTAAATGTTGTGGCCTAAAAACCGAATTTTGGTTTGGAATAGTTCCATTTTACTCAGAGAAATGACTAATCCATTATTTTTCATGATTTGATGAAATTTGTGTAAATGTTTGATATGTTCTTCAATGGATTTGGAATACACGAGGACATCATCGATGTAGACCAAAGTGAAGTGTTGGTAAGGATTGAGGATGTTGTTCATAATATTCTGAAATTCACTATAGACTCCAATTGGGTAAACGGGTCTACCTAGCAGGTCGGGTTGTACTGTTCCATGGGGGCTACGCCCTCACACCCCCTCCATTGACCGAGATTAGTGGTATGCTCCTGCTTCCACAACAGATCTCCAAAAATGGATCATTCAGGTCGCCCACCAAAATATGTTGGTGCAGGTCCATCTTCGAGATTGAGCAATAATTCGGGTCACAACATAACGCATCTTTTTGCAGCCCTGGCATTGCCTCTTGTTTTGCAGCAAAAGAGAAAAAGATCTTCACTGAGATTGTTAAAGTAATATTTACTATATTTTAGTATCACAGGCTCTAGTAACATAAACTGCAATTGTCTAGGCATCAAGGTCTTGGAGCATGTGTCCTAGGTGTGTCATAGTTGTGGTATAGTGGTGATAATATTATGTTGTTGATAGTGTAATGCAGCATAGAAGTCATTTAATTGTAATTTGATATAAATATGCTTGTAATGAGCGCATCCTTATGAGAAATTTAACATGTAATAGAAAGAAGCATGTGCACATATTTAACCCAAAAGGAAAAGCGAAGGTGAAGCAATAGACAACTTAAACCTGTCAAATGACAAAGAACTTAATGTAGAGCTGGATCACAAAGGACCTTAGTGCCATGCAAGATCTTCTTGGATAAATTTTAATGATGATTTGATCTTCAAAATTCTAGGCAATAATTGATGAACTTGTAGCATATATTCATAATCAATCACAGAATTTGTAATAGATCACTAAATGAAATTGATTTACATAGAAACAAAAGAGAAGCAGAAAATACAGAATGGAGAAATAATTAAGAGAATTCGAGTATTCCACTCCCCACAGCCTCTCACCATAATTTGGTCTCTTTCCATTGGCATCCCGTCATACTCTCAAAAGCATACGGCTTCGTTTTTTTTCTTCTTTCTTTTCTCAACTTGATTACTCAAATTCCTTTACAATGGCTGTAGCCCTCTTGTAAACTTTACATTGAAGACTTAAAAACAAGCTCAAAATGCAAAATAGAAAGGCCTAACACAGTCCTTGACTACTAAGGCAATCTACTTTTAACTAGAAAAGTGAAATGGTTATAAATAATAAATACGTAAGTAAGAGAACTCAATAGTCAAAACAAGTCTTCAACTATAACTAAACTAAGTGATTCCTGTTTCTCTCTTTCTACTCATGTTTCAGGCTTTAAAGTGGCCAATTACAAGGCAAACCATGGAATCAAAAGCCCAACACCTACATAACTCACCACAATAGCTAATTTTTAATAAAATAATCCATGAAGTGACTAATCTGAACCAACTCTTCACTGCTTGAAAAATATTCGACCTCAGATTTTGCAGAATGAAGGACTTGTATGGTGAACATCCATTTTCAAACCATAACAGTACTCATGCAGCTCATGGATGTTAGGGATGTAATCTTCAAGCATGAAACTTTCTCTTCAAAGAGCTATGGTGGCATGATCAACTCTATGTGCTTGACTTAGCAGACATGTTCTTGAGATCTTTTTCATGGGTATCAACATGTATGATGGTAATAACAACTATTGGGCTTATTCCCTGTAAGAAGCCTTTATTAATTCCTATCCACCAAAATCTTCCTTTCTGATTCCAGTAAACAAATAAATCATATAGTGTGCTCCTTGTTCAAGACAACATGTACGTAGAGTGACTTGCCAATGTTCACATACGTAGAGTGAGTGTTTAGCAGATATTCATTATTGGTTTGTCTCTTTTCTCTCCCCTTTATTAACCGTGAGCTGCTCTGCTGACCTTATTAGTCTTGTAAAAATGATATGACCAGGCTAGCCCCCTCCAAGAACCAGCAAAAGTTGGCCAGGAGCCAAGCCCAATTGACGCACCAAAGGGCTGGCTAAACCTTCCCAAGGGAACTTTGGTCATTTTAACAAAATTTGGGTGTCATAGGTCTGGGTCTCATAAAGCCCAGTGTGTTGTCTGGATCCTATATCTAATTTAATTTTAGTATTTGGATTATTATTTTGCAAGATATTTGAGAGTTCTAGTTTGGGTGAGATTCCTAGCTAAGGTGGACTCCTACCATTTGAGTCCACTTTAATCTCCTTATTTTTAGGACCACATATCTACTCTTAGAATTTGGATTGGACTTCTCTAGAGTTAGTTTTAGAGTTTTCCGATGTCAAAGTAGTTGAGTAGTAATTAAGTTTATTGGATAAGCCAATTAGTGTTCTAGTTGGCTTTCCAACTTAGAGTCCTTTTCTAGATCTTATTTGAGGCTATAAATAAAGTCCTCCAGCTATATAATTTTCAAGTTGAATTGATTAATACAAATTTGAGTTTGGAAGAAATCTTAGTCGTGGTCTTCGTTGAAGGGCCGCAACCTGATTAGAGTGTTGTCTTCTTCAATTTCAGCAAGTCTTCAAATTCAGAAAACATTTAACAATACCAGCAATCTTTGACCATCTACAAGTATTGCATTCCCAGCCTCATCTTTAGCCTTCTCCCTTCTTCCCCCATCCATTGCACCCTTTTTATTTTCTTGAATTTTTGGACTTTTCTTGAGACTCAAATTCTAAGGTCAGATCTACACCAATCCAACTGTTAGATCTGTCCCAAACTCTATGAGCCTCATCACCCAACCCTAGTGACCTTAGATCCCAATTTGACCTCATTCTGAACCTCTAACTTCAAGATATAATTATTTTCTTGAATATCCATACTTCCTCAGACCCTAAAACAAGAACCTTAATATCTTTCAATTTAGCCATCCAAAACCCCACGAAACTTGGGAAATCATATCCCCGTATTGTTACCTATATTTCTCCAAGTTTCAACCCAGTTCGACACCTTTAGACCCTAGTTTCCCATCTCAAGGAATGTATCTCAGATCTCCCATGGGGTGGGGGTTATGTATCTTTGGGATCCTAAATTTTTTTCTGTACTTTCGATATAGATGACCATAAAACATTAATCTAACCTTTCCTCTAGGAAATATTTTTCTTCCTGTGATGAAACTAAAAGTAGAGATAAGGGGAAAGGTAGGGTGCAATCCTATGGGGGAAGGGATGATTGAGGTGATTAGGGGATCTATGGTTGTAGGAGAGGGGTACGGTGCTGCTGCAGGAAGAAGAAGGGGTGGGGGAGCTTGCAGGTTGGTTAGGAGAAGGGGGAGAGGGCTAGGAAGGGGCTGGGTTGTAGTTTAGTTACTTGGAGATGAAGGTAGGCTACTGGAATAGAAGAACAATAGCCGAACTTGAAAAAAATATGGAGTCCTAACAAGTAGTAGACTAAGACTAGGGGGTTCCAACACCGACCATGAAATACTCCCAGACAAGGACTCTTCAATAAATCACAAAATAATAACTCAAATGAGAAAATAAAAATAGATCTAGGGTTCTGACAACTAGTTGGACTCAATGGGACCTTGCCTATGACTCCAGGGAATTTGCAAATATAACCAAAATATCCTTCGATCAATTAGGGGCTGTAGGGTTTGGGAAAGTAACCCCTATGCAACCGCCGGAAACAGTTTACTTCACTTACGGCTATTCTTTGAGAGAATTTCTATAGAACTTATGGTAGTCAAGCGTCCATTTTCTTTCATGAGTATAATAAATTCCACCCCAGCCCTAAGCTTCCCTCTTCTTCTCCCGTCCGTTGGTCTTTCCCATCCCCAGACCCTAAAACTAGTGAGTTACAGCCCCTTCCCCATTGCAAGTCATCCCTCCACCTTCCCCTAATCCTGTGACAGCATCCCCTCACCTTCCCATATCCTTTTCTTCATTTTTTAGATTTTTTCTGGTGTTTTCGTTCCTTTTGTTAGACCTAAAATTCAAGGTCAAATCTATAGTAATCCAACCGTTAGATCTGTCCCAAAATTTAGGAACATAATTCCCCTAACCCTAGTGACCTTCCCTCTGAATTTCAGCCCACTCAGACCAACCCAAGCCCTAGTCTAGCCCTAATTCCTTTGCTGCCCTAGATTTCGAAAACCCTAGAAACCCAGCCCTACTTTCGACCATAATTCTCAAACCACTCATCCGAATCATAAACCCTATTGTGATCATCCTTCCTGAACCCTCCTTGACCTTCAACCATAACCCTAGACCTCACCTTAGCCTAATCTAACCCAACCCCCTAACCCAACCCTAGAACCCCCCCCCCCCCCCCCCCAAATCAGCCCAATTCTCTCAACCATTGGGTATTACAAACCCTTGTTTGCTGCTGATGCACTTGAAGAGGATCTTGAGAGTGGACCTAGATCTGGGCCTTGCATCAACCAACTAATAAAGATATCTTTCTGTGTTTGTGATTCCTTTTTATTTGGTTACCAAAACTACTCTTTTCCTACTAGGACTCTAATGTCCTTTGATGTCCCTATTTTCATGGTTAGTCTTTTCCTCTCTCTTTCTCGCTCTCCTTTTTCTTTTTCTTTTTTGTCTTTTTTTTTTTTTTTTGGGGGGGGGGGGGGGGGGGTGGGTGGTGGTGTTGGAGATTCCTAGCTTCCTTTTTCTTTTTGATTCCTAACTTCCTGTTTTTTTCACTTCTTAGAATTGCTCTTTTGATTTTTTGGATTTTTTGGTAAGATAGATTTGCTCTATCAGGTGTTTCCGTTATTGTTTTGGTTTGGTATCTAATTAAGATGGGTTCCCATTTTGTTTCCGTAAATTTAGGCTTTATTTCATCCTATTTAGGATAACGTATTTAATGATTGTTTCCTACCTTAATTGGTACACATACCTTTGTGTGCTATTTACATATTGGTCATTAAAAGGATTTTCCTCCCAACTTTACCCTTTAGAGTTGGTTTGTGTATTCTTTTGAGATTTCTTCTAATTACATTCATGCCATTCTTATTTCAGTTTTGGAATATTTGCATATTTGACATTCTTTTCTTTAACAGCCCCTTGAAAAAATCTGGTATATTAGAAGTATTGCCATTACTTCTCTGAGTGGGGCCAATTTGCTGATTTTGTAAGCAGAGGAGTTATAAGATTTAATATACTTGGACTCAACGATGGATTGAGTTGGGAGTGATGGATTAATTACTAATTTGTCGTTATTTTATTTTGGTAAACCATGGACTGCTTCAGTGTGGGATCTTATTTTTTAGTGTGAGGGGTTGATTGAAGATATATGGGGCTTTCCTATTGAGATTTTGTTCTTGTCTAGTCCACGTGTACTGCTACACGTGAGGGGGAGATTTAGTACTTATTCTCTATGTACTCAAGAATTTTATTTGATGAATTATTACCTATTACCACTACTCGTCTTCTTGTGAAGGGCACTTGTGCGGACGTTAGAACTGCACTTTTTACCTACTTGTGCGGACATTGAAGCTACACTTTTTACCTAGTTTTGCGGACGTTGGAGTTACATTTTTTACATACTTGTGTGGACATTGGAGCTGCATATTTTATCTTTTTTTGTGGAGATTCCTCCCGACTATTTGGCATTATTTGGATAGTGTCTTTGATGTTACTGTTGCTGCGATAATTATGGATATGGTTAGGCATTATTTGGATAGTGTCTTTGATGTTACTGTTGCTGCGATAATCATGGATATGGTTAATCTCACTACCGCCTATTGATCTCATTATTGGATGGTCTGTGCAACATGAAGATTATTTATTTAAGTTGCTGTTCATTATCTTCTTGGTGATGTTTCAGTGATTATCTGTGTCTGCTATTGCTACTTTTGCTCTAGATTCATGAAGTTTTTTGATATAGGTTCTTTTTATTCCAAGTTGGAGCCCTTGTTTCGTTGCACTCTAGCTTGAGGGGGAGTATTGAAGTGCAGCAATGTTGTAGGTTATATAATCTGTTTTAGGAAGATCTTAATTAAGCTTTTGTTCTTGTTAATCTACCTCAAGTATCCAGGGCAGCAGTGTCCTTGTTATAAATCATAATTAGTAACTCCTGTCTTAAGAAGGATTGTATTGTATTTACTTTATTATAAGTAAAGGAGATGTGATTAGGGAGGATGGAAGCCTAATCAAAGGATACAGTCTGCACAGATCTTGCACATCACCTTTCCTTTCTCTTCTTCTTCAACTCTGGTTACAGGGTTATGATTTCTATCATATATTATGTATTGTATCTGCATCTCATTTATTTCCACCATGTGCAGATGAAATGAGACAATCATAAAATGGATGTTGTGACTCAGAGAAATGGGTTTGAAATCGTTGGAGATTGTTGATTAAATTAAATACCAGTCCAGGCATGAAATCTATGCTATGGGTTTTTCATATCAATTTAGTCAATTATAGAACAAAGTAGTTAACTCTATCTAGAATTTGTTTATTAATCTTAAATATTCCGGGTCTAGCAGATACAGTCCCTCCTTTACCCCTAGAGTTATGTGTTGCACCCACTTTTGTACAATTCCTTGTGAGATTAGTAGAGGGGTAATTCTTGTATGGGTCTTTGTTTTCTTGAAATCTTCCTCAGAGGCTGGTTTTTCTATAGCATTGTCTAAAAGCTGGCATATGGGACTATCTAAGTCATGTTGTTTTATTCAAATTGATTGAGTCCTAGTTTTCTGTCGGAAATTTCAAATCAGGCTGGTTTTCTACAACCGCATATTTGTGGGCACTGGCTTCCCATAGCAGCAATATCTACATAACCAAACGTTCAGTGCCTCTGTGATCAATATATTAGCTCCTCTGGTTGACTGCTTTTAGGTTCTGATGTTAGTGTGGCTTAGCTGATCATATATTTCAATCTCCTGTCTGCCTGTGAATTGGGAGCATGTTTGAATGGTCTGATCGAATTGCTTTTCAATGATCACCATGGAGGTTACTTGCCCCATCACCGGGATATGGTACAGATTTCCGGGACCTCATTTTTACGAGGCATGTTGAGCCCTCAAGTCTTGAACCTTGAATACCGGTTCCTCTTCTAGGATTTAGAGGTTGTCCTTCATGTGTGGATGTGTGTAAATTCCATTCTTACTGCCTTCTTTTTGTATCTTGGATGTACTATGGGGTGGGTTCTCAAAGTATGATATTTATGCAATTGCAGGTTGTGGTTACTGTACCAAAACTGACAATTTGAGTTTGTCCATATAGGTTTTCAAAGGCAAAAAAATGCCTGGACGCATGGGTGGGAAGCAGTGCACAGTTAAAAATGTGTGGGTCTATAAGATAGATCCAACAAGGAACTTGATGTGGGTCAGAGGCCAGGTATGCTTTTGTCTGGGTCTGTCTATTTCCTACCCACTACTGTAGGCTTACATCCTAGACTTTTACCTTTTGTGTCTTCTCAAAGAAGGAAAATTTTAGTTTTAGGAGGTGTGGGTAGGTGTGGGAGGGGGGGGGGGGGGTTGGACTGCAAGATAGAAAGACAAGTAGTTACATGAGAATCAGTATCTTACTATTGCTATTTCTTTGATAGTTCTGCTCTGTTGGGTCTTTTACTTTCCCTCTCTACCATCACAGGTTCCAGGTGCAGAAGGGAACTTTGTGTTTATTAGAGATGCTTTTTACAAAAAACCAGATATTTCTTTGCTTCCATTCCCAACTTATTTTGCTGCACAAGACGAGGATGTTTCAGAGTTGGAGCCTTTATTGGCTGATCTTGGGGAGTTGGATCCATTCATGGCTGGAGATTAGAACCTCTTGTACTCAATATTGACACAAGCAAATTTTTTTTCCTCTTTTTTTTGGCTTTCCCTCTCAATCTGATCAACTAGCAAGCTGCATTTCTCAGATTATAGGCCGTGGAAGTGGGTTTCTGATCAAAGCATCAGCAAAAATTGTTGGTAATTCAATTTATCCATTCTAGATTGGATAGGCAATTTAAAAAAGGAGATGGAGGCAGGGCTTGTAATTTTATATTTATAATTTTACATTACCTGTAATTTGAACTGAGTTGGCATAATCTTCTGCAGGAATTTTGTTTGAAATAATCGTTGCCAGTTTGGCCCATCCATAAATCTCAGGCATTTTAGGCTCTGGATTGTGACACATTCAAAAATAGTCAATTCTGGGGTGCGGTTTTTTTTTTTTTTTTTTGGGGGGGGGGGGAGGGGTTTGGGGGTAAATTGAATGGGTTCAAAACCTTCACACATCATACTAGCAATCTCAAACGGTAAACTGTCGTTTAGTTTTCTCCTTCTCTTTCTATTCTCTATTTGTTTTGTTGGTTGTTTGTTTTAAAGTTGAGGAGTTTGAACCCATGTAAGAAATCAAGATCTTTTTAATATGTTCTGCAACGGTTGGGTTCCTTCAATATGCTGTGTTTCAGTTCTTCTTTTATTAACCTGTGTGGAGTTATTGGTTTGGGAGTCTCATCGATTTGCAATGGGGTTTTTCATGAGTTGTTTCTCGGTTTCCCTCTATGTTCCCTTTCTTTTGGCTTTTGGGGGTTTGGAAGTGAGTGAGGCATGGCGAGCGAACTTTTGCTTCTCTTTTGTTCTTCCTTGCACTGATTGGTAATTTTAACTTTTTTTTTTGTAAGTTACTTTGTCACGACTGGAACCGGTGTTTGCCTTTGAGCCTTTTCAATCTATGTTTATCATTGGTGGGATTCAGGGTGCTTGACGATATGACTTTCCAGATTTTGGTTTTCTTGTTGAAGTTCGTTGATTATCTGGAAAACAAAATCTCTACTGTCTTGATCATAACTACCGGTTTTTTGCTTTTCTGATTTTTAATGCTATTTTCTGATTTTTAATGCTATTGTCTGATTTTTGTTAATGGATATCCATGCGAAGCTTCAAGGGCCTTCTTAACATGGAGGGTTTCTCAGTCTTTCTCCCCTTTAGGTCTCCATTCATATCGGAAAGTTTTTTCATTGGGATAATTCTTTTTTGGAGTTTTTTTTCCCCGCTATCTTCATTTGTACATGTTATTTTCTTTGGGACATGAGGAATCAGGTGGTGTTTTTTTCCCCTTCCCTGTCCAAAAGTAAGCTTATATAAAGCACTTCACAGGTAATTCCTCAACTTGAGGCCTTAATGTATTAGATTTCTTTTGGTTGGCCCAGTTAGATGTCTGTTCTCTCCTTCATTTTAACAACATTGTAGGCCGAGTGCTTAGAACTTATTCAAGTCCACCACTCGACTCATCTGTGGCTTCTTCTCTCCTTGCTATTGAAATGGATACTTTCTCATTGTGGCGAGCAGTCATGGGGAGAACTGAGCTTGTGTTTTGGTTTTTGTTGTAGTGGGGATTACATGGGGGAGGTCCCTTTTACTCGTTATTTGTGACTGTTGGTTTCGGCTCTCTATTTTGGGGTTGAGGAGCTTGGCTACTCCAGGTGTCATTAGTGGTTGTTGCTCAAAATTTGAAAGCTGGAACAAACTCCTCACCAAATAAGTCTCTTTCGTTAGTGTTCTCTCTCTCCCTCTCACCCCCCTCGGCCCCCGTCCCTGCCTTTTTTTTTTTTGATATATAAAGGGGGTTAAAAAACCCAAATCAATTTAAAGAGAGCTGGTCAAACGATCCACTTGAAGGAACTCCCCTATACCCTTAGGGGGTTCCTGAAAGAAATGCGAAGGAGACTCCAATGTTGTTGTTCTCTTCGCCATCCAATCGGCAACCATATTTGCTTCTCTACTAGTATGAGTAATGATGATATTTCCATGCAAATCAACCGATTATTGAATATCCACAATAATCCTTGTCATCCTTCCTTGATTTTGAGCACTCGGTTTCAAACAATCGATTGCTTGTGAAGAATTAGACTCCAGGTGAACAGGTAACATATTTTTTTCTACTGCATAGCATATGCCTACACAAATAGCATGGAGCTCAATTTCGAGAACACTTATCTTGGGGATTCTATGCACAACACCTCCCAAGTACACCCCTTATGAGCTGCAAAAAACCCCTCCAATTTGATTGAAATCTTCTTTACCGGCTGTAGCACCCACATTCCATTTTAGCCACCCTTCTGTTGGTCTTTTCCACTTTGCCTTTCTTCTGACACTTCGTGATAATAATTGTGAATGATTTTGCTGGGTCCAAGCTGCCTCCACATGTGAGTAGTATTCTTTTATCATTTCCACCCATCCCCTTGGTCGAGTGAAGTCTTCTTCATGATTATCACGATTTCTCCAATCCCACAGTAGATATACTATGATGGCGAAATTGGCTGACCATCCTTTCTATTGTTGTGACAGATTTCCACATATGTTTAGGTAAAGCCAACCACGACGATCACAATTGAAGAAATGTCCTTGTTGATTCATGGGACTAATTGTTTCCATGCTCCACTTGCATAGTGGCAATCTTTAAATACATGTAGACTAGTTTCGGCTTCATGAAGACAAAAGTTACAAGAGGAGTGGCTCATGAGTCCCATTTTCCACTTCCTATCATTAGTTAGCAGCCTGTTCAGACTTAGAACCCACATGAAACAAGAGATTCTTTGCTGCTCCTTTAACTTCCAAATGGCCTCCCAATACCTGCTATCAAAAGAAATGTCCACACCAAGACTATTGGAATCTTCTAACATTTCATATGCAAATTTTATTGTAAAACATCCATTCTATGATGGATTCCATAGCCATACATCATTTCCTCAACCTGTACTTGGCGGTGAGCATGCTTCAATTTTAATGCACCAATCAGAAGGTAATATATTTTTGAATTTTTCCTTTCTCCAACCTCCATTTTAATCCACATATGATGATATTTTCTATATAGCTTTTGAATTAAGGTTCTACCCCACCTCCAGCCAATTATCTTCCCAGAAAAAGCTAAAGTTCCATTGCCAACATCAACTTTGCTGTTGCTAAGCACTTTGGGAGCTACAATACAAATTGCTTTCGAGATGGGAGAGTCACTCGAACTAACTTTGAATTTCTCTTTTCTTCTATAGCTTCCATATTTTGCTTGCAAAACTTATTTCCAGATAGTATTATAATTTAAGAACCCCCAAGCAAGCTTCATCTGGAAAGCTTCATTCACCATAACGAGATTTCTAAAGCCCAATCCACCTAACTCTTTTGGTTTGCAAATAGTGTCCCACCCAATGAGATGGGATCGCTTTTTGTTTTGAGTATCACCCTATAAAAAGCCTCTAGCTGATTTTTCAACATCTTGAAGTATTCTTTTTGGTAAGGGTTCTGACTACATAGAGTAAACTAGAATAGCCATAATAACTAATTTAACAAGGGTTATTCTGGCCACCAAAGAGAGTGAATTAACCTTCTAATTCGACAATCTACTCTTCACTTTAGCTAAAATATGGTGGTAATTTTCCTTTTTAACTCGTCCATTCCAGATTTGGGTTCCTAGATATTTACTAATTTCTTTTGTTTCAGTGAAATTACTGACATGGGTGATGTCTCTAGCTTGAGTGAGACTGACATTTCTAGAAAAGAAAATTTTGGTTTTTAAAGTATTGACCTTGCTACTAGAAGCCATACAAAAATTGTTGAGATAATCATTGATTGCTGCTACCTGTTCAATCGTAGCTTCGACAAAAAGAAGTACATCATCTGCAAACATTAGATGAGAAATGCATGGCCTGTTCCTCCCAATTTTGATAGGTTTCCATTGCTCATCGCTTATAGCATCTTGTATACAATGTGACAACCTTTCTATACACATCATAAAAATATAGGGTGATAAAGGATCTCCTTGCCGAATGCCCCTAGTGGGGTGGAAAAAATTTGTATCTTCCCCATTCCAAAGAACACCCAGCTGTGCTGTGGTTATACACTTCATAATCACATTAATCAAACTACTCGGAAGATTGGCAGTATGAGGTTTCTTGTATGAAGCTCCACCTAATCCGATCATAAGCTTTCTCAAGATCAATCTTGATGGCCATAGTGAGTTGTTTGTTGGATTTCTTGCGCATAGTATGAAATATTTCTTGTGCAGTAATGTTATTTTCTTGTATATGTCTCCCTGGAACGAATCTGACTTGATTTGGAGATATGAGGCTTGGCTATACACTTCATAATCACATCAATCAAACTACTTGCTATACACTTCATAATCACATCAATCAAACTACTCGGAAGATTGGCCAGTATGAGGTTTCTTGTATGAAGCTCCACCTAATCCGATCATAAGCTTTCTCAAGATTAATTTTGATCGCCATAGTGAGTTGTTTGTTGGATTTCTTGCGCATAGTATGAAATATTTCTTATGTAATAATGACATATTCCTGTATATGTCTCCCTAGAACGAAGCGACCCTGATTTGGAGATTTGAGGCCTGGCATATACTATTTTAATTTAGCAGTAATAACCTTAGTAATTATTTTCATGCTTACATTACACAGAGAAATTGGCCTGAATTGAGAAATTAACTCAGGTTTGTCCACTTTAGGGATGAGGGCTAGATATGTTTTATTCAATTTAGCATCTATTTTTCCTTCAAAAGCCTCTTTCACCATCTTAGTGACTACTTGCTCTACCACTTCCCAAGATTTTTGGTAGAAGGCAGCTTGGAACCCATCAGGATCGGGTGCCTTCCATGGATTAAATTGTCTAACCGTGTTGTAGACCTCATCTTCATCAACCATCTTCCCAAGTGACAATAACCAATCATGATTTAATGTAGGAAATCAATGAAGGGAGTGAAGTACCTGGATATTTGATTGCTCCTCGGAAAATAGATTTTTATAAAATCCAGTGACATGTGCCTATAGCTCAGTTGGATCGCGAATCCATTCACTTTCATCAGATTTTAGTTCTTTGATCTTATTCCGCTGTCTTCTGATGATGGTTGAAGTGTGAAAATGTTTAGTGTTTCTGTCCCCATGTAACATCCACATTTTTCTAGATTTTTGTGCCCACATAATCTCCTCTCTATCAAGAAGTTTTTCCAATTCAGCTCGCAGTTCTTTTTCAAGTTTCTTGAGGAAAGGGTTAAGTAATCCATCTGCTAGTCATTTCTGAATACCCCCTAGCCGAGCATGCAGTCTTTTCTTTGCCACATAAATACTCCCAAAATTATTATAGTTCCAAGTAACCAAATGATTCTGTAAAGAGTGAACGGCTTCTGGAATCTCTTTATTGCTTTCCAATCCATCTGCAATTATTTTAGAAAAATCTCTATGGGTCATCCACATAGCTTTAAACCGAAACACTTTATTTTTCCTTTTTTGAACTATAGACTGCAAGTCAATAACTAGTGGGTGGTGATTAGATTTAATTCTAGGTGCAACCTGGAACTACGCATCAGTACTCTCCAATCAGCATTGCACACACCTCTATCGAGTCTTCTATATGTTCTCTTGTAACCCTCCCATTTAGGTCCACGCCATGTGAATTTTGGTCCCACTGCTCCCATATCAATAAGATTACACCTGTTAATATATTTGCTAAAGTTCTCACATCTTTTAATTTGAACTGCTGCTTCTCCCTTTACCTCTGATTCTTCTAGGACATCATTCAAATCTCTAGCTAAAAGCCAGGGTAGTTTAAACTAATCAGCTGCAGTTGCCAATTCCTCCCAACAAAATTGTTCTATTTCCTTCCTGTGGACTAGCATATACAGCAGCAAAAATCTAAGGAATATTATGTTTATCCATAATTTTGAACAAAAGGAATTGGGGGTGTTCACGAAGTAACTTCACCTTCAATTCATTGTTTAAAAAAATGCACCAAATTCCCCCTGCTAGACCTATTGCATCACTTCGATAACTGGCAACACCATTCATTTTTTGTATAACTTTTGCTGCTCTTTCACCACTTATTCGGGGCTCCATAATTATTATGCAATATGGATTATAAGTACTTTTGTAATGCTTGAGAGCAGAGGTGAAGGATTTACTCACTGCTCTTCTGCAATTCTAGCAGAAAACTATCATTAAAAATCAATTATTTCGGGGAATCTCCCCATCTATCATCATCTCTTCCCTAATAGCGGGATTATCTTCACTGCTCGTTTCACATAAATCATCCATCCTTTGATCCTTCAAGCATGGTTCTTGGCAACGATCCGGTGGCTTCCCATGGTCTCTTAATATATTTGTTTTCCTTCCTTCCTGACTCCACTCTAAGGCAGAATTGGTTAGTATTGAATTTTGAATATTCGGATTTCGGTTTTCCTGGTTTGAAGGAGCTACCACTGGGTTATTAATTATCACTTGAATACTACTGTCCTCATTTCCAATCTTGAATTTTGCATTCGCTATTACTTCTGGTAGAGTATAGTGGTGCTATGTTTGAGACTCTGTAATTTCTTTTTCTGGCACATGTCTCTCAAATTGATTACCATCCATTACCACATTATAATCCTTATTGTTTTGGCTTCTATTCTTCACACATTTGTCATGATTCAAAGAATTTAGTTGCTGAGATGAGGCCACATCAACTTCCCTTACCGCTTACTACATTAGGATTTCCTCCCATATATCTTGGTTATCCTTCGTACTAAGGGCCATGAATCTCGATCTAGATACCACTCTTCTAGTTGAGTTTCCTCCTTCCACAAAATTCTTTACCCCTTTATCACTCCCACCGGCGTCCCCTCCTCCCATCACTTTCCTCTTGTAACGTGATTTTTGGGCGATCATCAATGGTCCATAAGTATCAGGTGGAGGGAGATTGTTTCTACCTGTAGCAATGACCGGCTCTGCTTGGGCTTCCTCTCCTTCATTAGTAGTAGGCTCTATTATATCCTCGTTTCTTGTTGATGGACACTGATCTTGATTATGACTGAACTTCCCGCACTTGAAGCACAACATGTGTAAACGATTCATAGAGGATTTGATGCACTCTTCCTTTCCTCCTGAATTTAAATAATAATAGTTTTTGCAAATTGATCTCCACACAAACACTTGCAAACCTTCCTCGTGTGGCAGCCTCCGTAGCAAGGTTTAAAGTATCGCGTATCGGTAGTGTATCAGTTGGATGATTTTAAGAGACGTTTCGCTTCGTATCGTATCATTTCTCGGATACGTATCGATAGGTACAAAATTAAATAGAAATAACCAAAATACATAATTCAAGCATTGGGTAAGCTTCTATAATTTTATTTCAGTCTTCATATTCATACTGTTGGTTTTGGTTGGGAAGACGGGCAAGTATGTGTTTCCGTTGGGTTTTCCAAATAAATTTCAATTTCTGATATAATATTTGTCTTACAACTAAATTTATGTATTCTCCAAATTCTTCAATTATGGAATACCTAAGTTAGCTTTGATGATTATTAGTTACTTCAAGAGGAACCCTTTCTATTAGATCCAGATAAATTGTGCTTTAATTTCAAAATTTACATGGCATATCGCAAAAAGAGTTCTTTGACAATCAAAAGGATTTGGACTTTTAATAGTCTGTTGAAGAACTGAATTGCCCTGCAATACTACAATACTACAATAACACTAGTATCTCACTCAAAGCAAACTTAAAATCATTTGAAGACTTGTATGGCCAACAACCAAACTTAGCAAAGAATACTACATTTTTTTCACCAGAGACAACCCCTGTGTGTACAAAGGGACTTCCAAAAAATGCTAAATATCCTGCTAATGCAAGAAAATTCCCCTACAACTTGTTATGCATTTAAAGTTGAAGCACCAACACTTAATCTCAAAATTTTGCTCATTCCCATGCAACATAATCTTGTAAAAGCATCTGACAACAATTTGGGTCTGGTTGTTTAATTTGAGATCAGTGATGAAGTTACGTTGATTGTAAACTCTTCTAAGTGAGAAGCTCTCTAGCTCAAACACGCAAACCTACACAAACACACTCTGTGCATGTGTTAATTGTTAATCTTTGTAATATGTATGATAACAATTTGGTTGTTCTATTTGAACTTCCAAAATGCCAAGCTGGGAAAAGGCAGAAAATGAAGCTGTATCCTTGAAGCAACAACTAGATGCTGCTACACAGAAGAACTCAGCCCTTGGGGATCGAGCAGGTCATCTTGATGGCGCCCTCAAAGAGTGTGTCAGGCAGCTCTGTCAGGCCAGAGAAGAACAACATCGGAAGATCCATGAAGCTGTTGCCAAGCAAACCCGTGAATTGGAGTCTTCAAAGTTTGAGCTTGAGAGCCAGCTTGCTGAGCTCCAAATCCAAGTTGAAGCTGCAACAGTGGGAGCTTCTGAAGATCCTCACCTCCGCCTGCGGCTTGAGGCTGCAGAGAAAGAAAATGTTGTCCTCAAGCAGGAGCTTCTTGCTCGAGTTGAGGAGCTAGACGTTACGGCTCTGGAACGAGATATCCATTTAGTCATTAAGTCATTTACGGCTTTGGAACGAGATATCCATTAAGTCATTTACAGCTCTGTAACGGTTAGTATTGATATGTATCGGTGAGTATCGTTGTGTATCGTATCGTATCGGCCAATACAACGAGAGACATGAGAGACGATATGGCAAAACAAAAAATTGGAAACGTATTGGCCTGTATCGTATCGCAAGCCTGCGATACTGATACGTATCTGCCGATACGATACGATACGATACGATACGATACGATACGATACATAGAGATACTTTAAACCTTGCTCCGTAGTGGAATCAACTTTAATAACCTTCCTTATCCTTCCTGTAAGATTAGATAAGAAGTGTGTATCAAAGTATTCAATTGAAACTCTTGGGAACCGTACCCACACCACTAATTTTCGAACCTCTGCTTCTGCTAGGTTAAAATCAGGTTCCCACTTTCTAATGGAGAGATAATGATCACCAACAATCCAAGGACCCGTAGTTAGCACTTTCCCGTAGTCTTCCTTCGCTCCAAATTTTGCAATGAAAAATTCATTCCCTATATCAATTAGGTCTAGAGAGCCAACCGGTTTCCATAGTGCAGGCAGACGCTTAGATAAGAACAGGAATCTCGTTGATCACCCTACTAATTTAATTATGAGCGATTATTGCCAAGGAGCTCGTAGCCTCTCCTTTTCCTTTTTTGATAACACAATTGTCGAGCATAATTTCTCTTCCTCCTTAAGAATTTCTTCGTCAATCTCCTCACTATCCATCTCCCAATCCGAAAGCCCCTTGTAGGAAAACCCCTCGTTGTCATATCCTTTGTCTTCTATCATCTGTTCATCTGCTATTCGAGAAGTAGATCTTGCGCCTCTAACTGTATTGACAGAAGAACGAGAGGAAGGAGAAATCCTTGCGCCTCTATCCGTGTCAACCTGTGAACAAAGAGAAGATTTTTTTTTTTTTTTTGTACCGGTGCTTTTTTAATACTTGGAAATTAAACGTCGCCCGATGGATGCGAACCCAAGACCTCCCCATGGGAGTCTGGGCTTTTAACCGCTCTACTAACCCACCATTGACAAGAGAAGAAGATTTTGTTGGATCATCCCCTTGGCATGGTCATCCACGCTTTACTTTCTTGCTACTTCTTTGCAATTGATCGAGTTCCTCCGTCGAAGCACTAGTCACCGCTAAGCTCTCTTCTGATATCATTGCTAGGGCTTTTTACTCAGTGCTCCGTGAGTAATCATTAATAGCTATTAAATAATATGAATAATTACTATTGATCTCCTGTACTTTGATTTTATTACTACTGTATCCCCTATACTTTTCAAAATTACTAATCAAACCTTCAACTTTGTCTATAATTACTATTGCCCCCCTACCGTTAAGTTCCGTTAGTTAACTGATGATGTGGCATCTTTATATTTTCTCAAAAACCCCAAAATACCCTTATACTTATCTATTTACTTATTTACCCTTTTGTCAAGTTAGTTTTTTACCCTTAATTAACTGTGGAAAAAAAAAAAAACTATAATCCATTTTATTCTATAAGAAAAAAAAATAAAAAATAAAAAAACCCACCAAATAAAGAAAGAATGATTGAATAAAACTCAAATAGAAACCGAAGAGGAAGGAAAATCGAATTCAACTCAAATTGGAAACTCAATATCACCTAAATTTTTTTCAAAATAAATGAAGTTTAGTGAGGGTGGGAAACCAAATTGGATTTGGATTTTGTTCATTTCTTTAATTCAAAATAAATGAAGTTTAGTGAAGGTGGGAAACCAAATCGGATTTGGATTTTACTCATTTCTTTAATTCAAAATAGATGAAGTTATGTGAAGGTGGGAAACCAAATCGGATTTGGATTTTGCCCATTAATTAATTCAAAATAAATGAAGTTTAGGATAAAATTGACATTTAATCTGGTTTTATAAATGGGGTAGCATCGTCTTTTGATTTCTAAATTTTAATGAAGGGCAAATTAGACATTACGTATTCAAACTTAACGGTAACTTAACACCGTTATAAGGAAGGGGGCACCAGTAATTTCATAAAGAACAGGGTTTTATTAGTAATAAAATCAAACTACAGGGGTCAACAGTAATTATCCCTAAATAATATGAAATAACAACTTTATTGTTATTTAAGTTAAGCAATACCATTAAAAATAGAATGTATGACGTCACAAACATCAATTAATTATTTTGTAATTCGTAGATAATTAATGTTTAGTATGATTGTCTTCTTATTTATTTATTTTTCAAATTTATACTTCAATGTTTTTTTTTTTCATTTTTTTTTCTCATATATAGTTGCATGTGCATTTGCACATATAAATTTTGACTATATATTTATTTACAATTAGAGTAAAGTTATATTGAAATTGTTGTGGTATAAAGTTAATTTGATAAGAAGACTATATATACCACAACAATTTCAATATAACTTTACTCCACAATTCCAAATTTATAATTTTATCAGTTAATTTATATAATAATACTCAAAATTATAGTTCTTTTATCTATTTAATAAACCTTCAAAGTTATAATTCATAATAAAAAGAATAGGCTAGAAACACCTAATATATATATATATATATATATATATATATATATATATATATATATATATATATATATATATATATATATATATATATATATAAATGAAATACGTTACAAATTATAATTGAAGAAGTTGAAAAATCATTTAACTAATTAAAAATAAATAATATAATTTAATTCATATTGTTATGACATTAAAAATAAAATTTATCTAAGATTTCTTCTTATAGGTTAGTAGTATTTCAATTATGTCAAACATACTCTTAAAAAAAAAGATAAATTATCCAAGCAGGGTCACCGAAAGTGTTATGAACTAAATACAAAGGAGAAGTTTGGAGGGAAGAGGACTCTCAGAGTGAGAGACGTGTGAGAGAGGATTAGGATAATGCTTTTCTAATGTCTTTATCTCATTCATCCGATCCCTATTATAGGAATAGCAATCAGATACAGGAAGTGTGTAGAATCCTCAATTACATGATTTTCCAAAACTACCCTTATCTTACAGTATAATCTTTCCATCTTATCCTTTGAGAATTACAGTATTTATACATATTCCTTTAGGAATAGTGAGGCTTTTGGATTCATGAAAACTGCTTTGGAACCTGGTGTATGGTGGGTCCCATGGTAGATGTAACATTAGATGTAGATGTAGTTGAAAGTCATTCATTTTATTCATTTGAGTTTGTAATGTACTAGAGACTCTGTATTAAGTTTTTTTAGTCGGATTTTGCTTAGCAGTAGTGCCTACGTGGCATTGTTCCAAGCAGTTTTTTCCACATGCAAGAAAATGAATTTTAAGTGGGAACAGACCCAGTTTGCATGGTTCAAAATGAAACCGTGCGAACCGGGTCTGTTTCCACTTAAAATTCGTTTTTTGGCATATAGGAAAAATCTATGGTGACGATTTAATTTAAGAGTCAACTTTTCATCTTGACGGTTGGCTGCTTGAAACAGTACCACGTAGGCACTGCTGCCAAGCAAAACCCATTTCTCGAAGGGAACACGATAATTTATTTTTATGTGTTTGCAATGCTCCAGGTTTTTAATTAAAAAAAAGAGGGAAATACCACCAAGGGATTCTTTCTTCTATTAGGCATTCTTCTGGTTATTTTAGACGTCGGAATGGTTCCCTGACTAAGAAATACAGTCAAACTTTTGCACTAGTTCTACCTAGGAGTTCAAGCCTTGGTGACATTATCCATTGTAAAGCCAAAAAATTAACAAGAGCCGTTCACCATCAATTCCTGGATTCCTTGCAAACTCCATCTAAAATAAATTTTATCAGGTTCTTCAATGATCTCAGTGTTAGAACTTTTTTTTGCTATAGAGGATCTCTGTTAAATTTTATATGTTGAGCAACATCCATTCCTCTTTATCATGGTTTTTTTTTCTCAGATTGCAAAATTACCCTCTCAAATAGGCCTATAGAATTTCAAACTCCTACATTTACCAACGAAATTTCCTTGAATATTAGTTGAATGATGCTTTCATTCATCTCTGACCAAAAACTCTAGTTAATGGCTTTATGATTTGCAAATTAAAACCCAATCCATGTAGTCTTGCAATTGGTGAACATTTTTCAAAATGGGTCCTTTCTTCTGTCTGAAATTGATCTCAGAGATCACACTTGATGGTTTGATTGCCGTGACATGCATTTTAAATAAATAATTTTTTTACATGAGGCCCCTCCATTTTTACCCTAGGCTTTTGGATGGATTTTAAGAATTTCACCAGAAGAAAAGTGAAGACACAAGGGAACGGAGTGGAGGTTGTAAAATGGAGTCTGAGGAAATTATACTCACTCAACCCATTCTAGAGATCACAAAAGCCACTTGCACAACAAAATTAAGCCCAACTTGTCTAAAACAAAATATTATGTCCAAATGATTTACTTGATAGATGATTCATATGATTAGTTAAGTTTCTACCATATGTATTTTGACCAGTGACTGGTGCATCATTGAATAAGGACTCCACACCCAAATTCTCACAAAATCTTCTCCCTCTCAATGAGAACCATTTTCGGCTCTTCCTGTCAGATGATGATCCATTTTGTGTGAACATTGTTAGCCCCTGCCTTAGAGCTTCAAGGTTTACTCCATTACCTACCAAAATGCTCGTAACTCCCGTTTTTGAAACCTACAGGCACCATCACTAGATTTAATTGAATATCTGAAAAGTGCAAGGAAATTTGAGGAATTAATGAAACTGAAGGTGTTCTTACTGTGTCATTTGTCAATGTTCCTATCCTCATCATCAAAAAACATCATTGAGTTGAATGGCACCTCCTTCGTCCCATGGATTCTTTGGAAATGTTCCATCTTGTAGGTCCGGCTAGAGAAGATCTCCTGAAACATGAAGGAATAGAAAAAACAATTACTCAACGCTACAGGTGAGAGCAACAGACCCGTCCACAACTAAGAAAATAAGTAAATGATGATATATACCACATAACAAACACCAATGGCTCCAATCCTGCTTTGCACAATGACACACTTCTGGGTAGCAAACACATCTAAGTAAAGGAAATATTAAGTTCCTTTGGCTTACCTGGGCCACAAATATGGACTGTATCCCCAATTTGTCAAGAAATATCTTTGCTATGTCAGGTGTTGGTGATCTGGAAGCAATCGCGATGTCAACTCCCTTGTCCTTAAGTGCATACATTATACCTTTAGCATGTGGATACAGAGATGGCATCTCATGTTTGGAGCGGCATTCACTGAGAAAGAGCAGCATATCAGATATGAAAGGTGTAATTGAAATACATTTTTTAATCTAACAGTATCCACATCCAAAACCTTCTCCCCCCACACCAAAAAAAAAAAAAGTTGGGCAGGGAGCGGCAGGGGTTTTGAAACCACCTTCTTTTATCACTAGTGAACAAAGAAACCAAAGGAATTGAGGTAGCTATTAAGAGGAAGCAAACCCAAGACAATCACTTCTCAATTGAAAGCAAAAAAATGGCATGGAGAAATCCATTTGCTTTTCATGTAATGTACAACTGTAGCCTAACTCTAGATACGAAAAAACCCTAGTGAAGCGCTTTTCTCCCACCCTGAGGAAACCGATTGTTGCTGTGCTTTGAGGTGACTGTTGCTGTGCTTTGAGGTGGAGAGCCTCTATCTCTCCACCTCCACCTCTGCTTCTTCTTCCTCGCCTCCTCTCTCTGCCTTCTCTTCTTGCTTTCTCTTGTTTTTTTTTTCTTTCTTTTTCGTCTCTCTCTCTCTCTCTCTCTCTCTCTCTCTCTCTCTCTCTCTTTCCTTAACCCGTGGAAGTTTTTGGTTATTTGGGAAGGAAAAAAAAAAAAGAAGTCTTTTCTTAGTTTCTCTTTCTCTTTGTTTTCTGTTTTTCCCTAACCGAAGGAAGTTTCCGGTTATCAAAAAAAAAAAAAAAAAAAAAAGAGAGAGAGAGAAAAACCCAGGTAGATGCAGGGTTCACTGTGTCGGCGATATATCGCCCTGTCGCTGGGGGGCGACACGACTCCCCCAGCGACACGACATTTACCATATGTCGGCGATATATCGCCCTGTGTCAGCGATATATCGCCGACAAGTCGATATATCGCCGAAAAATCGTGATATATCGCTACATCTTGAATATATAACAACCTTTCGTTTGTTTTTCGCCGATTGTTCGTTTACTTTTTGCCAAAGTGACATAGGGCCTCTAAAAGCTCTGGGGGTGCTGCCCCCACACCCCCGCCTGGGCGGCCCCCAAGGACCCCCGCCCGCTCACCGGAGAGCGGGACCCCCGTGTCCGTTGGCAACAATATGTGAAGCATGAGCCATACTCAACATAATTGTATAATGAATTGTAAACTTTAGTACATCTCTTTACTAATTGTGTTAGCGTATTTGTGTTCTCTTTGCATATTTACATTAGTTTATATGAATTTTCCAAACTTCCAGTTTTGCCCGCATATAGTCGGACATGTGCCAATTATAAACTTTAGGTTAGGTGATGTTTTAGGTCAAAATAACACTCCCAATGTGTTTATTGGCCTCAAATTAGGTTACACGTCAAATTTCAGGTCAAAATGACCTGAAATACCCTTCGAAACAAGGGTTCAATTTTTCATCGAACCCCTACCAAAAGTCGGTCGACTTTCGGCGATATGTCGCCCATGTCGCCATGTCGTTGGGGGGCGACACGGCGACATGGGTCGACATTTCGAACATTGGGTAGATGTGAGATCCAGTTGTGCATTCCACAGATCTAAAGGTTTTATGCCCAAGCTGGAAATGCCTCCCGTAGATTTGGAAGTGCCTCCCGTCGATCTAGAAGCTTGATGTCGTCGATCTGGAAGCTTGCTGCTTCGAGAGTCTCCTGTTGTTGGTCTCTGTAGGTGTTTCTTCACCGTTGTGGTTTTTGTTTCTGAACTTGTGGTGTGTTGTCTCTTTGCCCTTGTGGCGTGTATTTCCGTCCTTGTGGCATGCCTGTCTTCGCCTTTGTGGCGTGTCGCCTCTTTGGGAATTTGTGATGGATGATACATATATTGTATCCCTTGTGCTTAATTGTTACTGTGATTGTTACAACCCTTATTCTAAGGGCTTACTGGGCTCGACCCAGTCCTTAGCCAGGATGATCTTGTCTATTGCATGTACAACATTTGGTCAATTTCCATTCCTTGGTTCAAACCAAACCATGTATTTTCATGCATTTATCTTTTGTATTTCTTTCTTTTCTTTAGTGTGTGTCTATATTTCCTTTTGAGTTCATGAATGAAGATTTTCAACTTCTTACCCAAAAAAAAAAAAAAAAAAAAAAAATATCAGAAAAAATATTATTATCAATAGTGAACTTACTAAAGGAAAGCAAGTTGTGAGAAGTAGATGGTACATAAAGAATATTATTCAGATGAAACTAAGATTTGAAAATGAGAATCTAAAATAGTAAAGGCTAAATTCCCATAACTTTGAATAGCCACACCTGTGCCATCGCCAATTCAAACAACCTTCGATCCCTGATAACCAGACGATGAAGATATGGTATTAACATCAGGTGTTATGTGGTGCGATGCCCAAAACCTTGAGCAAAATGCCTCTATGGAACAACAGAGGACTAAACATAATTCAATTGTGGAGATTGCAAAACTGGTGAGCATTGGTAACAATTTTTAGCACTATGTCCAGGTCTTTTACAAAGTTGACAGAACAAAGGACATAAGAGGAATTGTGACAACCATGATAGGAATTCCTAGCAAAACCCTGGTGAAAGAATGGTGCATGTTGACCTAGATTAGGGCGAGAATAAGTACGTTTAGGGTGAGGAGCAGAGAAATCAAAACTAGTAGTAACAAAAGTCATCTTAGCAGTGATGTTAGTTAAATCTTGAAAAACATTGTGTTGTCTAATTTCTTCACAAAGAAGCAAGCCATAGAGATAAAAAACTTAACTGGATTCTTCCTAGTTGTAACAGAGGTCACAAAAGATTGAAAATAAGATCCTAGGCTGTCAAAAACATACAACTCCAAATCAAAGCCATACACCGGATTATTGGCAAGAGCAAGAACATCAAGGATCTTCTTGACACGAAGAAAATACTCAGAAATACCATCAAAGCCCTTCTTGATACTATGGAGTTGCATCCTTAATTGCGTAACTCGTGCTTGAGAAGCAAAGGCATAGGTTTCAACAAAAACCAAGGGATGTTAACCACCTAAGCGTGGGCAGCCTCTGTCAGTGACGAAAGAATCCAACTGAGTAAAGCTTGATCTTAACTGCCAGAGAAAGAACACTGGATTAGGAACCATAGTTACAGAGGAAGACTCCAAAAACGGTGGTGGACAGAATATAGAATGAATTTGTAATCTCCGTAACTGACGACAAAGGTTTTGTTACGACGTATTTATATAGATAAACAGGGATATATATATATATATATATATACCCAAAAATACAAAGGGTATTTATGAAATATCTCTAACACTCAAAAGGGAATAAACCTAGGTGGATTTCTTGGTATGCTCAGCATCTGAAGGGTGTCTTGATCAATGATCTCCACGACCCATTAGAGTGTATACAGTATACCTTGGTGGGCACTAATGTGCAATCATATAACCTACTCCTGTGGGTACCCAACTATCCTCCTAGATTTTGATGTGCTCTCTGGTTCTTATCTACCACAAAAGATAGCATTTAAGAATGTTTCTGCCCTCTACAATGTTGCACCAGGCCATGAAGGCTGTCGTCCTACTTTAGCATCAAGGAAGGAGCTCAAAGGGAAATAAATGGCCTTAGTAAACAATTCGCCCAGAGTACTAAGCCAAGCTCCTACCACAGTTGATGAGCATCCTTAGTAAGAAGAGCCTTATTTTGCTTGTTGGAGACCTGAAAACCCAATCCACCATTGTCTTTAGTTCTACAGAGGCATTCCCATGACACCTAATGCATATTTAATTTCCCATCCACTTCCCCCAATAGAAATTGGCTGCAAACGTTCTTAAATCCTCATGAATCTCCAAGGAAGTTTTAAAGTGATCTGCCGCTTATTGGGGGTAACACAAACAACACTAATTTTAACAGCACATCTCTTCTTGCATGCGACAATAGACGAAACTTCCAGCTCTGTAGTTACGTTTTATCTATTGGCTAATTGAAAACTTGTATCCATCATGCATTCATATTCATTGAAAAGAATTTATAAAGTATACTACCATCTGAATCTAATTGAATCTGTCTGAAATTGATAAAATACGTGTCATTAGAAGAAAACGAAGTCAATAAAATAGTTAACCATCAGTTACATTATGTTAACTGATGAAAATTAGAGAAATAAGAAAACGAAGTCATGAATAAAATAGCTAACCATCAGTTACATTATGTTAACAGATGTAACTGATGAAAATTAGAGAAATATGAAAATGAAGTCAATAAAATAGCTAACCATCATAGAAAGCTAGCTTAGTTTACAAAATGGAGTCTAAATCAGCTTCCCATCGGGGGAAAACAATGTGCTTCTGGCAGTTTTAAATCACATAGAAGGGGTGGGGGTAGGGGTGTCAATTGATAGCCCGAACCGTTAAAACCAAACCACATCGGCCCGTTATAGCCCGAACCTGCCCGAACCAAACCTTAATGGGCCGTAATTGGGCTGAGGGTTGTGGAGCCCGCATCAACCAGAAACCGAACCGCAACCCGTTATAGCCCGTTTTGTAATTTTACATTAAATAGTATTTGAATCATTATATTACCATTAGGTAGTTGGTGTAGACAATTAAAAAAATTAAGCATAAATTCAAAGTCAAATAGTCATTTTACTACTTAATATCTAGGTTCTTGATTTTTATAGAATGGGTGGGTTTTTTTTAATAGAAATTGACCAATAGCAACTTTGCTTTCCATGTAATTTTGGCTTTTGTTATAGGATGCTCAATTGTTTCTTCTTGTTTTTTTTTTCTTACACACCATAAACCGTTAGTCAACCCGAATCTAAACCGTTAGTTAGCCTGAACCCAAAACGCACCTAACTAAACCGGCCCGAAACTGTTATTTTGCTAATGGGCCGTGTTTGGGTTAGGTGTTTTTCAGCTCGAAACCGCCCGAAATCGCACCGTTGACACCCTTAGACGGGGGTTTACAAGCAGCTTACTAAAATTTTTATTTCTAATTTTTTTTAATATTTATAGGTGGACTCCACCCCTATTGTGTAACCCAACATTGTCAAGTGAGCACATTGTTTTCCCCTGACGTGAAGGTAATCCAAACTCTACAAAATGTAAGTTCAGGGAGTTTTGGTGAGGTATGCGAAATTAGACATGAGATGATTAAGGAGAGGTAAAACTGTAGAGTCATCAAGTCGTTGTAGTATAGTGGTAAGTATTCCCGCCTGTCACCCGGGTGACCCGGGTTCGATCCCCGGCAACGGCGTTGTTTTACTTTTTCTGGAACTCATCTTTCCCCCCTGGGTTGTCATCACTGCTTGTACTCTATAATCATTATTTCTGCCCACGTCATGGTTTTCCCCCAACCTGCAACCAGACATACACACAGAAGATTGCCTACTAACTACTCGTTTGGGGTTTTCATTTTTGAAAGAATAAGTTTCTTCATCAGCTAGAGAGAGACCCCAATGCACATTTAACTTTTCCATTCTTATTCTGAGTTGAGTTGAAGGATGTAAACTTGCTACTTAGTCCTTCCTCTTCAGTAAATCGTCAAACTACAATCGTTCTAGGGAGAACTTTTGTTTGGTGCTGTTCTCTATAGTTAACTTGCTTGTAATCCTTCGCATTAAAAAATCCTTCTGCTCATCGGATTCTTTGTTACATTAAAGAATCAATCTTCTCCAATGGCATATATCATACTGCAATTTATCTCTTGAGTTGAAAATATGCATTCTGATGTTGTTAGATACTTGAGTTTACTAATCTTCATTTTATTTTGAGCTCTTGTTTTTTTCCCTTGATGATTTTCTTGTAACTTGGTGTCGCATGAAAATTATATTGCTCATCTGACTAGTAGAGTACTGTACTTTTGTTGATGTAACTCACTAACAGAATACTAAATTAATAATCAAAATTTGTTTAAAAACCCACATTCGTCTGTTTAGAAGATTTGGAATATTACTAATAGAAAAGGATGAATTATTTATCCAATTAAGTTACGTTTTATCTATTGGGTAGTTAAAAAAAAGTATCCATTAAGTATTTATATTCATTTCTGAAACTCAGATAGGATAGGTCATAGGTGTCACTCATTAGTTCCTACCTAAGGATGCATACCCAATCAATGGAAAATTTACAAATAGAAAAACATTGTGTTAACTGATGAAAATTTCAGAAATAAGAAAACGAAGTCGATAAGATAACTAACCATCATAGAAGGGAATAACTTAGGTTTACAAAATGTAGGTGCTTGCCTTACAGACCAAGAGAGAGAGAGAGAGAGAGAGAGAGTTTTCATAACAGTACAACTAAGAGATTTACCGACAATCTAAACGAGGGAGGTCCATGAAGGCTCTAACTAAGGCAACTTCTTTTTAATGGAGAACATAGTTTTCTGAATTTCATCATCTTGAAAGCAATAGAGTGGCAGAGATGGAAGTGGGGTGGTAACCCATGGATCCGGCACAGCCGTTAAGGGTGGCGCCACCGAAGAGGAGGCCGAGTCTTGAGAAGTAGAAGCTGCAGACAGAAGATAAGGAGAAGTAGGAGGATGAGTAGCAAGAGTGTCCTCTTCAGCCATGGCACTCATCATGGCTTGATGAAGCCATATCTGTGTCTTGAGGAACTTAACATAATGGATTGCTTCCTCTAACATAGAAACTGTATCCATCTTTGTTCCTCCAGGAACTAAGCTCTGCAAGATCTTGAACCTGTCACTGATACGATGCCTTCTCTCCCTAGCTGCAACACTCTGGGGGTCTGTAGAGAGCTTCACAGTTTTGTTACTATTCTTCTTCTTTCCATTCCCAGCTTTCATCCCTTTGCTGTTAGTGTCAGAAACATCATCACACCATGAGTTGGGTTCGTTGGGAAAACAATCCATGGGGTGACAAAGAACCCAAGAACCTAAGAACCCTTCTGGATCTGCTCAGAGCTTCTTCAAGGTTTGAAGAGAGAAGAGTGAAGAATTAGGGTTTGCAGTCATGTTATATATAGAAAATTTTCTTGGGTTTCTTCTCGATCGAATCCTGATTCCTGAATGAAAGAAGATTCAGATCATGATGGAATGTGAAAGAAAGAAGCAAATTCAGGTGAATACGCAAGCCTATGCTGTAGGGGTCTATGTGTTTATATATTTATGTCCTCAAGTTCCAATTTTCAGGGCTGATGAGTTGCCTTTTTCTCAACTTGCAATATTATAAGTCCCTGCAAGGCTAACCTTTAAAGGGTTATTGGATCGCCTGACATGACGACAACAAAAGTGATAGTGTGGGTAAACGACAACAAGCAATGAGTCTGGCTAGATGGATGAGTTCGCGAGTTTCTAGCTGCATGTTCGTCCTTACTAAGCCAGTCTACGTTTGCTTGGGGCCACTACTAGTGTGAGGGTTAATATGTAAACAGGCATTTGGTTTGAAGGGATTGATGGGTTCACTTTGGTTCAAATGAAACTTGAACCACTGCCAATCTCTTGTTGGGGTTTCTTGAAGAGTTATCTGTCCTTTGTTCTTCTCTGCTGTTTTGTGATTTAGGGTTTTCTCTTCTTCTTCTCCCTTATGTTTAGTGTATACTGTAAATGGTGATTCTTCGGGCTTCTTGCATGTTTTTATTAAGGTTTTAGTATCTCAAGTATGATGTTAATTGATTTGATTCATTATTGTGCAACATATATAAAGATATTGGTCATGGTATGGCAAATCGAGCTCTACCTGAGTTCCGGAGATGTACGCTTGATTTTTACCCAACTTTGTCATCAATTTGGTGTTTTCTCTTCAATTCTCTTTCTTGTGTTATTCTATCCATGGTTTAATGTGTTGACAATATATTGTCATGTTGCTGGGGGGCGACACGACTCCCTTAGTGAAACAACTTAATCAAAAAAACGCTCATATATCGACGGTTTTTTGGCGATATATCGTGAAAAGTGTCAGTCAACAACATAATGTGAAGTATGCGTCATACTCCAAATAATTGTATAATGAATTATAGACTTTATTACTTCTCTTCACTAGTTGTGTATTTGTGTTTTCTTTGCATGTTTATGGGCACGTGTCAATCAGAACTTTTAGATTTAAGTGATGTTTTAGGCCAATAAACACACTTGATCCTGAGCTTTTTTAGTTTAGATGAAATCCTCAAGCTCAAGCCAGGAATGAGATTCGCCCACCCCTGCATTACTGCAGATGGTGCCAGACATGAGAATTGCGAGTGTGGTTTAGAAGTACTATTGCAGGCGAGAGTCGTGAATCTTATATATGCCTTTCTAATGATATGGAAGGGTATTTAAAAGTGGAAAAAAGACCATTCAATTTGCCTTGACCAGATCATATGTGGCTGTAATATTATGTTATGTTCCACCGCTGTTACGCCAGAAAGAAAAGGTTCCACATGAGCTCCCGTTGGCCTCAAATTGGTTGTATAACAAAATTCAAGCCAAAATAATCCTAAATACCCCCTGAAACCAATGGTCGAATTTACATCGATTTCCTTCAAAAGTAGCCCAAATGTCGCCGTGTCGACAGCCAGTGACACACGACATTTTACCGACATGTCCAACCTTGGTTCTATCTTGCACTAGATTCATTCACCTAGGAGGCCTAACAACCAAGATGCAGGCTCCGGTTGGAACCTACCGTTTAATGGGTTCTGTGAGAAGTATATACAGCTTGACTTCCATAACTCTATTATATCTCACTATTATAAGTGAGATTTTATTTCTACCAAAAAAATAAAGAATGAAGAATGATATTTTATTTTGGTAAGAGCATAATTGAGATCCATCCCTTATGATAACTATACTTGGAAGTTGGAACCAGTGATAGTATCTGTATCTCTCATCATCATCCTATCGTATGCAAACTTGCAAAGGCAGCACAGCAACGACAGATGACTCAGATGAGAAAAGAACAGTAAAAAGACATAACTTTCCTTTGATGTTGTACTACCATCAGTTTTATGCTGCCGAAGCAGTGCTGTTGCTAGGGAACCCTATCTATCTATCTAGAGTAGTAATAGTTGTTTGAAAATGCATGTTAAGCCTTCAAAGGTCTCATCAGTAGTCATCTACTCCATTTCTCTGAATTTTGGGGCTCCCGTGGGCTGGAGGTGAAGATCAAAGTTGGAACCACGGTAAAGAAGAGAATGTTTTATGAATCTCATGTTTGTAACAGTGATGAAACCATTATTACAATCCTACGGTTAATCCAGCCTTCTTCCATGCTTGAGTGAAAATTGAGAAAATGAAGAAAGAAAGAAGGGGTCATATAACAGGTCATAGCAGGAGGCAAGTGCACGAGTGTTATCCTGATCCTGACGGGCCTGACGTGCCTGATGGGTCTGATGGGTCTGAGCACCTAATGGCCTGACCCAGTATTCGCGGTTCCAGGGTTGTATGTGGTGTGGGGTTGTCGTGCTCACGATTTGGATCCTGGTGATATGATTCGTTCATTCCTTGGCTTGCCAACCCAAAAGTAAAGAATTACCTACTTCACCTGTTCACCTTCACATCAATCACAAGTAAATACACACTCTTCAGCTACTGTAGCTTCTGTCCCCAGTTCTGCAACTCTTTCTTCTTTCAAACCCAGCTATGTCCAGTGACACCAAGAATTAATTAACCTCTTCAATGGGTTCAGATTTTCACCAACTGTTTTTGTAGAAAATGCTTATGACTGGTCCTTTGTTGTCTGCCTCTTGAGGCCTAATTTGATATATGAGTGCTAATTAAGCCAGCTTAATATGAGATACATTAAAAAAAAATTAATTCAACCTGCTTCTGAGCTTTTGGCTTACTGTTCGAGTACTTAACATTAGTAACTTACAAAGAGCTTGTTACGTATATGATAGTATGCAAAAAAATCCAAAATTGATGAAACAAGTTGAATCAAGTCCTTTAACCTGTCACATTTAACATCCCACTTCTTGAAATCCAGTCTTCAACTATGATAAGCTGATCATCTTCAGATGGTTCTCTCCTAAAAATTCAAGCTTCTATTGATAGACACACAAACAAAAGAAGAGAGTGTGTGTAAGAAGTTTATGTGTTTCTAGAGTGTCTGTAATCTTTACCGCTTTTGGTGAAGACACGGTAACTGCAACTACCAATTCATGAATGGGTTTTGAGTATCTCAAACGCTACCTGGAAACCCTTCAGATCCGATCTCTTGCAGTCATCTATGATATTCCATAGCAGCAGTCAGTGCCACTGAACTGGACTACTTCTTCCTCTTCTCTTTATTAACAACAATTAAAAAACCGTTTTAAGGCCTCTAATCTGTCTTTTCAGGTTAGCCTAAAACGAGACTCTCGCGTGCGCTGTAGAGTTTAGACTGTACAGTACGTTCCATTCTTTTTAATCTGCAAGTTAGCTCCTTCTTCCAGACTTTTTACAAGAAACTGACAGATCATGATTACCTGAATCCATGGATTTAATCCCAGATTTCAAGGTCGTCTAATCTTTTGGAAACTGCAAAAACGGTGGTTTCTTCACTTTCTTGCTTCTCTTCTTTTCCGGTTTCTGTCTTCTACTGGTTCTAGAAGGACGCCATGTCCAATCTATTGCTGTGAGTTTGACACCTCATTTAACAGTGTTTGTAGATAAAATCATCTTAATTTCCAAAAAATAATAAATAAATAAAAGGGCATTAATGTTTTGGCTGGTACTCTCTCGGTAAGGTGAACCAGGGAAGTATGGTTCGATCCTACACTGAAAGAGAGATTTTCCAACAAAGTCACGGATGTATGTCCAAATAAAAGGAATTAGTGCCATGTCCTTTTTTTGGTAAACGAATTAGTGCCTTGTCAATGTACCCAAGAGGAAAAGGAAGAAAAAGAATCTAAAACCCTTTACCTAATTGAGTTACAAGGGATGACCCCGGATAGTTCATAATGATTGGAGAGATTCGTCAAGAAGATGACAATAGATTCATACTCAACTTGACAAGGCTCCAATTATATACAATTGTAATCCTATTCTTCATCTATGGTGTAAGTAATTTTCTTTGTAACTGGTGTTCGTTTGAATCAGCTTACTTATACTCGACTACAGCCGATCCTCTAACATTATAATCACGGGCGGAGCTACTCAAGGTCCCCCAGGAGTAGCGGCTTATACTCGACTTCAGTCTATACACAAGGCGGAACTACTCAAGGGCCCTTTGTGGGGGACGGGTCCCCCAGGGGTAGGGGCTTATACTCGACTACAGTCTGTAGAAAGGGAAGAGCTACTCAAGGCCCTTTGGCGGGGGGGGGGGTGTCCCCGGGAGAGTAGGGGCTTATACTCGACTACAATCTATAGACAGGGGTGGAGCTATTAAAGGGCCCTTTGTAAGGGGGGGGGGATGGTCCCCTGGATTTTTAAAAAAATTCTAGTATTCTCTTTATTGTTCATTGATTTTCTCTTTCCATGAGTGAAATACATTACTTCCCCCTCTCCCCTATTAGAAGTAAGAGTTTATTACATGGCACCACTATTATTGGAGTGAAACTAGTAATCACCAACTATTATGCTGTAAATTACATGTCACCCACTTGAAAACTTACAAGTTACCTAAATGCCCTTATTTAAGTCATTTAAAAATTAAAATTACCCAAATGTGTCTTAGGCAGTGAAATGACATTATTACCCTCCATTTAATACCTTCCCATACCCATCCCTTAGGTTCTCCCTTCACCCATCTTCTACCTACACCTTGCTGAAAATTGTTCACCACCGTCGTTGCCCGCCCTCCACCATTACCGGAAAACACCCCACCCCCTCCCCCTATCAGCGTCCATTGCCCTTACCTTCGCTTGCAAGCGAAATTGTTTACAATCACGACAGCTTCTATAGAATAGCATACATAAGCACCGGTTTCAGAACGTTCAACCCTTCAATCCTTATGTATTGGTTTGATTTGGTTTAATGTTTTTTTCTTTCTTTCTTCTTTCTGTGTTGGGGTTTCTGTTATTTTCATGTGTGTATTGATCCACCACCATGTTTGGATCGCACAAGCACAATGGTTTTCAATTTGATTAATCACAACACACATTGATTTTATAGCCTTTTATTAAAAATTTGGATCGCACAAGTACACTGGTTTTCAATTCAATTTATTGAAAGCTCTCAGGCGGCCCTGTATTTGCTCATTATCTGAATCAATCTTTTCATCTCAATGTTTTTTCTCAAGTGGTGAAGAATCTAAAGACAAAATGTGTCACAACCCACCCATTCGGTATCGGATTTACCAGAATACCCGTGGAGATGATCTATAACTACGGGATCTAGGTTTGTGGCCAACCTATAACCACATAATACACAATAACATAATCAGAGGAAAAAACAATTAAAAGGTATGAAACGTAGGTTATTACAATTATCCAAGATTAATCTCAAGTTAATATAAAAGTAAAAATCAGAATTTCAGTTATTACGGCAGAAGTCTTGAAGTTATCAAAAAGTTTGAAAATGGTAAATCCTTAATTTCCCTAATCAAAGGTATGTAGTCTCATTCAAACTCTACTATGTCTCTAACACTACACGGTGATCAAAATAATTGAAAACTGTACGAACAATCCAAGCATGGACATACGTTTCCATAGTTCTCGATCTCCTCAATCACAGGTGGATCGTAAGACTTTGGCTACATCAGTTACTCCAAAGACGGTGTCTTCATAACCTATATAAGAGTCTAAAATTATATTTTCACATAGGATGAGTTCCAATAACTTTGTGAAGGTAACAATATCATATACCAAGCATTCAACTCATGTATGTATTATGAAATGTAAAAGAAATATAAAGATGTCATGTAAGTATGAATATGCCCCTATGAGTTTAATCATGCTAGTCTCTATAAGTAGACACACTTTAAGATATAACACCAATTTCCTCTAAGAAGTCTCACACAGTCCCCAACGGCTCCAACCGAACTAGGTGTCATGACCGAGGTATAAGGATAATATCCAATCATTGACAATGGATGGGGATTTGGGACACACTTTCTCACCACAATCATTGGCATGAGATTTGGCATGTCACATAACTTCCCAACCCAATGCAACGAGTCATTTACATAATCATAACATAATAAGATCTGATATCCTTCCTATGGCACCAATCATCTTGGTCCGATATCCTCATATATCTGGGAAATGTCACATCTTGTAACAGCCCCTGTATTTCTAACCCCGAATCCATATTGCAGGTCCGATAACCCGAAGGTCTAGCCAGGTTAAGTTGTGGAGTGTCTGAATAGAAGTCCATGATACATACCCTAAACCCATGGATTTGGATTCTCTTGATGAAGAACCCTGGGAAGTTGGATCTCTAGTGGAAGGCAAGTGGCATTTGGAGATGTCTAGAATGAAGGTAAGACCTCCCCCATGTGTTGATTAGGTTAGGTTGAGGTTGGGTGTCAACTCCTTGAGCAAAGCACCCAAGTACATCAATGTACTAGGGGAGGCTGCTTAAGGCGGTTAATTGAACCAATCAACCACCCCAAGTGACCACCAGGTCCTTATTGCGGGGCTTTGCCCTAATTTTGCCCTTGGTCTTTATAAATAGCAACCCTCGCCGTATTAACGTATTATTATATTCGGGATTGCTGTTTTGGACGGTTAGGTGGCAATGGAGACGTGCTGGAAGGTGAGCGAAGTGCAGATTGAGATCTGGAACCTCTTCCCCTCTATTTTTGCTGTTCTGGTTGAGGCAAGTGAATTCCCCTCTCACCTATTCTCTTCTTTCAACTTTGGTTGGTGTTGATTTCATCTCCATCATGTTGGGGTGGCCTATTTATGATTAACTGGTTAACATAATCCATGTGTTTGAGAAGATCCTGTCCGAAACGAATCTCTTGCATTCGTATAAAGGATGGATCCAATCAAGGGAGATGATTTGGGTGACAGACCTATGTTAATTTTAGGGTTTTGTTTTGCTCCCTCGTTCTAGACATGTTAAGTTCGAAATTCAGATTGAGATCATCCCGAAACCAGATTGAAATCGGATGATCAAAAACCTAAGTTATGGATTGGAAGCAATCTGTTTTTGCGGCGGTTGCTCAAGGCGGTCGCTTGATTCAAGCGACCAGCTGGGTCACAGTAGCTATGTGACTTTTGGCTTTTACTCGATTTGACTCATTGGGTCACAGTAGTTATGTGACTTTTGGCTTTTACTCGATTTGACTCATTTATCTTACATAATCTTGTAACACTATGTTTAGGTGTTCCCTGTCTTTAGTGAAAGTCTTCTAATTGTGATTGGCTTGCTCTCTAGAAAGCTTTTAATTTTTTACAGGTAAGGACATACATTCTTGTCTTTATGCAATTACATATACATGATGAATCAGCTGTTTACTTTATTATTCTTTAATCATGTATCTTGCTGTAACTGTATAAAACATGTTGATCTTATTGTATACTTGTTGTTTTGATGTTCTTTTATGTACTTTATCAATTATGATATTGAACAACTGGTTGTGGTATGATGGTGATTGATGTATTATAGTTGTGATAGAAGGGTATTCCATTAGGATATTTTGGCTTGAGATATCAGAGGGTTGTGGTATGGGACACATGCTCTCTAATGCCTCCAGCACTATCATGATTATTGGATGACATAACTAGGGAGTCTAGAATTGCATGGCTAGGAACCCTACGTACTATTACCCTTTTGGTAGGGGAATTGAAGCGGGATGACCCGTGACGATGGTGACGTGATGATGGTGACGTGACTCTGTTTCATCCTACAGTGGTAACCAGTCCGTGCGGAGACTCACTGGTCCACTGTTGTTCATGAAATGGTAGGGTTGCATATGTTAGGGTTGGGTTCATGGACGTCCAAGGAACGGACCGGGTGTCATGAGGAGTCATGAAGGCATTCCTCCCCAATAATATGTGGATGACCATAGGGTTAGGGAGTGAAGTCCAACAGCGGTAACTAGTCCGTGAGGGTTCTCATTCCTAGGTTGTGAAGGATACCGAACCGAGTTGGTTGGTACCATAGAGGAAGTATATGGACTCAATATAGTATGTTACCAATATGACTTGCATTGGATTAGAAACTCTGACATGCGCCAGTACTCATTTCCAATGGTCGTGGTAGGAGAGTGTTGACTTAATCCAGCCATGGATGCCTGATGAGGACTTTACCCCTTTACCCAGGATCCCAACAGAGGTAACTAGTCTGTGAGGGATCAGAGTGACTAGACTTACCCAGAGGAAGGCTGGTGTTATATCTTAAAGCATGTCAGCTGTCTAGAGACTTGCACAGTTAGATCAATAGCATTCATACTATTGCATATCATTCACATCATATATATGCATTGCTGATTGTGTTGACATATGGATGAGAAATGTGTTATCCTTACTGAGTTCATCAGAACTCATTCCTTTTCCTTATATGTATTATATAAACTGTACAGATGGTTGCACAATGTCAAAAGTTGGAATGGATCAGTATGAAAGACCCCTCCCGTATGAAGAAGATGTGGCACCGTCAGTGGGAGATAGAGATAGCTTGTGCGGGAGCTCTTGTGGATGCATGGAGTGTGCTTATAGCACCCATTGATGGACTGAGGAGACAGATTGCCCGTCATTTTGCTAATCGTATAGAGAAGAACTAGAGAACCCCCTTCTTTGCTAAGCATGAATTGCAGTTTTTAGCTTTAGAGAAAGAAACTGGAAAGAAGATAACTTAGTTTATTTTTGTTTGCTTCCACTGAACTCATTATTCTTTTTGAACATTGATTCTTTGCCTTATCATTTTATTGGAGTATTTGGACTCTTGTAATCCTTTTATTAATTATTGAACTTGCTCTTGCACTTAATCTATCTAGACTTACATTTATTATTATTGATTGGTAAGACCGTGGATCCTGTGACGAATGGCTCCCACAGGTTGTCGGGCGGGTAACCGAGACTGGCGGGTGGGGTGTGATACATCTTAGGGCACCAACCAACTCAGGCTATGCCTCCCACATCCATATGAAACCCTACCATGAATGACATATGGTGTGTTGTGTCCCCTCACCTACTACAATAGGCTATTGGGCGAACACACCCAACACCGTTATCACTGGTCACTCAGCTTCAATACCCTGCCAAAAAGGTGATGGCATCACATGGTTTTCTAGCCATGCATTTAGACACATATATAATATATGCACATAAAGAGTCTATATGAAATGCAAGATACCAGGAATGGGTGAAGCCACAACTCCTGATAGAATATGTAAATATGCGTCATTCTCCCATTCTCATTATATCATTATCATAATAGTTGTAATTGAAAGTAAATAATAAGATAATAAACATAATTTAAATCCATGTTACTACCCTTGCATGCATGCCCTATAACAAAATCACACAGTCACACAACAAGCATGATAATCATAGGATAGAATATGAATTAAAACACATAATATTGTAAGATTGTCTCCCTCACTTGCTACGGTGCTAATACTCTCCAAGAGAACCAAATGTGAGTAAACCAAAGCCAAAAAATCACCCAAGACCTAGCAAAATTATGTAAAATAGTTTAATTATATTTTGAAATAAAACTGAGTAAAGATCAGGCTCTGAACAAATTCACCCAAATAGGGGTGGGGTGGTTGGTCAGAGCCGGTCTACCACCGAGTGACCACCCTAGTCAAGCACCTCCTAGCTCCAAATAGAAAATGGTCACTCTTGCTTCATTTTGAAAATTAAACTTTTGGGACTTTAATAGAACAATAGAAATGTCCAAAAAAAACTTTTCAAACACCCAAATAAGTCTCCAATTCAAAAGCCTCAAATTGGTTAATGAAGAATTGCCCACGGGCATCTTAGAGATGGTAAATCGGTCTCAAATGGGTGAAATGAAATTAATCAACACACAAAGGGATATGAAAACATGCTAAGAAGTTTCAACAAAAGCATTCAATAACTCATTTACCAACATTTCTCATCATCAATGCCAACCACTAACTTAAATAACTCAAAGAAAATGAAGGATGAAGGTTTCCTTACCTCCACGCGCAATTATCTCCACTTTCTGTGCTTTGGCACACCTTAATCTTCCATGATTTGACACAACACCAAGGCTTTATCTTCTCCTAAGCTCTCATCCTCCAAAGAACATAAACAATTCATATATGAGACTAAAAAACAATAAAATAGGGTTTTAAGACTTATAAACCCGAAAATATTCTTTTATGGGTAGGGGCGGTCACTCAATTTGATTAACCGCTCCCCGGAGACAACCCCTAGAACTTCTTTATACGAATATGGTTTCCGGCGGGCTTCGGAGGGAAGAAACTTCTAAACATGCTTAACTCAATGATATAGTTTACCTTGACATTGGAGTCTTCTAGCCTTGATTTTCGTGCATGCCAAAATTACAATTTTAACCCATCCGGGTGGACTTTCTCTCTCCTTTTAAAATCCAAAATGGTGGCTCGTCATCTCCTTCATTATTCATATTCATGAGTTCAACTTTCGGACCCACAACCTTGACTTCGATGGCCCACAACTGTCTTCTATTGGTACTCTAGGTTCATGGACCTAAAAGGAATGTTTATCAAGTTAGGATTCTATGGGATTTTACAAAATGTCGAGTTGAACTTTTGATGGTTTTAATTCATTGAATTTCTTTTGTTACATCTAGGGTTTTGGTCTTTATTTATCTAGATATATTTTGGCCTCGAAAGCAAATGGAACTTGAAATCCGAGAAGAAAGGGATTTGGGTTTGGGAAATGAGGTTGGGAAACCAAGGAGAAGAAAACAAAGTAGTCGATCTCAAAGGGAGAATTTGAGCCTAGTCCCTTCGATTCGGAGTTCATTTTACCGAAAAAAGAGAGTTCATTTTACCAAAAAGGGGGTCGGGTGGTTGTCGACAGGGAAAGGTGGGGGAGGTTTGTCACCGGCAGGGCAGGCGGTGGCGGTGGTAGACAGTTTTCAATGAGTTCTAGGTAGAAGATGGGAGAAGGGAGAATCCCTTCACCCATCTATGGGTTGGGTATGGAAGGTTATTAAATGGGGGATAATAATGTCATTTCATTGCCCATTGGGCATTTTGGGAAATTTGAATTTCAAATTTCAAATAACTTAAATAAGGGTAAGGGTATTTATGTAATTTTACCATTTATTTAACAATATAACTTAATTGTGGGTGAATTATAATTTTTCAAGTGGGTGCTATGTAATTTGCAACATACTAGTAGGTAGTCAATGGTTTCACCCAAAAAATAGTGGGTGCCATGTAAAAAACTCTAGAAAATTTCTCCTAAAATTTTGATCTCTCCCAATTACAATTTCAACCTACTACCTAAAATATTCTTGTGAATGTGGTAGTAGACCTCCGTGTTAATACATTAACTAGATGTTTGAAATTTCAACCATTGATTTTATTTATTTATTTATTTATTTATTTATTATTTATTTTTATTATTATTATTATTATTATTATTATTATTATTATTATTATTATTATTATTATTTTTATTTTTATTTTTATTTTTATTTTTAAGAAGAGTTTTTATATGAGGAATATGGGTATTATATATACGGTCCACTAGGGTCGAACCTATAACCTCTTCATTAAGAAGTATGAGTCTTTACATTAGCTGAACGTTTGAAATTTCAACCATTGATTTATTAGATCTAATCACTACTATTGAATATTTTTTTTTTCCAATTGATTTTATGGTAATTGACTATTTTCCCCATTTTTAGTTAATGGACATCAATCTTATATTGTCTTCCACGATTTCTCCCACAGTTTATTCCCTGCCTTCTTTCTTTCTTTCTTCCCTTGTTTGAGTATTTTCTCACTCTTTATTTCTTCTTCTACTTCTACCTATTTTCACTTATGTAATTTTTATATTAGGATTTTTCTACCTTTATTGTGCCGTTCTTTGTCTTTGATCTTATTTCTTTGATAATTCTTTCTTTCTACTTAATTGTCATGTTACTTTTTTCCCCCTTAAAATTGTTTTATTTTCCAATAGTTAATTATTCTTCATAATTTTTTAAAGTTCTAAATTTTAACAAATCTACTCGTACAATTTTAGTCCTCATGCTTTATTCAATAATCTAACTATAATTGTGTTACCTATATTTTAGTCCTAATAATTTACCTATATTTTTAATATGTGGCCCCCATGTCTAAATATGATAAAATAATTGAGATATGATACCCTAGTGAGCCCCACATGGCCCTACGTGAAAGGCATTAGTGGTCGCCTGATGGGGAGGTGATCCAGAGTCTCATTACTTGCCCCCTCCCCCCCCCCCCAAAAAAAAATAAAAAATAAAAAATAAATAAATGATGTTGAATCCTAACTCCACCCCTGATAATAATTAAGTTTCACCTTACTATGGAACAACAATCGCCTCTTGTAGGTTTAGTGAAGTATAATTGTCTTGCAAATTACTATTTGCGATGTCAAACCATTTTGTTTAATTGATATTGAGGTGGGAGAAGGGGTTGTGGTTCATGATGCAATGGTGCCTTTACGTATTTTGGTCATTAAGCATTAAGAAGATAAGAATGGAGTCTGATAATGGGATTCAAATCCTCTGCAGCGGCCGTCTAGCAACCATCTATCAATGAGCACCACATGATCCTTATCTATTTCCAATCCTTGAATTATGATATTTCTAAACCGGCTTAACCACTTTGGTTCATCAATCAAACCAAATAATGAATACTCCAAGGGTTAGAAATAGATCAATAGGGACACGTGATCCTCATTGAGAATTGGCTACCGTCCCCCCACCCACCCCAAAAAAGAAAAGAGTTGGTGTCACATCCACCCAGCCAGCACCCTATTTGGCATACCCGAGTGTATGATCCATAGCCCCGAAGATCAAGTTTAAGGCGATCATATTCACATAGCACAATAACATAATCAAAATCAAGAACAAATCATTGTATTCAAATAATTTAAGAAACAATCAAGAAAAGATCTCAGTAAGATTATAAAAGTATATCAAAGTGCGGAATAAAAGATACTAATCAAAAGAGATAACTGTAGAGTATAGCAAAAATATACCCCACAAACAATGCGAAAGGTAGATCAAATTTCTAAAGCATAGTCTAAAGCTATTAAAATTAAAAATAGAAGTCTAGAAGAATAAGGAGTAAACTAATCAAATTCTTCCATAGGCTCTTCTTCTTCTTCGCCTTAGGGTTGTGCTCTTGCAATTTTGGATTAGCTTCTAATTCATGATCCCGCCGGCGAATAAGACGATGCCTGCTACCATCAATAGGATCCATTAGGGTGGTCCACACCTATGTACTGGTTGCACCACTGGTCATAACCTTCTCCAATGATATCCATAGCCATACCATATAGGGAAGGGTCATCCGTACTGGTGCATGGGATGTCTTCCATACTTGCAAAGGCATCTAAAAACATATACCTCGAAAGGTAAGCTCAAAAGAACTTAGCAAGTAGTTCAATCACAATCAACATTTACAAGCAATCCAAAGCAAACATAAATGCAATGACATGAGACAATGAATGCAAGTATGCTTCTAACTCTATATATATTGGTCTCTATTGGTAGACACGCATTAAGATAAATCACCATAATCCTTTGGGTAGGTCTCAAATCATTCTTCCCTCAACCTTCCCGGTCTTTTGGGTTCTTCGTTGGTAATTGGGTCAAGGCATCCTTCTTAAACATTTCATGGCTGGGGTTTAAGTCAACACTATTGCTCACCACCATTGGTATGAGTATTGGTGTGTGCCAGGGTTCATCTTAACGCAATGCAAGTCATCTACCGAGTCACATCTACTTTAGGGTTAGATACGTCCATTCCTCGCTTCCTGCAATCCTTTCCGGTACCTTTCCCCCTAAAGTCACCATCTCCTTCCCGGCTACGTAGACTCTTAACCCTATTGGTCATTCACACATAATAAACGGGACACTCTTGTGTCCTCTCATACTTCTCGCACTCTTGAGCGCCCATGAGCCCAGGTCTATTACATGCAACCCTACCAATAAACGGCCCCCACAATGTGATTTATGTCTTCTCATGGGTTGGTTACCGGACTTGAGTGCCCACAAATCCCCATTGCTGCCACAGATCACTCGGTTTTAATCTCCCTTCCGATAGGGTTAGATATGACAAGGTTTTCCCTAGCCAAACACTTCTAGACCAATCCTAGGTATGCCAACCAGTAGTCAGGGAAAACGTTAAAGAGCACCATAGAAAGCATCCCATACCACCTCCAATGGTGTTCAAAGACAGAAACGTCTAAAGGGCATTCCTCATTCCACAACCACAACCTAGGCAATCACATCACATCATGATGATTCCATACATATCACAATCAAGTCCAATTCATAATTCATCATTTATAATCAATTACAATATGTGAATAACATGATTAGCCTATTGTAATTACATAACTAAAATAATATAGAGAAGAATACTAAATAGTAGCTATCAAAAGTAATGCAATCTAACAAAGCATAGAATGCTAGAATGTAAATTGTGAGTGAACGTAATCACCTTATATCCAACTCCGTAACCTTTAAGTAAGAGATCAGAGAGCAAGTAAAAAATCACCAAAACAATCCTAAACAAACATGTAAAGATCATAAGGAACAAACTCAAATGATCGGAGACGAATTAGAGGCAAAACAGAGGTAAGTTGCTATTAGCAGCACCCTTGGTCGATGGTCTCTAGTTGATGCATCAACCAAGGAGGATCGACCAAGTATTCTGTGTACGGATAGAAACTCCCAACTTTTGTCGAAAACTCTTCAAAACACATCAGAATACTTCGAAATTAATAGAAAAATTCTAAAACAACATACTAAGACTATCTATGATGGTCTAAACATCTAATAAGGCCATTGGAATAGAATTCCAACAATTCACCTATTAGGCTTAAACCGTAGATTCTCACGAAAAGGCTAGAATAAATGGAATTCATTCTAAAGAATAGAAAACAGTAGATCATGCATAATTAACAACTTAGGAATTAATGGATCTAACACATATTAAAATAAATAAATACAACAAAGGTAACTCATGGAATCATGCTAGATCAAAACATAGAAAATACAAAATATGGTTTCAAGGAAAACATAGAATGAATGGAAATTCACTCTAAGACTAAGAAGATCATAGATTGGGTCATTACAGTAGTGTAATACCTTCCTCATCACAATCAAAATAAACGATAGATATAGTAGAGAGAATATATCAGAGAAGAATAAGATTGAATACTAATCTTGCAGAAAAAGATCAATGGAGGAACCTTACTTGGATGCTTGGAATCAACCTTGGGCTTGAAGAGGAGGCTCTAGGGTTCTTCTCACGTTCTCTAATAGTTAAGAGGCAAGTGTTTAGGTTTAGATCAAGGTTGCATGTATAAACCTAAAACTTCCAAAATTAGAACAATTATGTTCGGAGCTACCTTAGTCAATGGTGCTTTGATCGATGAGATCGACAAAGGGGAATCGACCAAAGGGTCTCCCTGTGACAGCTTATTGAATTTTGGATCTTAGAGGTCAAAACCAACACTCGGGTCCTCAACCAATTTAAGGAAGGGTCTCCCCTGACTTCCTAGGACCTTCCAAAGATATCAACACTGTATTTAAGGTCCAACTTCCAAGTCAAACTTCAATCAAGTCACTTCTTCTTCCAAAACAACTAGGGTCTTCAGATCTATACTTGGACTTCCGGATTAGGCTTATGTGGGATTTCATAGTTGGTTACTAGGATGGCTTCTCACTTAAGCACTGCAAACATTATCTCTTTCATCAATGGTAAACAAATGGTTCCTTAGCTTATATATTCGAGGGCCTATATTTTTTAAATTACTAATCGAACGTTACATTTTACTTGTAATTACTGTTGCCTTCAACCATTAAACTCTGCCAGTTAAGTGATGACGTGGCTGTTTTTATTTATTTAAAAATTTCAAAATAACTCTAAGGTTTTGTTCTATTTATTTATACTTTATTATTAAATTACATTATTACCATTTTTTTAAACCTTAGTGATTAGGAAATAAATTAACCCTAATTTAGGTGCTCTTCTCTTTTAGTTTTTTTATATTTACTTTTCAATTTGGTGTTATTTTTTAATTTTTGTTATTTACTTTTCAATTTGATGTTATCAATTTTAGGAAGTTCTACTTCTATTAGATTTTCATTTATTTAATATCTAATTTGACATTATCAATTTTAGAAAGTTCATTTTCTTAACGAAAAAAATAATAATTTAGTTTTTTTTATTTTTTTATTTAATTTAGTCAAAATGATAAAAATGTAAGTACAAAATTGGTACTTGATATGATTTTTTTTCTTCTTCTAAATGAGGATAATATTGTGTTTTGACTTTTTAATTTTTTGACTTCTTAATTTTAAAAGGGCAAAATAGACATTAAACATTTAACTGTAACAGTCTCTTAACATTATTGAATCAAAGAGAATAATAATAATTTCATAAAAAATATGATCATTTAGTAATTAAGCTATAATACAACATCGGAACAGTTTTATCCCTTTTCTTTAAGTTTGTTCTAAAGAAATTTAATACTAATCCCTTGATTCAGAGGCCATTATTGGTGGCATGCACAACATCTCATTTCCATTGCATGGTTGAGAAGTAGTGTTTCCATGTTCTATTAATAATTCAGGTCTTATTAACCAAATATTTTTTTTCTTCTAATTTCATCAACAATGAAAAGATTGTAACTGAACCCAAATCATGACCAAATGAAAATTGACCAAATAATAAATCAGCACAAACCCCAAAATTGAACCATACCTTGGTTGAAAATGACCGGTTTGTAGCAACCCCGGCTCAACCCAAAATACTGGATTCTCTGGTGGCACAGAAGCTAAAAGAAATAAGATAAACATGAAACTACCAAGCACAACACATGGCCGACGAGAAGATTTGCAAACCCGAGAAGTCCTCTCTTTTGGGCACCTAGAAGGCACGGCCATGCCTCTCGAAATTTCTTTTGCCACCTGTCCTCCCAAAATGTTCGAATTCCTAACATTGAAAACGATTTCCCTGGAAGAGGAAACTCGAAATCTCTATAGCTTTGTTGATGATCGTCTTCTCTGGCTCTCCCCAGTTGATAAATTTCTGTTACAGAAGTGTTGTTAATGGCGAGTGACGAATTCAGATTGGTATCGTCTGCGATAAACCATGAGGGCAGCCTACCACGCAAGTACACGGAAGAAGGACAAGGAGCACTCAAGAACTTATCTCCACCGTTGGAATGGTATAACCTTCCTGAAGGTACAAAGAGCTTGGCTCTTGTGGTTCAGGACATCGACGCTCCAGATCCAAGCGGGCCCATTGTGCCTTGGACCATCTGGGTTGTGACCAACATACCACCAACGTTGAAGGGTCTGCCTGAAGGCTTCTCAGGTAAGGAAGCAGATGCTGGTGGTGACTATTCCAGCATCAAAGAAGGCAACAATGATGAGAAAATACCTGGGTGGCGCTGCCCCAAGCTTCCTTCACATGGCCACAAAATTGAGTGCAAACTTTATGCTTTGGATGATATGCTGAATCTGGGAAACAAGGTAAGAATCAATCAACAACCATCCATTCTTGTAGCTTTGAGAGTTCTTGTAGATTTGATGGTTGTGTGTTGATGGCAGGTGACGAAGGAAAAGTTGTTGGAAGCCATTGAAGGACATCTTCTGGGTGAAGCTGTGTTAATGGCCATCTTCTAAAGTTATTTCTCTTCTTTAAGAAATCAATGTTTCTGAGAAAGATCTTCTAATATCATGTGTTTGTGATGCAATCGAGGTTCAGAGATTAAAAAAAAAATCATTCTGCTTTGGTATACTTTTGCTTCATTTATAAACTGGCCGATACTACAAAATTGTATTCTTTGCTTTAAGACACTTACAGCATCAAGCCCAAAGAGCTAGAACAGACATGGAAGCAGAACCTAGAACTAGGGCAACATAACAAGCCTTTGTTATCCATGTTTCAGAACCCATCACCTTGTTATGGAAGAAATCAGCTGCTATAAGATAATCAAGAGCCATGTATATCAAAATACCTGAAGAAAAGGAACCCAGTAGCCCTTCTGATATAAAGGCCTTGGGGTTATCATCACTATGACCTGTTACAGAGAAGACTATCATGCCCAGTATTATACCCATTGGTGTGGTCACTGAAAACAGGAAGCACATATAGGAAGTCTTACCTACACCAAAACCTGCCTGCAATTTTTGAAAAGCCAGGTATAAGATCAATGAAATATACGATGTTATGTGTGTTGGTGCAGCAGGGTGATGGTGTAACCACTCACAGTGTATACAAGAAGAGGTGTTAAAAAACAAACACCACAAAAATCACTTCTCTAATAAAAAAAGCTTACAAACAAAATGCTACACCACTTTTCTCTCTTTCTATTTCTCTCTCCTCACCTTTAATGGCTGCCCTTTATGCTCTCTCTCTCCACTCTTCCTTTTTTGTTGCTCACGTATGATAAAGGTGTTTCAACACCTTTATCCACTTACTCTCCTTCTCTCCTCCCACTAACTTTCTTTCTTCTCTCTAACTACACACCACCGTACAACACAACATGACTAGGCTTCCTTTATATAGACATAAAGACCGCCATTGCTGTTTCTTCAAACTTCTACAATATTTCTGTTCATACTGGACCGACTCTTGAAACCGCCTCGATTTCTTTCTACCAGCTTCGTGAAGCTGCTACCAACTTCTACAATCTTCTTCAACAGCCACCTCTATCTCTTTCTACAATCTTCTTGAAATTTCTGCAGTGTTCTACCATCTTCATGAAGCTTCGAACCGAACCGACTTTGAGTTTGCCGACCTACAAGTCGGTGTTTGAACTTCAACACTCCCCTCAAACCCGACTTGTCATGCCGAGTTGTGCTTTTAATCTCTTGAATACTTCAGTCTTGAGTGGCTTGGTAAAAATGTCTCAATCCGATCTTCGGTTTGACGGTATGCCAACTTCACATTGTTGTCTTTCACATCTTTGTCGTATAAAGTGGTACTTCGTGTCAATGTGCTTAGTTCGTTGTGGGCCTTTGGATTCTTCGCGAGAGAGACGTGACTTGTTGTCAATATATATGGTTGTAGGATCCTTTTGTGGATGATGCATCTCTTGCATAAGATTTCTCAACCATATTGCTTGGCACGTACATAATCTTCTTGCAATATATTCGCTTCACATGATGAAAGCGCCACGTTGATTGCTTCTTTGACGACCATGAACTGCTGCAGATCCAATAAGAAATACGTACCACTGAAGTACTTTTTCTTGTATCTAGGTCTCCCCCATAATCACTATCGGTGTAACCAACCGAGTCTTGGATTATCTAACGAGTATAGAACAGACCTTGAGAAGTTGTACCTCTTATGTACCTTAGAATCCTCTTTCTTGCGATGAAGTGACTCCGCTTTGGTTCTTCCATGTATCTGCTGACGACACCTACTATATACATGATGTCTGGTCTTGTGAAAGTTAAGTACCTTAAACTTCCAATCAGGCTTCTGTAAAAAGTAGGGTTGACCGGTTCTTCTTCTGAATCATGTCTCGACTTCACATTTGCATCTCTGGTGTTTCTATTGCCTTGCAACGATCCATCTTGAACTTCTTGAGTACTTGTTCGCATACTTCTTCCGTGAAATGAAGATTCCTTCATCTGCTTGCATTACCTCTATTCCAAGAAAATATGACATCTTTCCAATATCTCTCATCCGAAATTCTTGTGTCATGGCCTTCTTAAATTCTTCAAACATACGGATTATTGCTGTGAAAATCATGTCATCCACATAGAGACAGATGAACATGATATCTCCATCTCCATTTATCTTTGTATATAAGGTGTGTTCATATGGACTCTTTATGAAGCCGTTCTGCTGGAAATATGCATCAATCCTCATGTTCCAAGCCCTTGGTGCTTGCTTTAAGCCATACAATGCTTTCTTTAGCTTGTATACCTTATCTTCTTGGCCTTTCTTCACATATCCTTGGGGTTGCTCAATGTATACTTCTTCTTCCGGTATCCATTGAGAAAAGCTGACTTTACATCCATCGATAGATTCTCCACTTGTTCGAGCTGCTAAAGCAATCGAAGTCGATGGTGTCAATCCTTGCAATGGTGCAAATACTTCATCATAGTCAATACCTTGTTGTTGCTTGTAGCCTTTTGCAACAAGTCTTGCCTTGTATTTCTCAACTTTTCCTTCTTGATTCGTCTTCGTCTTGTACACCCACTTTACTCCAATTGTCTTGTGTCCTTTTGGCAAATCAATGAGCTCCCACGTATCATTTTTCTTGATTGCTTCTATTTCTTCATCCATGGCTTTTTGCCATTTCTTTTCAGACGCTTCTTCATATGTGATTGGATCACATTCGCTAAAAGGCAAAACAATGTAAAATCATCTACCATTTGTATTGGTTCAGTAGTGTTGTAGACATCACTAAGCCTTCGTGTTCTTGTAGGAGCTTCATTGAGGAGCTGCTGCTGCTGGAGTTATTGGGCTGGACTTGGTGGAGGAGTCGATCTGGATCTTCATTCGTGTTGGTGCTTGTTCTTGAAGAACTTCTTCGTCTTTCAAAAATGTTCCTTTGACATTCTTTTCTTCTTCTCCACTTCCAATGATCTGCTTCATCGAAATCAACATCTCTTGAGATTACAACTTTCTTGCTAATTGGGTTGTAGAGTCTGAGCTTTGTTCTTGCATCATAGCCTATGAAAATATCTTTTCTCCTCTATCATCTAGCTTTCTCCTTTTTTGCTCGGCACATGTGCATATGCAATGCATCCAAAGATTTTGAAATGACTAACAGGGTTTGTACCGGTCCATGCTTCGAAAGGTGTCTTGAACTTGACACTTTTAGTTGGGCATCTATTGAGTAGATGACGGCACATGCTCTGCTTCAGCCCAAAAGACTTTAGGTAGATTCTTACCTTTCAAGATGCTTCTCACCATGTCGAGATTGTGCGATTCTTCCGTTCTGCGATTCCATTTGTTGTGGAGTATAAGCAGTGTGAGTTGGTGCAAGATACCATTTTCTTTGCAAAAGCTTTCAAATAATCTTGAAGTATACTCGCCTCCTCTATCCGATCTGAGAGTCTTGATATGATAGCCACTTTGTTTTTCAACCAGTGCTTTAAACTCTTTAAATTTGTCTAAAGCATCTGATTTTTCTTTAATGAAATATACCCAAATACTGCGGCTAAAATCATCAATGAAAGTAATAAAGTACCTGTGACCTCCAAGTGATGCAACCTCAAGTGGTCCAACTATATCACTGTGAATCAGCTGCAATGGCTTTGTTGCTCTTCTTGACTTTCCAACTTCAAAGCTTTTTCTGTGTGACTTTCCTCGAATGCACCCTTCACAAATTTGATCTGGATGATTAATATTTGGTAAACCATTCACCATCTTTGATTTCCATAGTAATTTTAAGCCGCTGAAGCCAAGATGCCCAAACCGCAAATGCCATAACCATGAGTCATTCTTGATGATGGGTTTGGCACTTTACCTTTTCTTCTTTGATGTCCAAAGTAAATAGTCTGTTCTTAGACATCTTTACTCTTGCAATCAAATCTCCAACCTTGTTCATAATAGTGAGTGTGAAATTCTGGAGATGAATATCATACCCCTTTTCTAGGAGTTGTCCAAGACTTATTATGTTGCTTTGTAGTCCTGGAACATAATAGACATCCGTGATAAACTTGTGGTCTCCATTCTTCGCTCGGATCATTATGTTGCCTTTTCCTTTGACTGGAATCTTGGATGAGTCACCAAACATGACTTCTCCTTGGACTGTCTCGTTCAATTCTGTAAAATACTCCTTGAAGCCGCACATGTGATTACTTGCGCCGGTGTCAAGGAACCAGGTATGCTCCTGTTCTTTTCCATCTCCTCTATAGGTCAGCAACACTGTGGATTGATCATTCGCCACTTCTTTAGCAAGGTGAGTCTTTTCTTCAATATTTGGTTCAAGCTTTTCCCCGGCACTCATAGCCGAGATGACCATACCTCTTGCAGTTATAGCATTGATATTGGGATCTTTCATTTCTTTGAGAATAAGAACCACGTCCTCTTGATCTCCAACCTTGACCTCTTATATTGGATCGTCCTCGATCATAATTATTTTGTTCTCTCCATCCTCCACGTCCACCATAATTGCTATAGTTGCTGCCTCTGAATGTTTCTCGTCCACGACTGCTTCGTCCACGATTTCCTCGTCCTCGTCCTTGACTTCTGCTACTTGAACCTTCATCTTTCATGGATAATTTACTCTGTAGAGCTTGATCCAGACTTTCACCAGGACTTTTATTTCTATTTATCCTTTGCTCGTGAGCTTGGAGAGAACCCATAAGCTCATCAGTAGAGATTGTGGATAGATCCTTAGATTCCTCAATAGCCACCACAATATGTTCAAATTTTGGAACAAGGGATCTAAGGATCTTTTCCATAATCCGGACATCATCTAATATTTCTCCATTTCTCTTCATTTGATTACTAATAGTCTGAACTCGACTAAAGTAATCAGCAATAGACTCAGATGTACTCATTCTAAGAGTTTCAAATTCAGCTCTTAGAGCTTGAAGGCGTACCTTTTTGCTTTATCCACGCCTTGGTAGGATTTCCAGAATATCCCATGCCTTTCGGATATGGCATTCGAAATCTTCTCGAACACCGATTCGTCAACTCCTTGATAGATGAGGAAGAGAGCTTTCTTATCTTTTTTCTTGAATCCTTCAACGCACTTTTCGGGCATCGGACAAGGCCACTTCGTGCTGGTTCGTATAGCCTTCATCAACAATCTCCCATAGATCTTGAGATCCGAGTAGTACCTTCATTTGAATGCTCCAATTATCATAATTGGACTTCGTCAATTTAGGAATCCGAGGCTGGATCATATTTGCCATCTCGTATCAAGTTGATGCTTCGATCAACTAGAATCGACAGGGCTCGATACCACGTGTTGGTGCGCGGGTGATGGTGTAACCACTCACAGTGTATACAAGAAGAGGTGTTAAAAAACAAACACCACAAAAATCACTTCTCTAATAAAAAAGCTTACAAACAAAATGCTACACCACTTTTCTCTCTTTCTATTTCTCTCTCCTCACCTTTAATGGCTGCCCTTTATGCTCTCTCTCTCCACTCTTCCTTTTTGTTGCTCACGTATGATAAAGGTGTTTCAACACCTTTATCCACTTACTCTCCTTCTCTCCTCCCACTAACTTTCTTTCTTCTCTCTAACTACACACCACCGTACAACACAACATGACTAGGCTTCCTTTATATAGACATAAAGACCGCCATTGCTGTTTCTTCAAACTTCTACAATATTTCTGTTCATCTGGACCGACTCTTGAAACCGCCTCGATTTCTTTCTACCAGCTTCGTGAAGCTGCTACCAACTTCTACAATCTTCTTCAACAGCCACCTCTATCTCTTTCTACAATCTTCTTGAAATTTCTGCAGTGTTCTACCATCTTCATGAAGCTTCTGAACTGAACCGACTTTGAGTTTGCCGACCTACAAGTCGGTGTTTGAACTTCAACAAAAAAAAAAAAAAAAAAAAAAAAATTATTATTTTTTTTCACCCCCCCCCCACCGCTTTTTTTTTTTTAAAAGTTTTAATAAAAATTTTTTATAAGGAGGATTTTGGTTTCTTCCTCTCCCCTCCCCCCCCCCCCCCCCCCCCCCCCCTCCCCCGACCCCCCCCCCCCCCCCCTGTGTCCTAAATTCTTGCTAATTTGGTGGGTTGGTTTTAGAAAAGGTTTCCACTCGGGAGTGTCTAATGGTTTCAGTTCAGATTTCATGGTATCAAAGCTGTCTCCAGTGAGTTCCAGCCATTTTAAAAGAATTACAGCGAAAATTTGGATTTCTTAGTAGTACTATTGAAGTTCACAACTGTTAACTTTTTGGATTTGGTTATGTTAGTTTCAGAACATAAAATTGTGGATTTAACATCGACTTTTGGTTAGATTCCTAATCTCGGTTTTAACATAGAAATTGGTTTGGGAGTTATAAAGAGTTTACCCAATCTTTATCTGTAACAACACGTCGAACATGCATGATCTTCTGCTTGGGCCCATCTGATATACCCATTTTAATGAAACATACTCTAGCTAGTTTCTCTTTTTCCCTTACTCAGATCAGCAAAATCTCTTTTGAAGAGTCTCCCCAAGATAAGGTGGCCATCTCCATTCGTTTACCAATTTCTGTGATCCACTCTTGAGAAGTTGTCCTAGTAATTATTCCCTTCCCCTTCCCTTTCCCTTTCCGTCTAGCAAAAGTAGCTTTTAAAGGTTCCCTCAAATTTATACTTTGTATTAAATTATCAGTACCCAAAAAAATCATTTCAATTCCTTCTTGAAATTCTTGAAATGGTTCGAGATAATATGGTTTTACATGGACGATTTCAATTTCCGTAGACAATTTCAATACTAAATTGACATCCTTATCCTAACTACTACAATACTACCTTTAGGTGTAGGTTCAACCTAAGCTTTTCCTTCATTTGAATTAATATAATCAAATATTCTGCTAATTAGATACTGTTGATACGGAATCTCGCTCGTCCTTCCCTATCACGAACCTGCAAAGTACGTGCTCGACCTTGTGTGGTTGAGGTATATCTCCGACTAAGAAGTCAGTACCAATGATATGATCTCAACTACTCAATAGAGAATTCAGGTAATTGATCACACAAAATATGAATGCTTACCCCATAGTGTTTATTTGAAGTGTTTATATAGCGTAGGATCATAGAGTTGTGTTCGGAATGTAACTCTAATATGAGTTGTTCTAGGAAAGTAACTCAATAAAGAGTTCTTTACCTAACTTACTCTCTCCTCCAGTTGTTGAATGATAGGAGTCTACCTTTGTCAGGTTCCCTCATCCTGCCAGGCGAATGTGCTTGTCATTATGGTCGGTCCTACCATGAACCGCCTAGTCGAACCTTACTAGGTAATGAACCTGGTCGGATCGTGCAACCGCGGGTTCAGACCGGAAGATATAGAATGACCATTTTAGTCATTAACAGATACATTTTTGGAACTTTTGGTAGATCATTTTCCAAAAAGTTCAGATTGGATTAAACCTGATGGGCTAGGGCTATGTCATAGCCCAAGGTTTTGTTGGGTAGGTCGGGCTTTGGTTAGACATCAGCAGCCTCATGCTCGGCTTGAGTTTCCAACATGGGCCGACCAACCCAACTTGCTTTTGTATCCCTTTTCTCAACTTTTTTCTATTTGAAGGAGCCCTCTTCCATGCCTTTACCTCTCTTGGCTCTAGGGGTGTCGATTTTAAGTGTATTCCTTCTAACCCTTTAGATTGTGCTCCTTTCACCACGCATTTAAGAGAACTATTTTTGAGCATAAAGAAAGTATGTCAGAGGTGGGCCTTTCTCCTAAATGCGTGATCTTTTTTTTTTGGTAAAAAATCATTTATTCAAGCAAAACTGGGGAAGGGGTATAAACACATCTAGCTAGGTCATTTTTTCTTCCCCAGCTAGGTCATTTTTTCTTTTTTGACAATGACTAGGCCCTCCTAGCTAGGTCGTCAGCAACCATATAGCTCGACCTAGGAATGTTTTATAAACACACAAGACTCAAAACATGAAACCCAATGGACTATATCTATTACTATGGGCCCTACATCCAGATGGGCTGTAGCCAAATTCTCAGAAATCATTCTTCTATCCGCGAAGTGTAGAGGGGGAGCGCATCCTCTAGTTGCAAGGGTAGAGAGTCTTAACCAAGGTTTAAAGTATCTTGAAATACAATATGATATTAGCTGATACATATCCATATTGAATACAACCTATATGATGCATATCAATACGTCTCTATATTGGATTGCCCTAAAATACATTGGCAAGTACGATACAAGACAATAAATCTCTTAAAGTCACTTGACTTGATACGATACTCGATATTGATACTTTAAACCTTGATCGTAACTCGTCAATTAGTCTTATCATTAACATGCATAATACGTTTGGGTCACATGGCTAGCTTGTTATATAATACTAGTCTTGCTTCATCATTTCGTCATTTTGATTTGAATTGTAGAGGGCTTTCACATCTTTTGTTTATATATATTAACCTCTTGATTCATGGAACTAACAATTGAGATGGCATGAAATTGGTTGTGATAAGAAAAATGACCTCATATTCTGTTCCTCTCTTTTGTTTTGGTTCGTCCTAGTACCCATATTTTCAGCAAGATATAGAGTTATTGATTGTTGCTTGATGTAAATTATAGATTTAAGTATACTTTCCATCTATGATTTGGGTTTTAATTTGGTTTGCTGATTAATCTACAAGATATAGAGGTATCGATTGTTGCTTGATGTAAATTATAGATTTGAAGTATATCTTCCATCTATGATTTGGGTTTTAATTTGGTTTGCTGATTAATCTAAGATATATATATGAGAAGGTATTTGATATAATTTAATATCCGATAACTATGAATTCATAATAAGACTAGGGTTATTTATTTATTTATAAATTTATTATTATTATTATTTTATTATTTTTTTAACAGTTAACCTAACCTAGGGTTTGATAGTATTGGGTTGGGTTGGCCAAGTTAGACACCTAACCTTGGCCTTACCCCAGTGTATAAAGTGTTGGCGATATATCACCGACATAGGGCGATATATCGTTCTATCGATGGGGCGACACAACTCCCCCCAACGATATGACATTTACATAATGTCAATGATTTATTGCCGAAAAATGGGCGATATGTCGCGAAAAGTCGAATTTTCGGCGATGTATCGCCAAATTCACCATATTTAATTAATATTCATTTGGTTTTTCATCGATTTTTCATTTGATTTTTGCAAAGTGACATAAGACCTCTACAGGCTCCAGGGGTGTTGCCCCCACACCTTGCCGGGTGGCCTCTCTGGACCCGACCGCTCACCGGGGAGCGGGACCCTGTGTTTGTCGACAACAAAATGTGAATCATGAGCCATACTCAACAAAATTGTATAATGAATTATAAACTTTAGTACATCTCTTCACTAGTTGTGTATTTGTGTTTTCTTTGCATGTTTACATTAGTTTATATGAATTTTCCAAACTTTCAGTTTTGCCCGCATATAGCTAGACATGTGCCAATCAGAAACTTTAGATTAAGTGATGTTTCAAGCCAAAATAATGTTCTCAGTATGTTTATTAGTCTCAAATTAGGTTACACGACAAAATTCAAGCTAAAACGACCCTAAACACCCTCCGAAACCAAGGGTCAAATTTTTATCGACACCCTGGTGCCGACATGTCGGCAAAATGTCATCGTGTCGGTGGTGTTGCCAGCCACCGAAATGGCGACATAGTCCGACATGTCAGACCTTGCCTTACCCCTAATCTTGATCCTATGACAAATTAAATGAATAATGCATAATTCTATATTGTTGTTATTCTTTTACCAAAATATCCTACAAGAAGTAGGATAGGTCGAACTAGTCTTGACCAAGACTTGACCTTAATGTGATCCCAAACTCTTACTCATTGGCTTGGGATCCTCTACTCGAAGTAGAAGATTGTGTTCTCCTGACACCCTTCCACCACAACATCTTCAGGAGATAAGGACTATCTCTGGTCCATCTTATTAGTTTTTAAAAGTGACCCTATAAAATGTGTAGTGTGAGAGAAACATGCCAACCACATGATGTCCATGCCAGGTGCCTTTGGAAAACTAGTGATTTTAACGCTGCCTATTCTCAAGTAGAATTTTTCTTAAAGAATGATGGCCTCAACTGCCAGTACTATTATTTAATTTAATTAATTAATTAAAATTTTTTTTTTGTGGTGTTTGACGTTCATCCGGAACAGCTTGCAAGCACCTCGATTATATCCTCTGAGAAAGCTTTGTCGTTCACAAGGGTTGAACCCATGACCTATCCACTAAAAAGTATAGATTTTACTACTCTACCAGTACTTTTTTCAAATGCTGCATTTGACAGCTAAGAAAGGAAAAAGGGACCACAATTTGATTAGAGTATATACCTTTAAAATATGGAGTCAAACAAACTCCTATTATCACTCGTGTTTTTTCTCTAGTTTTGTGGTACCAAACATTGATGTGTTGTTTGTCATTTAGTTTTTCCTCATTTTTTGTTTGTTTGTTTTGTTTTGTTTTGTGGGGTCAAGAACACATTCTATGTGTTCATTGAAATCAAGTTGTTTAGTAGTGGCCACCTTGCACTCCCGACTATGCAATGTTGCGCAGGGTTGCCACTACGGCATCCCCTCTTTCTTCTACCCAAAAAAAATAAAATAAAATTAAACTGTTTAAATCAATGCCTTGTAAACATGTCAATGTTTTCTCCATCGCCATATACCACTAGTGATGTGGTTGGAAAGAGAAGCTCAGCCAAAAAGTTCCTATAGCTGATATGGACAAGGTCGGTAATGATAATTACCCAGGACTAAAGTTTTTTTTTTTTTTTGGTAAACAACACTTCATTCAGATAACTAAAGAAAGTATAGACACAACTGCATGAACACACAAGGTTCGAACCGAACCAAGGAGTGGAAAGTGACCAAACTGTTGTACATGCAATAGACTGGGTCATCTAGGCTAATGGTTGGGTCAAGCCCAAAGAAAAACAACTACAACAGTAAAGAAAAACAACACGCCTCAAGGGCGGACACAAAACTCATGCGGTTGTGGCGATGGTAGCATCAAAAGTGCGGAGAAGGTTCAGACCTGCCACTCGGCTCTGCCTTAGAGGCGTACCTGTCAAGCTCGCCGCAAAAGAGCTGGTACCCAGATCTGGAGTTGTTCTGTGGTGTGCACCAAAGAAAAGCTGCAACCAGAGAAGTGATGTGTTATTTGATAACGAAAAAAAGAAAGAAAAAAAGTACTACAACCAGATCTACAGTAAGAACAAGAAGATCTAAGGGGAAACCCCAGATCTGGTTATTTAAGCAGAGAGGGGAGAGAGGGAAACGGAGACGGGAAAGAGGGAGAAGACAGGAAAGTGAATCAGAGGAGAGGAGAGAGAAGATCCGAGGAGGAAAGAGGAAGTGGAGAAGATCTAAGGGGAGAAGCCGCAGAAGCAGAAGACAGAGGAGGCTGGAGGTGGAAGCAAGGAGAGAAGGCGGGAGCAGGAGAGGGGGCGGGAGGTGGAAGCAGGGAGAGAAGACGGAAGCAAGGAAAGAAGGCAGGAGAGGGAAGCAGGAGGAGGGGAGGCGGAGAAGGAGCAGGGGATGCGGAGAGACTGCAGAGGCAAATCTCTCCACCTCAAACGACGGCCAAGTAAATTTCGTTCATCGGGAGAAAGAAAGAGAGAGAAAACTGTTAGATTGGAGTGTTCCCTAGACTAAAGTTTAACGTATAGGTATTGAGTATCATATTGGTCAAGTGATTTTAAAGACGTATCTTGAGTATTATATAGTACTAACCAATGTATCTTAGTACATATTAGGGACTTTGACCCATGTTAGGGTCTAGTATAGTATTATGATGTAATGTCTTCCAATGTGATGTATTCTCATCTTGTCGTATATAAATCTTTATAAGGTCTTATTTGAGGTTTTAAGGTTTTTTGATTTGATTCATAGTGTACTCTCTTATATGGTATCATTCATGGGTTCAATCCATGTCACTTGTTCTTTGTCCTCGTGATTTGCGCAAATAGGGTTTTTCTTGGTTCTCGTGTTCTTGATCTTGGATATTCTCTTTCTTTGGCCATGGCGATTGAGACCCCTACTTCTTTGGGTTCTTCATCTACTCTCTCATCTATTGAGCCTTTTCCTTCAATCTCGTACACTAACATCCATCATTATCTTTCCATCAAGTTTTCTTCATCCAATTACTTGATCTAGCGTTTGTAGTTCACTCCTCTCTTGAATTTTCGGGCCTGCTCGGTTTTGTTGATGGAACCAAACCTTGTCCATCTTCATTTCTTGATCTTGAATTCTCAAATCTGACTCCAAATTCAAAGTTTTTGTCTGGAAAAAGCATGATCAGGTTCTTTTAAGTTGGATTCTTTCTTCTTTGATTGAACTGGCCCACTCTAAGATTGTCGGTTTGCCTTCCTATGAAGTAATTTGGAAGGCTCTTGCTACAACCTATGATTCTCCCTCCCAAACCCGCATTATGCAACTTTGTATGCAACTGCATTCCATTTGCAAGGGCTCCGATTTGATGCAGACTTGTCTCTTCAAACTCAAACAACTTGTAGATGACCTAGCTTTGGCATCATCTTTAATTTTAGATTGTGATCTTGTGTTATATATATGCTCTTGTTGGTCTTGGAACCGATTATTAGGCATTTGTGACTTCGGTCACTATGTGAGAGACTTTGATCTACTTCTTTGATTTGCACGGTCTACTTGTCTATGAGGAAATCCGCCACACCAATGTTCGTTAGGAGATCTCCTATCTCTTTGCTTAGGAAGCAACATCTTCTATCTCTCAGAGTTCCTCTACTCACTCCTCTCGAGCTTCTAGAGGCATATTTGGCTCTGTGTCGGTCATTCTTTTCATTCTGGTGGTTGTTTCTCCAATGGTGGTATTTTTTGTTAGCTTTGTGATGTGAAGAATTGTTATCAAAGAGATGGCTCTGGCTCTACCAATTCTTTGTATTCTCCTCAAGCTCAATCTACTAGTTCTTTTGCTATGTTTGCTTATAATGCTTCTACTAGACTTGTGAATTGGGTTCTTGATACAGGAGCGACTCATCATCTTACTAATAATCTTGGTGCAATTAGTCATCCCTTTGAATACTTTGGTGCAAAGTCGGTAAGGATTGGTGATGACCCATATATGGTAATTAAAAATGTTGGGAATACTAGTGTTCATGGTTGCAATTCTAGTTTTTCTGTTGAAGAATGTTCTTATGTTCCCTATGCATCATACAATCTCGTCTATGAGTCAGTTTACCAATGCCAACTCAGTTTCTTTGAATTCCATCCACGATGTCAAGGATTGCTCCTTAGGACAGGTCCTATTGAAAGGAGCACTTAGAGATGGTATATATCGGTTTTCTGATGCTATGGCTGCTCTTGTTTCTGTGCTTGCCTTCTCTGCAATTGTTGTTACTCTCGTTGTGTGGCACTCTAGACTTGGCAATGTTAACTACAAGATTGTTAGTTGTATTATTTATTATTTTGGACTTTCATTTTCTAAATGTAATAAGTGGATTGTGTGTGACCTTGTCAATTGGGAAAGGCACACAAACTACCTTGTTAAGGCAACCTAGGGGGGGTGAATATGTTACAACTAGAGGAATTACCCAATTTTTTGGTTTGATTGCAAATTTAAGATGAATTGTAAATTTCAATATAATAAGATAGTGCAATCAACCGCAACAGAAGAATTTCTAGTAGTTCGACTTTGCAAGTCCACGTCCACTCATCTCTTAGCCTCAAAAGATATTTCCATTAGTGATTCTCCTTTAATACAATGGGTAGAGATAAAACCCTTACAATCTATATTCAATAGAGCAAGAGCACCCTTTACAATCTTTGTTCTAAATGAGCAAGAGCACCCAAAACCAATTCTAATTTATAGAGACTTAGAATTGAAGACAAACAATATACAAGAAAAGGATGTTACCTAATAAAAGGTGTGACACTTTACTTCTAGTATGAGTGCGATGCAATGAGAGTGTATGCTCAAATGGAAATGAATGCACCACCAACGCCTTCAATCACCTCAAGCTTGGTTTCCACAAGCTTGCTTAACACCTTGGTATGTTCTTCAAGGTTGAGTGAAGATGAGAGGCAAAACCCAATTGATTTCTTGTAATTTGAGAGTTTGAGAGTTGTTGATCAATTGGCAAAGTTCAGGCTCTCAAATGGGGTGAATTTTGGCTTACATAGATGGCCTTCAAGTGCCTTAGCCCAACCCCCGACAGATAGAAAATTGACAAATTTTAGCCCAGTTGTCCGTCTGACTCAAACGGACGTCCGTATGAAAATATAGCCGTTGGAGCATTTTTAACTAGAAGGATGTCCGTCTTCTCAGACGAAAATTCCATCTGAGCTTCTATGACTAGACGGACGTCCATCTGGTGCTAGACGGAGCTCCATCTGAAGCACAAAATGCCTATTATAGGAAAACATAGGGACTTAAAGGGGTTTTAGGGATTTCTAGCCAACCCTAAGCCTTATACACTCTCCAAACATGTCATAGGTCAGTATAATGACATGATATGTGTACAATCAAGTGCAATTACATATGAGTGTACATGAAGTGGCTTAAGTCCTAATTTGTTAAGTCATCTTGCTTGAGCTTGAGTTGATGATCATTGATGTTCTTGAGTCTTCTTACACTCAATTCTTCATGCTCATCTTGATTTAGACTTCATGTTCATCTTGGCTTGGTCTTGGCCTTGACTTGGGCTTAGGCATTCGGCGTTGAATTGGATTTGGTCCACTTGCTTCTCATATAAACACAACTCAATATAGCCACTATTAATTCATGTTTGTTATCATCAAAACAAATGGAGGTTGTTGTGGCAATGCTGACATGACATTTCCCAACATACCTTTTAGTTCTTGCACTTCACGCATGACTGCACCATTGCAGCTAGTTTTCTCTGATCTTTGAGGGTTGGCCATTGAACCCTCCTCTAAAGGGCATAGGTATTATGTGTTATTTTCTGACAACTGCACTTGATTTACAAGGATCTATCTCATTCCACAGAACTCTAATGCTTTGTGCATCTTTCAAGTTTTCAAGGCTATGGTTGAGAACTTATTCTCTACCTCTCTTAAACAATTTCAATCGGATTGGGGGGGGGGGGGGGGAAGTGTCGAAGTTTTTCTAGGTTTTTGACTGATTGTGGCATAGTTCATCGACTTAGTTGTCCTCACACATTGGAATAGAATGGTCGTGTTGAGTGACGACATCGTCAAATAGTAGAAATGGGGTTGGCCATATTAGCTCATGTGAAATCACCTGAATTTTTGACACTTTAACCCATTGGTTTCAAGACCGCGAACCTGGAGTACAAATAAGCAACAACTCTAGACCATAGAACAAATTCTGTCGAACTTGCGAAATTTCCACCTAAATTTCCCATTTTAGGAACCTCGAAACGAAAAACTAGGGGACCGAAAGAAAATCCCAAGTTTCGATCCAAATAGTCAAAATTTTGTTGAAACCTTGAAACTTATTGAAACTTGTCGAAACCTGGTTCAACCTACCTAGACTAGCTAGTTAATGAGAAACAAAAAATTCCCAAATTTCGTGGAAAACATGGGAAATTTCATGAAAACTTAGGAAATTTCATGAAAACCTAGGACTTTTTCTGCCAAGTTTTGTAGCTTTCCCAAATTTTCAATTTTTTTTTGTTTCTTTCATGTATCCCCAAATACCACAACAAATACCCCCTCCATCAGGATTTTCCTATCCAAATTGTGTATTCCCTCAGACTGGTTATCTTAGGCATGTTGATGACCAGACTAATAAAGTTACAGTTGTCGATTACCTTGACAACCATAGACATAAATGTCATGGGATGTCTATGTTCGTTGGTTAGAAGAGAGGATGTTACAGGCATAGTACTACTCAGTTCACAGGATGGATCCACTCTTGACACTAAGTTGTACTCTCCTTTTATTGTTAGTTACTTTGTATTTGATATTTTGAAGTTAGAATTATATATTGAATGTTATGTACTTTAAGTAGTTAAGTTTATAGTGTACTTCTCGAACAACTCTACATTGATGTTATGTACATTGAATTACATATCTGCATTGATTTTTTATACCAAAATATAGCCAATGTGTTCTTTATATTCTAATTAGCTTAAATGCAAAGTCTCACCCTAAAATACTCCCTAAGAACTGTCGAAACTTCATGTCAAAACTTGCATGAAGAAGTCCTAAGTTTCCTCGAAATTTCTCAGTTTCCCACCTAGATTTCCCATTTTCATCTGGTTGAAACTTGAGTTTCCCTTGAATTTTTTCCTATGCTCTAGACAATACGAGTTGAGCATGGGTGTTTGAAAATAAAACCTATGGAGGTGGATGACTATGATGAAGACCCGATCACTCTGATGGATTTTAAAAGAAGAGAGAAAGTCAGTCTAGAATGCATAAAATGGAGGTTTTGGCATGTTCGTAAACCAATGCTAGAGGACTCGAAATTGGAGGTAAAGTATCCTAATGATCAGCCCTTGAAATGAACTTTTTACCCTCTGAATCTTGTCATAATTGACTTTCTAAAGAAGGAGATATAGGGCCGATTGGTCGAAGGCGGTTGATCGGTTGGACCAACTGCCCCTACCCAATTTCGGGGTAGATTTGGTATTTCGGGTTTAAAACCCTATTTTATGATTCTCTAACCCCATAAATGCATTGTTTACGCACAAAGGAAGTGGGAGAGAAGAAGAGCTCATGATTTTGAAGTTTCTTCATTCCTTGGGTGGTGCCGAAGTGCGAGGAAGAAAGGAAATCGCGTGAAAAGGTAAGAATTCACAACCTCTCTTCTGAATGCAATTACGATAAAATATTTTGCATTGTGTTGATAGTTTTCATTGTTGGGTAACATTGAATGCTTCATAATGCCCCATTAATGCTTCCCAATCTTTGTGAGAATTGGTTTATGCAATCCATTGCATTCAAAACCAATTTGAACCTCTTAGAGAGGCCCGTGGGTAGACATTGACAGCCTAATTGGGGGTTTTTGTTTGAGAACCAATTGAGGTGTTTGAAAGGTAGTTTGGGGACCCTAATACTATCAAATTGAAGATCGCAAAGTTCCGTTTTGAGTTGAGTTCTTTGGGGGACGAAATTAAGGTTTTTGGCCAGAGCCCTACACTAAGTAGTTGACCAGGACCGGTCGACCGGCCTTGTATATATGTTGTATGCCCCCAACCCCCTACCCTCTGTTGGGTGTGTGTTTTATTTTGATGATTCCCGATTATTGCTGATTTAATTTCTTATGTTTCTAGGGTTATTTTAGGTCAACTGCACTCTCTTTTGGTGGATTGCTTTGGGATTTGGAGATTTATATAAACTTGAAAGGTGAGGAATATACTCAACCATATCTTGTATGAATGATGAGTTATTTAAATCTTCAATATTTTAATATCTTGTAATCTCTTATAAATTAGTGTGACTTTGTGTGAATGGGAGGTAATGTTAGTTTATACTTGTTCTATTTTAAACTTAGACCTAAGTACATAAATGTTAGATGTCTAGAGGTATTTGGCTAGATAACCCCATGAGTACTACTATCCTTCTGGTAGGGATATTGAAGCCAGTTAACCCGTGATGTTAGTGGCTGGGTCTTGTGAGCATCAAACATGCCAACTGCCATCATAAGATGGATGCTCAAGATTGGTAACCAACCCATCAAAGGACATGAGAACATCCTATCCATTATATGTGGATGATCATATGGTTAAGAAATGGAATCCTACAAATACCTCCCGTTAAGGATCCCATTTCTAAGTGGATAAGAATATTGGACCAACAGATGTCTTCCATTGAAGAATAATATCCGGACCATATGTAGTAAGAGATCGACCGTATGACTATGCATTGGGCCTAGGCTTTACAAGAGAATGCCTGATTATAATTTTTGCACATTTTTGGGTGTCAGTGTTATCCCCTTCTCAAGCCATATAATGCTCATAAGCTTGATTATATATCAACACCGTGTATTTTTACTGGGTACAACCCTTGTCATCATGGTTACGGGTGTTTAAATTTGAATATTGGCAAGACCATTGTCTCAAGACATGACGTCTTTGACAAGGTTAATTTCCCTTTTCGACAATCCTGACCTTCTTCTCCAGCGTCAGTTCCTCTACCGACTGCATTTCCTTTATTGATGCCAACTGAGTTGCCTAATGTGCTCACTGGGCCTATTATGCTGCCTTCTAGTTCTAGGTCACTGTCTCCCCACATACAAAATGTAATCCTGAATCTGGACTTACCATCACTGTCCCTTTTGTTGATGTTGTTATCTCAACTTAGCCCACTCTGACCTCCGTTGCTGGTCCTGCGAGGCCAATCCACTGGATGTTTCTGTTGAAATCGGTTCACCTATTGCCCCTGCCTAGACTTCATTGGGCCGTACCCATTTGATGGTCACATGCACTCAGGATGGTGTGCATAGGCCCAAGGTTCCTTTGGACCTTATGGCTACATTTATACTCTACCCAAAACCTTCATTGCATCTAGTTTCACTGATGTTGAGCCCACGTGTTTTAGTCAGGTCCATAAGCATGCTATTTGGAATCTTCCCATGGATACCAAATTTAATGCTCTGCTTGCTAATAATATTTGGGTTTTTACACCACCTCCTTTGAATGGTCATATAAGTGGTTGTAAATGGTTATTCTGTACCAAGAGGAGGTCTGATAGTACTATTGAGTGGTACAAGGCTCACTTAGTTGCCAAGGGATACACCCAAGAATATGGTTCAAACATTGAAGAAACTTTTAATCCACGACTATATGGATTATTCTTAGTCTTGCTATCTCCTTTCATTGACCCATGCTTTTGCTTGACGTCAACAACGCCTTCCATCATGAGACCCTTAGTGAGGAGGTAACCTTGGATATCAAGATTCTCAATATCCCACTCATGTGTGCAAGCTACAACAGTCTCCTTATGACCTGAAATAGGCGCCAACGGCGTGGTTTCAAAGGCTTAGTTCTTTTTTGACTGGTCTTGGCTTTGTTGGCCCTAAAACATATTCCTCACTATTATTTTTGCCCTGGTTCTTTTGCACCTCTCTACAGTTTGGTATGTGTTGATGATATATTATTCAAGGGCCCATTGTCACAAGAAATCAATACTTTGATTTCCACCCTGGCAACAGAATTTGCTCTCAAGGATTTGGGGCATGCAAGCTTCTTGGGGCATGCAAGCTTCTTTCTTGGGATTGAGTTGATTCCAATGAAGTCTGGGGTTCTTTTATCTCATCAGTGGTATATTTGCATACTACTTGAGCGGCTTGACTATCGGATGCAAAGCCCATTTCTACCCCTTTGGCCTCCTCTAAACGTCTTTCCAAAACTAATGGTACCCGGACTCCAATATGTGACTCTTACTCGACTTGATTTATTTTTTTCTGTGAACAAGTTATGTCAGTTTATGGTCGCTCATATGGATATCCATTGGGTTGATCTTAAGCACCTTCTTCGGTAACAAAATTAAGCACGTATGACAGAAGAGATCCCAAGACACAATCAATTTGCTTACGCTAGATAACAGTTAGAAACCCCAGTTATCTTATAAACCCTGTCCCTTTGGTTTGCACAATAAAAGCCCTTATGAACCTAATCTTCCACAAATTTCACTAGTAATTCCTTCCTGAACATGCGTTAGGACACTAATAAATAGAAGCTCAAACCACAAAACTAAAATCGTTTATTAATTCAGGTATATAAATATTACAAGCCAACAGAACTCTTCCATTGAAAGTTAACTAGTAAAAACTAACCATAGGTCACCATCCCTGCAGCAAGTCAATTAGCTAACTAAGGGAAGATTTCAATGAGAGACCTTAAACCCAAGACAGGATAGATCTTGTATTCAGTAAATCCAGACTTCAAGAAAAGCTCTCTCCATTCTTTCTCTGTTCTTTCTTTTCCGGTTACCATAGTCATCATTAACATATCAAAGAACAATTGGGTTTCTGTTGATTTGTAGTCTAGTTTTCTGTCTTCCACCACCATGTCTATGATGATCACCTTTCCTGGGTTTCCTTCCCTGCCCTTACCAGATATTGCCTCTTTGCATCTTTTCAATATCTCTATGCATTGTTCATCATTCCAATCATGTAGAATCCACTGTATACATATCAAAATTCATATTATGTTAGGAACCAAATATTTAAAAAGTGCCAGTAATGATAATAATTAAGATAGGATTCACTTACTTTGAGTAAAACTGCATCTGCTTGGGGGATAGACTCAAACATGTCACCTACAATATATTTCAAGTTCTCACTTCCTTCCATAGTAGCAACCACATGTGGTAGGTCAAATACTGAGCATTTCAAGCTCGGAAATGTTTTAGCGATGGTCTTAGCCACAGTTCCAGTGCCACCTCCAACGTCAATCAATGAACTTAATCCCTCAAACACTGCCTTGCACTCTGTAACAATCACACTGCTCAGCATCTGAGCATCGCTTGCCATTCCTTCATTTAAGAACTTGTTGAGCTCATTGTCTTCACCTACATAGTCCCATAGGCCCCTTCCATGAGTTGTCTCAAATGGGGTAAGACCATCCCCCTGGAACCATGTGCCAAGGAAATTCCAAGGCATCATCAAGATTGGATCAAGCACTACTCACAAGAGGGGTGAAACACTCTTATCACTACCGTTAAGGAGGAGCCTAGAACACGGTGTGAGCACATATCCTTCATCCTCTTGAATTGCAAAGATGCCCGAATGCACCAGCAAGCGCATGAGGCGAAATAGACAAGCAGTCTTGGTCTTTGGGATGGCAAGCTTCGTGGCTAGTTCAGAGAGGGTGATGGGTTGGTGATGATTGTGAACAATATTTGGTATATCTAATTGAACTGCACATCTAAGTGACATAGAATTTATAAAACTGAATAAATGGTTCCATATATGAGTTTGAGCATTGAACAACTCCTCTCCACTCTCATTCGCAATAAGCTCCATTGATTTCCTCTCCATTTTCAGAAACCTCAGCTTTAACTCAAGTCTAGTTATGTTCGGTACTGAAACTGATGCTTTATATAGAAGAATTCAAAGTTTAATGCCAGGATTGCTTGTGTTTCATGAGATTTGTTACTTTTACATTACAGCTAGGATTAGCATTAATCTTGTTTTTTTTGGATTATTACTGATTATAATGAGGAATTTAAAGTTCAAAGCTGGGGATTGCATGCGTTTCATGAATTTGTTACTTTTCATATTATAGTTAGGTTTAACATGAATCTTGTTTTGAGGATTAATGCTGATGCTCCATATGTGCACATGTTTATGCTTCTTATTTCCCAAGATGTTTATCTTTTCCTTGTCTACTCAAATTTTCACTAAATTATATAATTATATATAGTGCAGATTCTACATACCAAAGTATATATTATTATAATGATGATGATGATGCAGATGGTCTCCACTCAACAGCTTGGTTACATGGAGAGGATTTCGACTCAATTAGGTCATGGTATAATATAGTTGTGATCCACTTAAATGGTTTCTTTTTGGTAAGGTCCACTTGAAATGGTTGTGAAATTATCATATGAGATTATCAATGGTATCATTTGTTAATTATGTTTAAATTATTAAAGATGGGATTGAAAAGTTTTCCTTCCCTGACAAATAGAGTTTACAAGAGCATTGTAAAACAATGTCAAAACGGTGCTTTGAAATTGTAAAACCGAAGGGGATGGGGCCCAGGGGTGGGTGGCGGCAAACACATCAATGTCTCAAAACTAGGTGGATTTTTTGTTTGGTTGTGTGGGAGATAGGTATTGTCATTTGTCATGTCCAAAAACGCGTTTGAAATCTATTGTTATAAATGTACATATATTTTATTCAAACAAATTGAAGATGGTAATTGTGTTCACTTTCCCTTAGCTTACCCGATTTCGTGAATCAATGTGATATGATCTTGTTGTTAGGGATAATGGATGCACAACTACGAATAGAGAATAACACAAGCAAAGCACACAAGAGTGATTTAATGTGGTTCGGCAAAACCCTGCCTACGTCCACCCGAGAGAAAAAAAGTTCCACTATTTTAGAAAACTTCACACCACTCTCATACCCACAAAGTGTTACCCTTTGCTTCCTTGCCCAATCCATACTCTTGGGATGGGTTCCCCAATCCCCTACAGGGATTGATTCTTATAGGTTATCCCACAGAGACTATTTATAAGGAAACCTAAAATCCCAATCCCAATATAATTACAATTTTTACCCAGTACTAGTAATTAACCCAAACCCTGTTTCAATTAAAAATACAACAAAAACTATAATTACATGGACCCATAGAATACAAGGCACCCAAACCTAACAATCTCCACCTTGGCTTTAATTCTACAAAAAACCTTGAAGAAATTGTTGATGATGTCTCTCTGCAATCACCCGTCTCTGTGTATCCACCACACCTTGCCTCATGGTCCACATCCCCTCCAATGACGCTTTTGTTACCGCCATCACTAAGCTAGCATGGCGCACACCCCCCACCTGGGGTGTCCTGTACAACTCATCGCCGCTATACAACGTGACGTGGCTCTATCTCTCCTTTTGTCACAGCTAGCTCCGAGAGATCATGCCACTCACCAAATCCAAAGCGAAAGTCACTCGTTTCTTTCCAAATTTACCTTGTTTTGCACTGAACAACCTACAAATTCTGCCTATTTGTACCCCTTTCCAAAGAATTAACTAGACCTCTACCTGTTTCAACACTCCCTGCAAGGCTGAACAATTTACTTGATCTGTGGCTTTCCTACCCATCAATCAATTAAGAACCTCACTGTTGATCTTCATAGAACTCACAAAATCAATACTAACATAGCGAAATCTCCTTGATCCGTCACTTCCACTGGGTTGGTTCGAAAACGCCTAAAAACCTTAGTAACAATTAACCCCGTATAAAATACCTCACACAAAATTCTATGGAAACTACTTATATAGTACTATCCAATAATTAATAAAAAAAAAAAAAATTCCATCTTTTTCACCACCACCGAATCTTTTTTTCTTTTCCAAACGGTCCTTCTTCCACGTTCCAACTTCACTTTTCAACTTTTTTTCTTTTTTACTTTACTTCAAAATAATGTAATAAGCATTACATTAAAGCCATAAAAACAAAACTTCAAAAAATACCTTTTTCTTCGGTTCTTCCTCACGGTCTGACACCGCCCTTTTTTTTTTTTAACCACGATCTTAAACAAGATCGTTTTTCTCCCTTCTTTCTTCTTCTTCTTCTTTTTTATTTTATTTTATTTTTGATGATCCAATCCACTCCGCTCAAAGCATAAGAAACAAAAAAAGATAAGAAAAAACTTCTAGAATTGTACCATCGAAGTCTTCTCCATTCTCCTGGCACCTATCATCTCCTTTCTGGATCTTCACATACCTCCGATAACAATCCACCGAACCTTGCTTTGATGCCACTTGTTAGGGATAATAGATGCACAAATACGAACATAGAAGAACACAAGAAAAACACATAAGAGGGATTTAACGTGGTTCGGCCAAACCCTACCTACGTCCATCCGAGAGAAAAGAAGTTCAACTAGTTTAGAAAACTTCACACCACTCTCACACCCACAAAGTGTTACCCTTGCTTCCATGCCTAATCCCTATCCCCAGGATGGGTTCCCTAATCCCGTGTAGAGATTGAATCCTATAGGTTATCCCACAGAAACAATTTATAGGGAAGCCTAAAACCCTAAACCCAATATAATTACAATTTTAACTCAGTACTAGTAATTGACCATAATCCAATTTCAATTACAAATACAATAAAAACTATTATTATATGGACCCACAGAATACAAGACACCTAAACCCAACACTTGTCTCAACCACTACACTAAATTGAAGCCAATTCAGGAGATCTCTTACCATGTTTATCATGTTTTCTCTTTTTTTGGTAAGAAAAAAGACGAGCTTTTACAAGCAGTGACATCTGCTTTACTTAATAAGGAAGCTAAGGATTGGACAAAAGCCATTTAGTTGGAAATTCAACCGACAAGGTCAGCTTTTGGAAAAGGTATTTGCTATACAATTTGTAGCGTTGGAACTGTAAAGGATAAGCCTCTGAATTCAAATTCAAATTCAAATCCACGGTAACCTTACTCTATCCTCGATGGATCTTATCTCCGACCAATCAAGAAGACTTTGAGTTATGGTTAAAGTGTCAACAAGTTGTAATTCAAATTCAAATATTCGAATTGAAATTCAAATATTCGAATTGTAATTCAAATGATATTAATATACATTTTTGACTCACGAATTTGTGTGAAAGAATTCTCTTTCAAACGAAATTCTAACTAGAACAAAACAAAATTTACAAAAATCAAAGGATTGTTTTAGACTTAAAGTATCTTGTCAGATGAGAATGATTTCAATAGGAGGATTAAACATGGAAATATGGTGGTTAACTAAATCCAAGCAGTCTGACTCCACAATATAGTGTTTTCTTTGTGTCCTTGTAATCCTTTCTCTTATTTGGGATTTTTAATTGTTGTTGCGTGGGTATCTCTAGTTTGGTAGTTGGGAGGGCGTTGTACATCGGTAAATTGATCTGACGGTGTTAAATGAAAAATATAAATATTTTTAGTTTATTAGAACTTTCTTAATCTTTTTAAATTTAGAGCAAATTGCACTGACACCCCAAAATGGAGGCTTTAAAGCACTGACACCCTACTTTATGTTTAAAAAACATAGACACCCCAATTCATTAAACACAATAGTCCATTCTGTTAGTAAATCCGTTAACCCACTGTTTATTTTTCTTTAATTCCAAAAATACCCCTTTAAATCATTGTTTAAATTATTTTAATTTCAAAATTACCCCTAATTGGATAAGAGATTATTTTATTATCTCCACCCTATCTGCGATGTCTTTCACCTCTCCGTTCATCTTCTAAAAATCTGAACTGCAACTAAAAATCAAAACCGTGGCTCTTTGAAAATCCAAACCAGGTTGTAAGAAAAAAAATATTGTATTATAAATCCAATTGATAAGAACTTCCGATTCTGATTATTCCCACTTCCCGTTTTCTTCTTCTTCTCTTTTTCCTCCTTAATTTAGGTAGTTACTGTTGTGTGATGGAGAGATAGAATCCGAACCCCTGTACCCATCATACAACAAGATTTGGGCAAATCTAATCTGCCACCGAATTTATAATCTATTGAGATGGCTAAGAAACTTCCAACAAAATCGGATTATTCAAGAGAGGAAAAATCTCATCAAAACTCAGTGACTTCAGCAAATCACTAGTCGTGGGAAGTTCTTATGAGATTGGATGCTCCTATTTGTCTAGGAATCAAAATCAATCCCAAGAGAAATTGTCTTCTCGCCTCCAATGAAACCAACTGCCTTTGATTACAGCTGGTTTCCCTAATTTTACTTCCAGATTTAAGCTTCTCGGCATAAATGTCGTCTCGGAAGCTTTCTACAACCTCAATCGTGATTTTTGGACCAAAATCAGGTAGCAACAGAGCTTCTTTCATCTAAAGATTCGATTAGTATTTGCAAGATTCTAGTAGAAAGTAGCTCTCATGGATGACATCGATTTTCGCTTCTTCAAGTTCTTTGATATCTGCTAGGTTTTTTCTCATTTTGGAAAAACCAGAGAAGATTTTTTGACATCATTCTTGGCTTTCTCCTTAATCAGTCGACCTACCTCATTAAAAACCCGTCTAGCTTGCCGAGCATTTTAACCTGTCTCTGCAGGCACTTTGGTTATATGCTGGCGGGAACCGGCTTGGCGGAAGGTTTGCAAGGGTTGATATGGCTGTTGCAGGTCTGAGTGAAGGAGTCTACTCCAGTTTCCCCTGTTTCTGTTTTAGCCGTAAGGTTAATTCATGTCATTGCAGACATAAGGGTATAATAGTCTTTTAGATTGTACAGTTAACCATTTTAACAAAATAGGACCTGTGTGTTTTTCAAACATAAATTGGGGTGTCAATGCTTTTAGGCTTTCATTTTGGGGTGTCCGTGCAATTTGCTCTTAAATTTAAAGAGAACTCCTGTACGACCTTTTTTGCATTCAACTTCCAAGTACCAATGCATTTCCGATAACCAAACTAACCCAGAAAACCCAATGACTCTGAACACAATCAAACTTATTAAGAGATTAGTAAAATAAGAAGCTTTCTAATTTTAGCACAATGATAGGAAAGCCTACCGTATCTCCAAATCAATGTAATAAGATCTAATTTGAGATCCATTCACAGTGCTCACTATTTCGGGAAACCCAACCTATCTTAAATAAAGGTTATGTGGAGAATTGAGGAATTCAAATTTGAAAATTTGGATCTGCTTCGCTCATCGAGGATAGCTTATGTTACTTTCAGGATGCATTTCCACCGTTGAGGTCTTACAAGATAAACTACAAAAAAGAAGAAGAAGAAGAAGAAGAAGAAGAAGAAGAAGAAGAAGAAGAAGAAGAAGAAGAAGAAGGAAGAAGGAAAAGCTTAGAAACTATTTTATAAAGCTTAGAAGAAGAAGGAAAAAAGAAGGAAAAGCTTAGAAACTATTTTATAAATTTTAAGCCTCATATGCTGCATGGTAAATTATTCTCAAATGCTACAGGTGTATTGTTCGTATCAACTGCAATTAGAGTACCAAATTTAAGTCAAAACCAGTTCATCCTCACCATGTGGTAATACATGATTAAGCTCAAGATCAGATTATGATTAAAGCCCGTTTCTAACCCCTTTGGAATCCTCTATACTTCTTTCCAAGACTAATGATGCCTAGACTTCAATATGTGACTCTTACTCGACTTGATTTATCTTTTTCTGCGAACAAGTTACGTCAGTTTATGGTTGCCCGATGGATATCATTGAGTTGATCTTAAACACCTTCTTCGGTAACTCAAGGGCACTCTCTTATTTGAGTTACATATCACTCCATCATCATCTTGTTCTATTGAGGCTTTCACCAATGTTGACTGGGAAGGGTGCCCTGATAATAGGAAATCTCAAGGCGGGTACCTCATTTTTCTTGGTGCTAACTTGGTCTCCTAGCAATCTAGCAAAAGCACTGAAAGTGAGTATCGTGCTCTTGCTGCTGCTACTATTGAGATATCTTGGATACATTCTCTTTTATGTGAGTTGGGCATTTCTATATCACCTCCTTCCACCTTATGGTCTGACAACATTGGAGCTACGCATTTATCCGCCAAGCCAGTGTTCCATGCACACACCAAGCACATCGAGACTGATTTTCACTTTGTATGAGATAAGGGGGCCAAGAAGGACTTGCTTGTGCGCTTTCTCTCCACTGTTGACCAACCTGCAGATATCTTAAGCATGGGTCTTTCTCCATCTAGGTTTTGTTTTCTACGGTCAAAACTCAAGTTCCGCTTGGAAAGACCATTGACTTTGCGGGAAGGTATTATGGACTACTATGACCCATGTTAGGATCTAGTATACTCCTATGATGTATTGTCTCCCCATGTGATGTATTCTCTTCTCGTCGTATATAAATATCTATGAGGTATTATTTGAGATCTTAAGGTTCTTTTATTCAATTCATAGTGCACTCTCTTATAGTACAATCCAATAGAGAGACATATTGGTATGTATTGTATCTGTTATATCCAATATGAATATGTATTGACTAGTATTGTATCGTAAAATATTCTAAACCTTGATCGGGACCTCCATGGAGTAATTATGATACATGACCATGCATTCATAAATCAGATGGGGATGATGGGTGAGTGCATCAAAAGATCTTCATCCTCTAATTAACCATTGAATACCCTACCTCTTGAATTTTTTTCTTTTTTTAGATGAATAAATAGTATTTTTATCAATCAGAACAAAATTAAGCACGTACGACAGAAGAGATCCCAAGAAACGATCAATATGCTTACAGTAGGTAATAGTTAGAAACCCCACTTATCTTGAAACCCCACTTATCTTATAAATCATGTTCCTTTGGTTTGCACAATAAAAGCCCTTATGAACACCTAATCTTTTACTAATCTTCCAGAACATGCGTTACGACACTAATAAATAGAAGCTCAAACCACAAAACTAAAATCGTTTATTAATTCAAGTATATAAATATTACAAGCCAACAGAACTCTTCCATTGAATGTTAACCAGTGAAAACTAACCATAGGTCACCATCCCTGCACTGTTAGAAAAAGTAAAACCTGGTGTAATCAGGAGCACGAGATAACAGTATGACAGCTGAAGCTTCTAGGCACGTTACTATGTCGTTGTCCTTAAGACGTACTCACGGAAGGTGCTATGAGGTACCAGCGAACCGTCTCCCAGGATACAAAGAAGCCCAAACTCAAGGTTGTTTCCCGAGAAACTAGAGAGGATTTATAGGCATTGAGGTGCCTCTACTGAACAGTTCATGACTCTGTTCGTATGGGTGCACCTCTCTGTAGGGATACAAATGCCAACGTTCAGATCTGAGCCGTTGGATTGTTCGGCCGCACGATCTAATGGTCCAGATTGAACCATCAAGATGACATTTATGGATCTACTTCCATCGCCAAAAACGCCTAAACACTGCCCACGCCGCTCGAGCGCGCTCGGACGGTACACCGTCCTCGCTCGTACACTGCACACGCATTGGCATGTCTTTTGATATTAAATCAAAGTTAATAGGCAGTACCTATTAATTAACTTGGATTCCGACATCTCGGTTTCCAATGTGGGACTATATAACACACTTTCCTAAAATAAACAAAGGAAAGTTTCCGCACTTATAAATCCAATTTTAAATGAAATGTTTATTATTTTATTATATTAAAAATAATACAACATGCACCAAGTCAATTAGCTAACTAAGGGAAGACTTCAATGACAGACCTTAAACCCAAGACAGGATAGATCTTGTATTGAGTAAATCCAGACTTCAAGAAAAGCTCTCTCCATTCTATCTCTGTTCTTTCTTTTCCGGTTACCAAAGTCATCATTAACATATCAAAGAACAGTTGGGTTTCTGTGGATTTGTAGTCTAGTTTTCTGTCGTCCACCACCATGTCTATGATGATCACCTTTCCTGGGTTTCCTTCCCTGCCCTTACCAGATATTGCCTCTTTGCATCTTTTCAATATCTCTATGCATTGTTCATCATTCCAATCATGTAGAATCCACTGTATACATATCAAAATTCATATAATGTTAGGAACCAAACATTTAAAAAGTGCCAGTAATGATAATAATTAAGATAGGATTCACTTACTTTGAGTAGAACTGCATCTGCTTGGGGGATAGACTCAAACATGTCACCTACAATAAATTTCAAGTTCTCACTTCCTTCCATAGTAGCAACCACATGTGGTAGGTCAAATACTGAGCATTTCAAGCTCGGAAATGTTTTAGCGATGGTCTTAGCCACAATTCCGGTGCCACCTCCAACGTCAATCAATGAACTTAATCCCTCAAACACTGCCTTGCACTCTGTAACAATCACAGTGCTCAGCATTTGAGCATCGCTTGCCATTCCTTCATTTAAGAACTTGTTGAGCTCATTGTCTTCACCTACGTAGTCCCATAGGCCCCTTCCATGAGTAGTCTCAAATGGAGTAAGACCATCCCCCTGGAACCATGTGCCAAGAAAATTCCAAGGCATCATCAAGATTGGATCAAGCATTGCTCGCAAGAGGGGTGACACACTCTTATCACTACCGTTAAGGAGGAGCCTAGAACACGGAGTGAGCACATATCCTTCATCCTCTTGAATTGCAAAGAAGCCCGAATGCACCAGCAAGCGCATGAGGCGAAATAGACAAGCAGTCTTGGTCTTTGGGACGGCAAGCTTCATGGCTAGTTCAGAGAGGGTGATGGGTTGGTGATGATTGTGAACAATATTTGGTATATCTAATTGAACTGCACATCTAAGTGACATAGAGTTTATAAAACTGAATAAATGGTTCCATATATGAGTTTGAGCATTGAACAACTCCTCACCACTCTCATTCGCAATAAGCTCCATTGATTTCCTCTCCATTTTCAGAAACCTCAGCTTGAACTCAAATCTAGTTATGTTCATCAGTACTGAAGCTGACGCTTTATATAGAGGAATTCAAAGTTAAAAGCCAGGATTGCTTGTGTTTCATGAGATTTGTTACTTTCACATTACAGCTAGGAGCCTAGGATTAGCATTAATCTTGTTTTTAGGATTAACACTGATTATAAAGAGGAATTTAAAGTTCAAAGCTGGGGATTGCATGCGTTTCATGAATTTGTTACTTTTCACATTATAGTTAGGTTTAACATGAATCATGTTTTGAGGATTAATGCTGATGCTCTATATGTGCATGTTAATGCTTCTTATTGCCTACACAAATTTTTACTAAATTATATAATTATATATGGTGCAGATTCTACATACGAAAGTATATAATGATATTCTCCACTCAACAGCTTGCTTAGATGGAGAGGATTTCGACTCAATTAGGTCATGGTATAATATAGTTGTGATCCACTTAAACGGTATCTTTTTGGTAAGGTCCACTTGAAATGGTTGTGAAACTATCATATGAGATTATCAGATGGTATCATTTGTTAAACATGTTAAAATTATCAAAGATGGGATTGGAAAGTTTTCCTTCCGGAAAAATAGAGTTTAAAGAGTTCACAAGGCATTGAGATGGCAGGCAAACACATCAATGTTTCAAAACTAGTGGAAAAATGCGTTTGAAATCTGTTGTTTTAAATGTGCATATATTTTATTCAAACAAATTGAAGATGGTAATTGTGGTCCCCTTAGCTTTTACCTAAATAGAAAATGCATAATATAGCTTTAGTGCCCGATTTCCTGAATCAATGTGATATGATCTTGTCTCAACCACTAGACTAAATTGAAGCCAATTCAGGAGATCTCTTAACATGTTTATCATGTTTTCTCTTTTTTTGTAAGAAAAAAGACAAGAGCTTTTACAAGCAGTGACAAGAGCTTTACATAATAAGGAAGCTAAGGATTGGACAAAAGCCATTTAGTTGGAAATTCAAACTTTTGGAAAAGATATTTGCTATACAATTTGCAGCAAATTGTAAAGGATAAGCCTCTGAATTCAAATTTAAATTCAAATCCACCATAACTAACTCTATCCTCTATTGATCTTATCTCCGACCGATCAAGAAGACTTTGAGTTATGGTTAAGGTGTCAACAAGTTGTAGAGTTTGATTGTAAACAAGTTGTAATTCAAATTCAAATGTACTCACGAATTAGTGTGGAAGAATTCTCTCTCAAACGAAATTCTAACTAGAAAAAAACAAAATTAATAAAAACCAAAGGATTGTTTTAAACTTAAACTATCTAGTCAGATGAGAATGATCTCAATAGGAGGATTAGACATGGAAATCTGGTGGTTAACTAAATCTTAGCAGTTTGACTCCACAATATAGTGTTTTCTTTGTGTCCTTGTAATCCTTTCTCTTATTTGGGATTTTTAATTGTTCTTGCATGGGTATCTCTAGTTTGGTAGTTGGGAGGGCGTCGTACATCAATAAATTGATCTGACGGTGTAAAATAAAAAATATAAATCTTTTTATTTTATTAGAACTTTCTTAGTCTTTTTAAATTTAAAGAGAACTCTTGTATGACCTTTTTTGCATCCAACTTCCAAGTACCAATGCATTTTCCGATAACCAAACTAATCCAGAAAACCAATGACTCTGAACACAATCAAACTTGTTAAGAGATTAGTAAAATAAGAAGCTTTCTAATTTTAGAACAATGATAGAAAAGCCTACCGTATCTCCAAATCAATGTGATAAGATCTAATTTGAGATCCATTCACAGTGCTCACTATTTTGGGAAACCCAACTCTATCTTAAATGTAGGTTATGTGGAGAATTGAAAAAAAAAAGAAAAAGAAAAAAAGAAAGAAAGAAAGAAAGAAAGAAGAAAGAAAGAAAGAAAGAAAGAAAGAAAGAAAGAAAGAAAGAAAGAAAGAAAGAAAGAAAGAAAGAGAAGAAAAGAAAAGAAAGAAAGAAAGAAGAAAGAGGAAACCTGAGAAACTATTTTTTAAATTTTAATCCTTGTATGCTGCACGGTAATTATTTTCAAATGCTACTGGTGTATTGTTCATTTCAACTGTGATTAGAGTATCAAATTTAAACCAAAACCACTTCATCCTCACCATGTGGTAATACATGATTAAGCTCAAGATCAAATTCTGATCATGGTAAAAAATTCGAGAGAAACTTAAGTTTTGACCGGGTGAAAATGGGAAACTTGGGTGGAAACTTAGGAAATTTTGAGGAACTAAGGGACTTTTTCATACAAGTTTTGACAGGTTTTAGAAAGTATTTTGAGGTGGGATTTTGCATTTAAGCTAATTAGAAAATAAAGAACACATTGGCACATGCATTTTACTAAAACAAATCAATGTAAATATGTCATTCAAAGTACATGAGATTTATGTAAAGTTGACCAAGAAGTACACAATAAAGTTAACTATACTTAAGCATAACATTCAACATATGACTTCTAACTTCTAAGTTCAATTCAAAACATCAAATAAACTCTAAACATCAGATACAATGTAACTAGTAATAAAAATAAAATGGGAAGTACAACTCACTAAATCAGCGCCAAGAGGATTGCCTTGGCGGATCCATCCTATAACTTGAGTAGTGTTGTGCCTGTGACATCTTCTCCTCTGACCAACAGATATAGATATCCCCTGACATGTGATGCCTATGGTTGTCAAGGTAATCGACAACTGCAACTCTATAGGTCTGGTCGTCAACATGCATAAGATATCCGATCTGAGGGAATGCACAATACAGATAGGGAAGTCCTGATTCAGCCTCAAGGGGTAGGGGTTGGGGTTGCATGCTGAAGATCTGATCCACAAGTGTATGTGCCCACGAATTAGCATCCATATAAGTTGCACCCCTGTGCACATACCGTCCTCTCGACAGACGCTAGATAATACATCCTAGTCTATTCCACTAGTCTATGTCTCCCATAATCCTAAGGAAACCGTAAGATGCATTACTATAAGCCCCAAAAGAAGATCCAACACTCTCCATACCACTCTCGTACGAGTGGGGATAGGCTATTGCCGGTATCCAGCATCCGACAGTGAAGCCTCTTGACTCATCTAAACTCATAGATCCCATGGAGCCTGCCAAGCTATTCACATCAATGGGATGGTAAGACCCATACGATGAAGTGTCATCCTCATACCCATGTCCATGTTGCTTCTCTTTCCCTTTCCCCTTCCGGATGTGAGTGGAACTACGACCTGCACTGTGGTTGACATCCTAGGTAGCGTGGGTGAACTGAGTCTCCCCCCATGAACTTCAATGGCCCTCCTTGTCCCTGACTCTCAACTGGGGTCATTGTTGGCTCTGGTGGTGGTGGTGGTGGTGGTTTCTCCTGTGGTTCAACTGAATCCTGATCAGCAAGCCCATCATCATCATCATCATCATCATCATCATCACCACCACCATCATCATCATCACTCCCATTGTCATCCCCACTACCAAGTCCAACATCATCATCATCGTGTTCATCATCCTATGCCTGACTAGCGGGTGACTGAGTAACATCATCATCATCATCTGACCATATAATGTTATCCTCATTGACACTGGATGCATCGGGGTGTGGTACAAAGGGACGGTCAGGCTCGGTGTGCACTTTCCCATCTGTGGCCAAGAACTCATCCACATTAGCTCCCATCTCTCGTGCAATTTGACTACTGGGTCGACCTCCCGCCTCATCCAACAATGGCTCTCTAACCCACTCAAATAGGGGGTACTCCTCCTCCTCATCATCTATGGCAAAGATGTCAGCCAACTCAATCTTGTCCCCATTACCTTGCTCTTGACCTAACTTAATGTGCTCCTCTCTCAACCTCATATTATAGTAAACATATATAAGATCCACTAGCCGCTTCACCCCCAAACGGTTCCACCTCTTAGAATGTATCAAATTGAATGTGCTCTAGTTATGCTTGCAGCCGGTGGTAGAAGATGTCTGGGAGAGCACTCTAACTGCAATGTTAATCAAGTACTCCGATTCTAACTAGTATTGCAGCCTCCACTCAACTATAAGAAACATAACCAACCAAATTAATAATAGTAAAAATAAATTGTGTTAAAAACTCAAATTGAGTATCTAAGATAGACTAACTAACTAAATGACTAACCAGGAGTGGTGTTTTCCTTAGCCTGAAAACATTATGAAATTTCAAAAAACAGATCCAATCAATTACATGAGTAAGGTAAATATAAACATTATGAAAATTTTGTTCTTAATTAAATATTTTTATAATAATTAAATACAAGAAAAATCAAAAAGCATAGTAAAACACTTCAAAAATCAGATTCAATGAATTACATATGAAAATCTACTTATTAGAGACAACAAATAATATTATCAACTCAATCCAATATGTTTTGACCATGAAGCAAATGAAAAAATGTAATTTTTTAGGTATTTTTAAAAATCAGAAAAATAAAAAAATAGCAGAACAATACAGCAATCAAATCCAACAATCACCACTTGTTAATCTACCTACTAGAGACCATTATAGTAAATTTCAAAACATTCCAATACCATTTGATCATGAAAGAAAGGGGAAAAAAATTTAAAAAATAGGGGAAACTTAGGTTACCTTCCAGCAAAGCTTGAAAACTGTGAAATAATCCACTAAGAAGGGCCGAAATTAGCAAAGGAGTGCTCAAAAGTGGTGGAATGCAAAATCATGAAAAACAGCTCGAAAAAAGGTGGGAAAATCATGTCAAAACCTCCCTGCTCTGCCTGGTTTTTTTGATCGAAACTCTGGTTTCCCAGAGTTTCGATCGAAGAAGAAGAGTTTTTATTAAAGTGAACCGGCTGGTTCAGCCGGCTCACTTAAATAATTAAACCAGTTTCGAGGTTTGATCAAAACTCTCGAATTTTCCCATGTTTCCCTAGCTGGTTCAGGTTGGTTGAACCATGTTTCGACCCAAGAGGAAAATTTTGACAGTTTCGATCGAAAATGAGGACTTTTTTTTTCCCTGTCCTCATGAGTTTCGTTTCACATTTTTCGACCGAATTTTGTACCATGATTTTGATCAAAGCCCTTTTCCAATCCCTTTGGCCTCCTCTATACATCTTTCCAAGACTAATGGTACCCGGACTCCAATATGGGACTCTTACTTGACCTGATTTATCTTTTTCAATGAACAAGTTATGTCAGTTTATAGTTGCCCCTATGGATATCCATTAGGTTGATCTTAAGCACCTTCTTCGGTAACTTAAGGGCAATCTCTTATTTGAGTTACATATCACTCCATCCTCATCTTATTCTATTGAGGTTTTCACCAATGCTAACTGGGAAGGGTGCCTTGATAATAGGAAATCTCAAGGCGGGTACCTCATTTTTCTTGGTGCTAACTTTGTCTCCTAGCAATCTCACAAACAATCCACCATGGCTCACTCTAGCACTGAAAGTGAGTATCATGCTCTTGTTGCTGCTACTACTGAGATATCTTGGATACATCCTCTTTTATGTGAGTTGGGCATTTGTATATCGCCTCCTTCCACCTTTTGGTCTGACAACATTGGAGCTACGCATTTATCTGCCAAGCCAGTGTTCCATGCATAGACCAAGCACATCGAGATTGATTTTCACTTTGTATGGAATAAGGTGGCCAAGAAGGACTTGCTTGTGCACTTTCTCTCCACTATTGACCAACTTGCAAATATCTTAACCAAGGGTCTTTCTCCATCTAGGTTTTGTTTTCTACGGTCAAAACTCAAGCTTCACCTGAAGGACCATTGACTTCGCGGGAGGGTATTAGGGACTCTGACCCATGTTAGGGTCTAGTATACTCATATGATGTATTGTCTCCCCATGTGATGTATTCTCATCTCGTCATATATAAATATCTATGAGGTCTTATTTGAGATCTTAAGGATTTGTTATTCAATTCATAGTGTACTCTCTTATAGTACAATCCAATAGAGACACATATTGGTATTGTATTGTATCTTTTTCCTATATCCAATATGAATACGTATTGACTAGTATCGTATCATAAAATATTCTAAACCTTGATCGGGACCTCCATGGAGTAATTATGATACATGACCATCCATACAAAAATCAGATGGGGATGATGGGCGGTTGCATTAAAAGATCTTCATCCCCTATTTAACCATTGAATGCCCAACCTCTTGAATTTTTTTTTTCTTTTTTTGGATGACTAAATAGTATTTTTATTAATCAAAAACAAAATTAAGCACGTATGATAGAAGAGATCCCAAGACACAATCAATTTGCTTACACTAGGTAACAGTTAGAAACCCCACTTATCTTATAAACCCTATCCCTTTGGTTTACACAATAAAAGCCCTTATGAAGACCTAATCTTCCACAAATTTCATTAATAATTCCTTCCTGAACATGCGTTAGGACACTAATAAACAGAGGCTCAAACCACAAAACTAAAATCGTTTTATGAATTCAAGTATATTGTTGTGGCTAAAATATCCACTTCCGGTTTGTACCGGTCTAATTAGGCTTAATCGGATTCGATTGATAAGATGAAAGAACTTATGGGTTCACTCGAGATTATAAAGAAGAGATGATCAACACCATTCAAAAGGAGCGATGATCCGACGGTCATGATTGAAAGTATTACTAGCGGGAAAATCCATATAAAAGGGAAAGGATAATTCGAAGGAAGGTAAGTCTCTCAAATCATGAACACTGGATTCTTTCCTAGTTTTACTCCATGGAAACACCTCAGGAGCTCCTTCGAGCTCTGAAGAACTATCTTCAGAAATCTAACTAGATCGTCGGAGACGCGACGTCGATCAAGATGATCGGCTCCGTTTCTAACCAGTTATTTCATTTTTCCAGTGAACGAGAGACTAACAAAAGGATAAAAACCAACCAGATCGATCGAGATCTAAGGAGTTTGGTGCGAAGGTGACCGTTCAAGGCGATCGGCAATTTTAGCACCAACATTTTGGCGCCGGCTGTGGGAAGAACAGTAACTTGAACATTTTGAAGCAGAGGTTATGGCTCAATCGCCTGAGCGAGAGGAGGTATTACCTACTGAAATGGCAGAAACAAGCCAGTGGGAGCCGAGGAGAGTAAATCCAAAAAGGAGAGCAAGAGAAACAGTTCCAGTACCACAAATTCCGACGATGCAGACTCGACAGAGACAGAATGAATGAAGATCGTTCACCTCATCCTACTGAGATGTTTGAAAGACAGGAGAAACAACTGGTAGACACGTTGCGGCATCTCATATGGAACTGGATCCGAATCAAATTACGTACGGAGCGATTTGAAAGTATGCAACATCAAATCCTAGAAACTCAAAATTTGATGAGGACGTTCATAAAGCAAATTGGAATTCATCCAGAAGGAAGAGTTCCGATCTCACCAGCTAGAAGATCTCTAACTCTTTCTCGAGCTGAGACGATCTTTGTTCCGAATCCTCAGATTCAAAGGTCAAGAGAAGGCCAAAGAAGATCAATTTTCAAAGAAGGATCAGAAGAAAGTGCAGATCCGAATTATATTCCTCTGGAATCTGAAGACCAAGGATCATCCAAAGATGACTGATTAAGTCACATTCAAAGTAAAAAGAGTGGAAGCCTTGGAGATTGGGGAGATAAAAGAGAAACAAGGAGGTCATAAGGTAGCATATCTGAAGTTCACGGATCGAAAATCAGTAAAAGATTTCGTATCCTGGACAATCAAATTCAGCGATTGGCGAACAAGGATAATGGAGAAAAAGTGGAAGAAGTGATAAATCAAAATCCATTTTCTAAAGATATTATGTCAACGCCATTGCCGCGCAATTTTAAACTTCCGGTATTCACGATGTATGATGGAAGCACGGATCCGATGGAGCATCTGGCTCAGTTCAACTCTGTTATGATGCTGGCAGGTAATTTTGACGTTTTAAAGTGTCGATCCTTTCCATCTTCATTGAAAGGCTCTGCAACAACTTGGTTCTTCAGTTTATTACTAGATTCTATTAGAGATTTCAAAGATTTGACGAAAATATTCTTGTCGAGGTTCCAAGTAGTATGAAGAGTAGCAAAACTGTTGATAATTTGGCTGCAATTCGACAAAAATCAGAAGAATCAGTTCGAAGTTATATGAAAAGATTCAATCAATAATCAATTCAGATTAAGAATTTGAATGAAGCAGTAGCATATGATGCTATGTTCAGAGGTCTGACGGATGATCATTTGTTAGAATTCCTGATCATGAACAAACCAGAAAATATTGCAAGTTGACAACTCGCTGTAATCAATATGCTAATATGAAAGACATCCTTCAGGCGAGGAAAGAGACTGATGGCGATGGAGGCAAAAGGAAAGAGGACAGAGTCATGAGATCTGATCAGAGGGATTGAAGGAATAACATAAATTTTCCAAGAAATGGTCCTGATCGTCAATTCATAAGGGATATTCCGAGACCATTCCAGGAAAATTATACTCCTCTCAATACTAGAAGGTCGGAAATTCTGATGCGAATTCAACATCAAGGAATTGTAAAGTGGCCATTACCAATGATAGCAAAGGCAGATGAGAGGAATCCGAATAGATTTTGCAGATATCACAGGGATCATGGTCATGATACTGATGATTGCAGAATTTTAAAAAATTAGATTGAACGATTAATCAGTCAGGGGAGACTAGATCATTATGTTCAAAGGAGAAATGGAGGTAACCGGAGAAATGTTGATGATCAGTCAAGAAGATGGAATAACCAGCCACCAGCAAGGGAAGATCAGCCGAAGGGAGATTTTCAATATAACTCTCCAGATGAAAATGCTAAGCATCAGGAAAACCAGCAAGTTTAATAGAAGCAGTCTCCTGTCATGACCATCTTGGGAATTTTAGATTTGAATTAAATTTCAAAGTCTAAGGCACATGCCAGGTATGTAAATGCTGTTGAATCTCATGTTATTCCTAAAAGAATAAAAAAGATGAAAGAGATAGTCTTCACAGAGGAGGAGATGGATGGAATTCAGGAACCACATGATGATGCCATTGTATATTTAATCTCTTATCAATTATTTTTTGAGATGAATAGTATTTATATTAAATAATGACCGAAGCACAACCGAAGAGAAGATAGAATCAATCTGCTTCCACTAGGAAAACAAGCTATGAAGATCTGCTATTTTCTCTTTTCAATCTTCACAATCCTTGTCCTTTTTTGTCTACACAAATTTCATAAGCGACTCCTATGAAGGTCTAATCTTCCACAAATTTCATAGGCGACTCCTCAAATTTGCATTACGACATTATTAAGCATAAACACAAACCAACACCACTAAACCTTTTATGACTTCAAATATAGAAATATTACAAGCAAACAGAGTTCTTCCATTCAAGGTGGGAGCCAGTAAAAACTAACCGTACATAGGTCACCGTCCTTGAACCAATTCATGTAACTAATTAAGGATAGACTTCAATGAGAGACCTTAAACCCAAGACATGATAGATCTTGTATTGAGTAAATCCAGACTTCAAGAAAAGCTCTCTCCATTCTATCTCTGTTCTTTCTTTTCCGGTTACCAAAGTCATCATTAACATATCAAAGAACAGTTGTGTTTCTGTTGATTTGTGGTCTAGTTTTCTGTCTTCCACCACCATGTCTATGATGATCACCTTTCCTTGGTTTCCTTCCCTGCCCTCACCAGATATTGCCTCTTTGCATCTTTTCAATATCGTTATGCATTGTTCATCATTCCAATCATGTAGAATCCACTGTCAACATATCAAAATTCATATAATGTTAGGAACAAACATTTAAAACGTCCAAGTAAGAATAATAATAATAATGGGGTTCACTTACTTTGAGCAAAACTGCATCTGCCTGGGGGATTTTCTCAAACATATCACCTGCAATATAGTTTAAATTGTCACTTCCTTCCATAGTAGCAACCACATGTGGTAGGTCAAACACCGAACATTTCAAGGTTGGAAATGTTTTAGCGATGGTCTTAGCCATAGTTCCAGTGCCACCTCCAACATCAATCAATGAACTTAATCCCTCAAACACTACCTTGCACTCTGTAACAACCACACTAATCACTAGTCGAGCATCGCTTGCCATTCCTTCATTGAAAAACTTGTTGAGCTCATTGTCTTCACCTGCATAGTCCCATAGGCCCCTCCCATGAGTAGTCTGAAATGGAGTAAGACCATCCCCTTGGAACCATGTGCCAAGGAAATTCCAAGGTGTCAGCAAGATTGGATCAAGCATTGCTTGCAAGAAGGGTGACACACTCTTATCACTATCCTTAAGTAGGAGCCTAGAACACGGTGTGAGCACATATCCTTCATCCTCTTGAATTGCAAAGAAGCCCGAATGCACCAGCAAGCGCATGAGGCGAAATAGACAAGCAGTCTTGGTCTTTGGGACGGCAAGCTTCGTGGCTAGTTCAGAGAGGGTGATGGGTTGGTGATGATTGTGAACAATATTTGGTATATCTAATTGAACTGCACATCTAAGTGACATAGAGTTTATAAAACTGAATAAATGGTTCCATATATGAGTTTGAGCATTGAACAACTCCTCCCCACTCTCATTCGCAATAAGCTCCATTGATTTCCTCTCCATTTTCAGAAACCTCAGCTTGAACTCAAATCTAGTTATGTTCATCAGTACTGAAGCTGACGCTTTATATAGAGGAATTCAAAGTTAAAAGCCAGGATTGCTTGTGTTTCATGAGATTTGTTACTTTCACATTACAGCTAGGATTAGCATTAATCTTGTTTTTAGGATTAATGCTGATTATAAAGAGGAATTTAAAGTTCAAAGCTGGGAATTGCATGCGTTTCATGAATTTGTTACTTTTCACATCATCATTAGGTTTAGCTTGAATGTTGTTTTGAGGATTAATGCTGATGCTCTATATATATGTGCATGTTCACGCTTCTTATTTCCCAAGATAGTTTATCTTTTCCTTGCCTACGTCAATTTTCACTAGATTATATAATTAGATATAGTGCAGATTCTATCTACCAAAGTATAGAGAGTTTACGAGGCATTGAGATGGCAGGTAAACACATCAATGTTTGGTACCACAAAACTAGTGGAAAAACGCATTTGGAATCTCTTGTTTTAAATGTGCTTATAAAATTGAAGATGGTAATTGTGGTCCCTTAGCTTTTACATAAACAGAAAAAAAAAAAAAAAAAATTAAAGCATAAGTACTCAATTTTATTTTATTTTATTTTTTTTTTTTTTTTTTTTTTTTTTTTGGAAAGGTAGCTTGTTACTATGGGGTGGGAACTAAATTACTAACATACATATGCCACCGAGTGGGTACTAACCCAAGACCTCCCCGTGGGAGGGCGGGTCTTTAACACCTGATTTCCTAGAATCAATGTGATATGATCTTGTTTCAACCACTAGACTAATTTGAAGCCAATTCAAGAGATCTCTTACCATTTTTATCATGTTTTCTCTTTTTTTGATAAGAAAAAAGATAAGAGCTTTCATAAGCATCTGCTTTACATAATTAAGGAAGCTAAAGATTGGACAAATACCATTTAGTTGGAAATTCAACTGACAAGGTCAACTTTTGGAAGAGGTGTTTGCTATACAATTTGCAGTGAATTGTAAAGGATAAGCTTCAAATTCAAATTCAAATCCACCGTAACTAACTCTATCCTCGATTGATCTTATCTCCGACCGATCAAGAAGACTTTGAATTATTGTTAAGGTGTCAACAAGTTGTAGAGTTTGATTGTAAACAAGTTGTAATTCAAATTCAAATGTACTCATGAATTAATGTGGAAGAATTCTCTTTCAAACGAAATTCTAATTAGAACAAAACAAAATTAACAAAAATCAAAGGATTGTTTTAGTTTTGAACTATCTAGTCAGATGAGAATGATCTCAATAGGAAGATTAGATATGGAAATCTGGTGGTTAACTAAATCCAAACAGTATGACTCCACAATATGGTGTTTTCTGTGTGTCCATGTAATCCTTTCTCTTATTTGTGATTTTTAATTGTTGTTGCATGCGTATCTATCTTTTGGTAGTTGGGAGGACGTCATACATAATTAAATTGATTTGACGGTGTAAAATGAAAAATATAAATCTTTTTATTTTATTAGAACTTTCTTAATCTTTTTAAATTTAAAGAGAACTCTTGTATGACCTTTTTTGCATCCAACTTCCAAGTACCAATGCATTTTCCGATAACCAAACTAACCCAGAAAACCAATGACTCTGAACGCAATCGAACTTGTTAAGAGATTAGTAAAATAAGAAGCTTTATAATTTTAGAATAGTACTGATAGAAAAGTCTACCGTATCTCCAAATCAATGTGATAGGATCTAATTAGAGATCCATTCATAGTGCTCACTATTTTGGAAACCCCAACTTTATCTTAAATGTAGGTTATGTTGAGAACTAAGACTAATGCTTTATATTGAGGAATTCAAATTTCAAAACTTGGATCAGCTTCGCTCATCAAGGATAGCATATGTTAGGATGCATTTCCACCTTTGAGATCTTACATAATAAGCTTCCTCTGAATGTACAATAGAGGTGAACTAAAGTGTAAGGAATTTAAAATGGAATCATGGATGCATGTTTTTTCATGTGACAAACTCTAATGATAATAACAGAACTTGACATGCGACTGGAAGACTTAAGATCTCTTTTTAACTCCAAACAAATAAAATAAAATAAAACTTAGAAACTATTTTTAAAATTTTAACCCTTATATGCTGCATGGTAATTATTCTCAAATGCTATAAGTGTAAGTGTATTGTTCCTATCAACTGCGATAAAAATATCTAATTTAGGTCCAAACCAGTTCATCCTCACCATAGAGGAAGTGGGTTGGTCCTGCTTTAAGCTGTTGATCTATTCTTTAGTTCTAGTTCTATAGCATCAAGATCAGATTCAAATCAATAAGCTTAATTACTGGCTCAAGATCTTGAGATCAGATCTGTCAAATAATATATTGGGAGGGTTGGTCTCGGTCCAAATTGACACATCTACTTCAAGTATTATGCTCATATTGATCAAGGCTACGTGCATCAGTTTCTCTTTTTGGTGATAAAAGGAAAAACTTGAATTAGCTTAAACCACAGGTACACATAGGTGTTACTTTGGTAATTGCATGAGAATGGTTTTAGTAGAATCAGCTTCTCTGGGAAACCCGAAAAAGTAAGGACTCAGACTTAAAACTATAGAAAATATTATTTGACATTGTACTACAGATACTATATCAATTAATTCTAGGGGCCACAAATGTTTTGGTTTTGGTGGGAGATTGATCAAAGACTTCTTCCACATTACACCATATCTCATGTGTTGGTGTGGTGATTCCCCGTGCACGATCCACTTCATATCTTAGACACTCTAGCAAGCCATCAAAAACGTCAGCACTTCTAACAAAATATATGGAATTTCCATTCCCAGAAAAGGCCTGCATACGCACCATCCAGTTAAGTTTCGTTATTGATGAAAAACCCCTACACATGCATTAAAACATATTGGTTAATATTCTCCAAATCTAATGTAGTTGTATGGAATTAATTATGTTTTTGGTCTGGTTTGGGGTGAGAGTATATAGTGGATAGTAAACTATATTCTTAGGGGGAGACTTTAATATAATTAATATGCCGTCCGACCGCAAGGGTCGGACCTATTATCTCACCACTGAGAAGTATGAGTCTTACCACTCTACCAACCCTGCATTGAATTCTAATCTTACCCATAGTCTGATCACTAAGTAAAGCTTTACACCATTCCATCAATGATTCCTGTGTTATAGCCTCAATTCTTATCCCAAGTGGCCCCGCCACCTAAATCCTCTTAATCCAATCACAATCCACAAATAAGTTCCATAGGGACTCTTGATTACCACATAGATTTCATGCAAGATTAAGTGTCGTCCATTTTGAGAGAATGGCATTAATTGGTAAAAAAAAAAAAAAAAAAAGACTTACAAATTTCTCTGGTGGATTTGTAATTTTCAGATGGAAAAAAAACCCCCACCATTTTGAATTCTCATTTTGCTCTGGGGCGAGATTAATTCTTTGTAGGGCTTCCCACACAAGTCTTGTCAAAGAAATCCCATTTGGGGGGTCTAAATGATTTCCAAGAGTTGGAGGATTGAGAAAGATTTATGAGAATAACAGGAGAGTGAATGAGTAAAGAGAGGGTCTCATGTTTCCCTGAGTGAAATCTCCTACTACTTGTGCAAGTATTGCTTCTCTGGGCTATTGATTGAAGTTCGGTGTTCCCACCTTCTAATCCCTAGATAGGCTTACCCAGGGGTTGAACTAAGATTATGTCCTTCTCCCATCACTACAAAAAAGGGGGTATTAGTGGCGGTTTTATCCGCCACTAATTATGCTAGAAATTGCCAACATTAAATTGTGGTGGTTTTCAAACCACCACAAATATGCTACGAAATATGCACTGCAGCTATTTAATAGTGGTGGTTTTTGGTACTGCGCATGTAACTCATATTTAGTGGTGAAAAAAAAATGTCACTAATAATGGCCAATTAGTGGGGGTTTTCGGAAAACCACCACCAATTAGGTGGGTTTTTTGTTTAAAAAAAAATATCCTACATATTTTCTCTTACAAAGACATAATTAGCCGCAGTTTTTTAAAAGCCGTCACCCTATTTATTTGCTTTAACTGTATTTCTTTATTTCTAAAATACATAGATACAAAAAATCCAAAAAGGCTAAAGTTTTTCTGAAAATAAATTTAAGAAAAATAAATACAAAATATACTTTAGTTGATACTACATTGTTAACCTGAATACCAATAACAAACACATAGACACAAGAAAGACTATTGAAGCAAAACCTCCAACTCCTCTATAAATAATCTTTCTAGAGCCTTCGCTGAAACATCAAGAATCCTATAAAACCCAAAGAAACACCCAAATTAATTTTGTATAATATGCATGAAACATCAGTCATAAAATAGGATTTGCCCTTTAGAAAGGCTGTTATATTCTTGTTTGTTTTAAATGCTCTTACTTTGAGGTCTTTCATCAATTGAAATTCTTCACCTGTATGAGAAAAACCAAAAAATTTCTAACAGCTAACCAGTTATAGGTAGTGTAAGGCTAACCACTTCAGAATATAGCTAGGACTTTACTGACACTCAACTCAATAGAACTGTGCTTCAATTCAGATTGGTCCCCCCTGACACATTTACCCATACCATACACATACACAAGCACAGAACTAAAAAAACTCATTTCAGCAATGCAATTAACTTCAATAACAAATAACACAAAATTTTTCTTAAAATCATTCTAGTATCAAAATAAAAGCATCTTGACCAAACAAGGGAAAAACATATGAACCACAATAGCTATTATACTCGTGAAACAAGGAACTCTATCCTAACAACATTGACCGACCTCCGAGGAATCAAAAACCACTAGTGTCGACTTCCAGAATGAATAAAAGAGAATATGTTTGATCAAAGAGTTTTGAGTACATAACCATAACAAACCTAAATACTAGCCAAAGGGTCCATTCTTCAAATCAATAGAGTGAACAAAACTAGAAAACCCACCAGAAGAAAAATCGCAGTGAATATTTAAATATAACCACTTAAAATGCAATTGATAACAACAGTTCTTCGGCAATAATTCCCAGAATGAGTTCAGTTCAGAGAAAATAATGTAACTTCATGGCTGGGCTGCAGATTCTTCAGTGTCAATTATGAGAAGTCCTTCTCTGCTGCCTTGACAACTTAGAGGAGATTTGAAAAGATGTAAGAGAACTCACAAAATTTAGCCTGAGACGTGAGAACCGAGAGCAGCAGAAGGGGGAATGGAATACGGCAGTAGTAGAAATAGCTTCTTACTCACAATCGCAGGCCTCAAAGCACCTCTGAAATCCAAACCAGCCGCAGGTTCCCCTAGGGTTCCCTGACTCCGCATTCGAATAACCAATTAACTTTTATTCATCAAAATTGTTGTTGCTTACGAGCTAGATTGGTATTTATAGACTCCAACTACTTGTTAAACAAGAGTTCTTGAAAAGGAATCTTGTCCTCGCCACCGTGCAAATAAACTCTTACCAATCTAGGACCCCAACTAACTGTAAAAAAGGACTCAAACAACCATACTACTCCTAGCTAGAAACCAATGAAGATGGATCCATCATATCCCATTGATTTAGACTCCACGGTTTGTTCTTGGCAATTGAAACAACATGACTACTGTCAGTTCTCTTCTCAAATCACCAAATCAGAAGTTCATGAAAGATCTATTTACAAGGTTATCTTTAAAATTCACTTACCTTTTTCTATTTACAAGGGTATCACAACGTAAGCATAGATGCCCAGGGTTACCTATCTAATTTTGAGGCTTTTAACATGCGTGTTTTGAGCTGAAACTCAAAAAGTGAGGCATAACCAAAGCTTGCTGTAGGGGCAACATCAATCTAATCGATGGTTGTGACCAACAAACACGCATCCGATAATTGGCTAAAATTAAACAGAGACATTTTATCAGTTGCCTTGACAGAAGTTCTATTTCCAAGAAGATCCATCATCCCATTTCGATTTTTGAGGAGCAACTGCCTCTCTAAGTTAATGGAATCCACACAGCAACGCTTTTGTATTGTAGACATTGGAGCATCCTGATTGTTGTTCCATTGGCCTAAAATGAAGGTGTTGTCATTGTTGGCAACTTAAGTGGGCTTTGATATGGTACAGCAACACACAAAAAGGTTCCGAGAGAAAGAATCCAATTCAATTAAAGAAAACTCAAGAATCCCGTTTTTGAGGGTCTCTGTCGAGTTTTGATCAACCTCTTCATCGGATGGTTATCCAGTGTCCGATTGAGCCGATTTTTGGAGGAGAGCTTCAAGACTTCTTGATCTTCAAATTCAACGGTGGGATTGTTCATTGGAGATCTCTAAGGTAGTCCGATTTGTACGTCAAAACACTCCTTGTTTAAGTCAGATAGGAACTCTGAGTTTGATTCAAACTCTGAGTTCAGTTTTGATCAACCTCTTCATCGGATAGCCATCCAGTGTCCGATTGAGCCAATTTTTGGAGGAGAGCTTCAAGACTTCTTGATCTTCAAATCCAACGGTGGGATTGTTCATTGGAGATCTCTAAGTTAGTCCGATTTGTACATTAAAATACTCCTTGTTTAAGTCAGATAGGAACTCTGAGTTTGATTCAAACTCTGAGTTAAATTAATCTATAAAAGGAGAGCAAACTCCAGACGAAGAGGAAGGACGTTTTGAGGAGCTTGGGAAGAGCGTGGAGGTCGAACCAGAAGACGTTGGTTGGCTTTGGAGATCTGAAGCTTGGGAATAAGAAGTCTTTTGTTTTGCTGAACAAGAAAGAAAGTGAAAGAGAAGGAAGAAGAAGCAGCAGAAGAAAAGAAGGGAACATGGTTGTATGGTTTTTTTTAAAGAGAGAAAACTGAAAAAGATTGAAAAGAGAAAAAAAAGAGTTGGAGAAAAAGAGAAATAAGTATTGTTACCATGCATTTTACACAAGTTGAGGTAACCCGTATTCACAAGTTATTGTCTATTATTTTCTAGGTTATGTTTAATGATGAAGAACCTAGATCATGAATGTAATTTGGGGAACTTGAATTATTGGTTTACATTGTGACCTAGCAAGTTGGAGCTTGTCTAGGGGGTTGGGGTTGGTGCCCTTGTCAGAATTGGATTTTAGACTATAGAAGGGATTGGTGTTCCTGGACTGTTGTAGTAGTCAAAATATCTAGGAGTGTATTGAGTAATATATGAAACCCTAGGTAGGGTATTACTCCGTGGATGTAGGAAATTTGGCCGAACCACGTAAATTCTGGTGCATTGCGTTTTTTGTTTATTTTTCTTTGTTGCACATATTGGAGTGCCTTGATTGCAGAGTGGTGGTACACTGTCTGGTAGACCCAGCCACATTGTGGTGTGTGGTGGACGTGTCCTTGTGCAATTAATAGCTACGAGTGGTACACTGTCTGGTAGACCCAGCCACATTGTGCTGAATTTTTGAAGACACTGATTCACCCCCCCCTCTCAATGTCAATCTGGGAATAACAATTGGTATCAGAGCCAGGTTCCCGTGAAGAGAAGTGTAACCACTTCGAGATTTGATCAGAGAGTTTGTAAGAATGGCCAGAAGTGAAGGCAACTCCAAAGACTTTGGGAAAGTTCCTATTTTTGATGGTACAAGATATGTTTTTTGGAAAAAAAGAATGCAGATGTACATTGGGTCTCTAGGGTATGATGTATGGCAATTTGTGATTAATGGCTATGAGGAACTAGTAGCTCCGCTTATAGACAATGAGGCAAAAATGGCTTATGCACACAATCTTAGGGCGTTAAATGCTATCATGTCTGGGCTGAATGAAGAAGTCATAGCTAAAGTAATAGACTGTGATACAGCTAAAGAAGTCTGGACAAGGTTGATAAGCATCTATGAAGGGGACATCAAAGTTAAGAAAGCCAAACTGCAAATCTTCAAAGCACAATTTGAAAGTCTTAAGATGACTGAAGAAGAAGACATAGACAGCTACATGGTCAAAGTAAATGAGGTTGTAAACTCCTCTGAAGAAGAATTAGATGAAGACAATGACTCAATTGATGAGGTTGTATTTATGGCTATTGAAGATGATAAATCACCTCAAACTAAAGAAAAGTCTGATGATAATGAAGACACTGAAGGTGAAATTGATTATGTTGGTGAGTTGTACTCTGCCTTGCTTGATCTCAAAAAGGAAAGGAAGAAAAATAGAGAAATGAAGAACCAACTTGAAAATTCTGAGATAACAATCAAGGAGTTGATTGTCACAATTAGTGAATTGGAGCATGTTATAAATGACTCATCATCTTGCCTCTCTCTCAAGTGTAAAGAGTGTGAAGAACTTGAGAAAAAAGTTGGAAGGTTAAGATCAGAACTTGAAGGAGAACAAAAGAGGAGTTATTTAGAAGCTACCACATCATCCACTCCAGTTACATTGAACTTTAAGGACAAGACAGTTGAAAATCAAGTGACAGGGACTACTCATTTTATTTCTACTTGGGGAAGAGATAAGGTACTAGATGAGATCTTGAGTGTTCAAAGGTCACATTATATTAAAACTGGTCTTGGATACTCAAAGGGAGAATGTTCAAATGTAAATAAGACCAAAGGAAATAGAAATACAACAAATCCAATGAGTCTTGATGAGGAGCACCAAAAGAATCCATATATTGGGAAGACCAAGCCAAAGATGAGTAAAGAAGGCTATACTGGAGTTTATCATAAAACATTTAATGGTCAAGGCTTTAATGGGTATTGTTATGGATGCAACAACTTTGGACATAAAGTGGCAAACTGTAGAAGACAAAACAAGGTTGTGGCATTCAACAACATAAACAGATTTGCTCCATTGGATAAGGTTAAACCTTCCCAAAAAGCTAGCTCAAAGACATGCACAAACAATTCAAAGAAAACCGAGGGAACCTATTGATGTATCAGATAAAGCAGTTTGGGTTGAGAAAGGACAAAAAGGAAAAATGATAAATTCCTTGGTAGTTCAAACAGCTTTCAAGGCTTATAGTAGTGAGGCACCTTGGATTCTTGATAGGGGTGTTCCACACATATGACAGGTGACAAGAATAGGTTCTCAAGCCTTGATGTAGTGAAAGGTAGTTCAGTGAGATTTGGCAACAATAATGGGGCCAAGATTGAAGGTAGAGGCTCAGTTAAATTGGATGAAGGAAAGTTAAAATCCAATAATGTTCTATATATGAGTGGGCTCAAACACAATCTTCTTAGTGTGAGCCAAATCTGTGATGGTAGATATGAAGTTCTTTTCACTAAAGAAGGTTGTGAATTAAGAAGCCAAAAAATGGCAAAGCAGTGGCTTTAGGAACCAAAACAACCGGAAATTTATATGTCTTATCAAACAGGTGCATGGTGAGTCAAGAGGATGAAAGCTTGTTATGGCATAGGAGATTGAGGCATATAAATTTCAAGAATCTTGCCAAGCTCAGTAAAAGGGAAGTTGTGAGAGATCTTCCAAAGATTAAAAGGCCTTCAAATCATGTATGTGGTCCATGTCAAAAAGGGAAGCAAACTAGAGCCACTCACAAGCCCAAGGAGTATCACATATGCAGCTCCCTTGATTTAATTCACACTGACTTATGTGGTCCTATGAGAACAGAAGCTTATGGAGGAGAAAGGTACTTCATGCTTTTCATTGATGAATGCACAAGAATGACTTGGGTATCCTTCCTAAAAGAGAAGACACACGCATTGGACAGCTTTATAGCTTTCAAGAAGCTAGTTGAAAATGAAACAGGGAAGACTATAAAATGCCTAAGATCAGATCAAGGTAAGGAATATACATGGAGAAAATTTTCATAATTTTGTAGTGAGCATGGCATAAAAATCCAACATTCAGCTGCTAGGACTCCACAACAAAATGGAGTAGTGGAAAGAAAGAATCGAACTGTTCAAGAGATGGCAAAAACAATTCTCTCTGAAAGTAATATATAAAAAATGTTTTGGAGAGAAGGAGTCTACAGTTCAGTCTACATCTTAAACAGGTGCATGGTGGGACCAAATAAATCAAAAACTCCATATGAAATGTGGTACAGCATGAAGCCAACTGTGAAGAATTTTAGAGTTTTTGGGTCCAAATGTTTCATCAAGAGAAAGGAAGAAAATTTGGGAAAGTTTGATGACAGGGCTGATGAAGGTATCTTTTTGGGGTATTCTTCTAAGAGCAAGGCATACAGGTGCTTCAACAAAAGACTTCGAAAAGTTGTAGAAAGCTCAGATGTGAAGATAGATGAAAATATACCTCAGCCCAAATTTGTTGCAACTGAGGACTCGACCTTGGACAATGTTGAAGATAATGAAGAGTTTGAAAATGAGACTCCACATGGAGTAGAGTCCGATGAACATGAGTCTGATGTTGAACCAGAAAGAGATGGAAGACCCAAGGATAACAAATGGAACAAAGTGCATCCTCCTGATCAAATCATTGGCACATTAGATGAAGGGATACAAATAAGAAAGCTAAAGAAAAAGAAGACTACTTTCTCACTGATATCTCAAGAAGAGCCCAAGTCAGTCCATGAAGCTTGTAAAGATGAAAATTGGGTGAAACCAATGAATGAAGAGCTTGACCAAATTGAAAAGAACAACACTTGGGAACTAGTTCCTAGACCAACTGATAAGAATGTTATTGGCACCAAGTGGGTATTTAGAAATAAAATGAATGAAGAAGGGCAAGTTGTCAGAAACAAGGCCAGATTGGTGTGTAAGGGATATGCTCAAGTAGAAGGGATAGATTTTGATGAAACTTTTGCTCCAGTGGCAAGGTTGGAATCCATTAGAATATTCCTAGCTTTGGCAGCCTTTAAGGAGTTTAAAGTTTATCAAATGGATGTTAAATCAGCCTTTATAAATGGTGATTTAGAAGAACAAGTCTACATTGAGCAGCCGAATGGATTTGAAATAGGTGATGATCCAAATATGGTATGCAAACTCAAGAAAGCATTATATGGTTTGAAACAAGCTCCAAGAGCTTGGTATTCACGACTTGACACTTACTTGCTACAATTAGGTTTAAGGAAAGGAACCGTGGACTGCAACCTCTATGTCATGGCTGAAGATTGTAGTAAATTGGTAGTTGTTGTGTATGTAGATGACATCATCTTTGGAGGTCACTGTGATGAAGTCTGTCAAGGTTTTGCAAGGAAGATGAGTACAGAATTTGAAATGTCCATGCTTGGAGAGTTATCCTACTTCTTGGGTTTACAAGTAAATCAAATGGCAAGTGGCATATTCATATCTCAAATAAAGTATGTTAAGGAAATGTTAAAGAAATTCGCGATGGAAGATTGCAAACCAGTGGGAACTCCTATGGTGGTTGGATGCAAGTTGAGCTCAAGTGATGAGTCCCCCTCAGTTGATCAAACTCACTATAGATCTATGATTGGGAGTCTCTTATATCTAACAAGATCGGGACCCGGACATTTTACAAGCGGTGTGTCTTGTGTTAAGGTTTCAAGCAAACCCAAAGGAGACTCATCAACAAGCAGTGAAAAGGATTTTCAAGTACTTAAAAGGGTCTGTGGAATATGGGTTATGGTATCCTAAGTCTAAAGACTTCACACTTGCAGCCTTCTCAGATGCAGATTGGGCCGGAAGCATTGATGACAGAAAGAGCACTAGTGGAGGTGCATTCTACTTAGGGAGAAGTTTGGTTGCTTGGCATAGTAAGAAGCAAGATTCTATATCTTTGTCTATAGCAGAAGCTAAATATATAGCAGCTGCAACCAGCTGTACTCAAGTGATTTGGATGAAGAGACAAATTTCTGATTTTGGCATCAAATGTGATAAAGCTATAGCTATCAAGTGTGATAACATGAGTGCTATAATATCTCCAAGAATCCAGTGCAACATTCTAGGACCAAGCATATTGATATAAGATATCACTTTTTGAAAGAAAAAGTGATAAAAGGTGAAGTGAGCTTGGAGTTTGTTCCCATAGAAAATCAAGTGGCTGATATCTTCACAAAACCACTGTCCAAACATAGTTTTGAGAGATTAAGAGTAAAGCTTGGGGTTGTGGCTCCAAGGGGGAGTAAGTGAGAAAATACATAAACATCATCTCTCCATAGGATAGGAAGGTGCGGTGGGCACTCCTATGGAAGAGTCTATGTAGGGGGAGCTCTATGGTAGGGGGAGCACAAAGTACCCTTTGTACTTGTTGTCAAAGGGGGAGAGAAAAGAGAAAAGGAGGTTGAGTTGCCAACAATCCCAAAGGGGGAGATTGTTGTTCCATTGGCCTAAAATGAAGGTGTTGTCATTGTTGGCAACTTAAGTGGGCTTTGATATGGTACAGCAACACAGAAAAAGGTTCCGAGAGAAAGAATCCAATTCAATTAAAGAAAACTCAAGAATCCCGTTTTTGAGGGTCTCTGTCGAGTTTTGATCAACCTCTTCATCGGATGGTTATCCAGTGTCCGATTGAGCCGATTTTTGGAGGAGAGCTTCAAGACTTCTTGATCTTCAAATTCAACGGTGGGATTGTTCATTGGAGATCTCTAAGGTAGTCCGATTTGTACGTCAAAACACTCCTTGTTTAAGTCAGATAGGAACTCTGAGTTTGATTCAAACTCTGAGTCCAGTTTTGATCAACCTCTTCATCGGATAGCCATCCAGTGTCCGATTGAGCCAATTTTTGGAGGAGAGCTTCAAGACTTCTTGATCTTCAAATCCAACGGTGGGATTGTTCATTGGAGATCTCTAAGTTAGTCCGATTTGTACGTTAAAATACTCCTTGTTTAAGTCAGATAGGAACTCTGAGTTTGATTCAAACTCTGAGTTAAATTAATCTATAAAAGGAGAGCAAACTCCAGCCGAAGAGGAAGGACGTTTTGAGGAGCTTGGGAAGAGCGTGGAGGTCAAACCAGAAGACGTTGGTTGGCTTTGGAGATCTGAAGCTTGGGAATAAGAAGTCTTTTGTTTTGCTGAACAAGAAAGAAAGTGAAAGAGAAGAAAGAAGAAGCAGCAGAAGAAAAGAAGGGAACATGGTTGTATGGTTTTTTTAAAGAGAGAAAACTGAAAAAGATTGAAAAGAGAAAAAAAGAGTTGGAGAAAAAGAGAAACAAGTATTGTTACCATGCATTTTACACAAGTTGAGGTAACCCGTATTCACAAGTTATTGTCTATTATTTTCTAGGTTATGTTTAATGATGAAGAACCTAGATCATGAATGTAATTTGGGGAACTTGAATTATTGGTTTACATTTTGACCTAGCAAGTTGGAGCTTGTCTAGGGGGTTGGGGTTGGTGCCCTTGTCTGAATTGCATTTTAGACTATAGCAGGGATTGGTGTTCCTGGACTGTTGTAGCAGTCAAAATATCTAGGAGTGTATTGAGTAATATATGTAACCCTAGGTAGGGTATTACTTCGTGGATTTAGGCAATTTGGCCGAACCACGTAAACTCTGATGCATTGCGTTTTTTGTTTATTTTTCTTTGTTGCACATATTGGAGTGCCTTGATTGCAGAGTGGTGGTACACTGTCTGGTAGACCCAGCCACATTGTGGTGTGTGGTGGACGTGTCCTTGTGCAGTTGATAGCTACGAGTGGTACACTGCCTGGTAGGCCCAGCCACATTGTAGTGAATTTTTGAAGACACTAATTCACCCCCCCCTCTCAGTGTCAATCTGGGAATAACACTGATTATAAGCTGCACTTGGTATATGCCAAAAAGTTATCTCAGGCACACTGTAATATCAACCCAAATCAAACAAAACATGCGTAACATCTATCTAAACTGAACCACTTGTAAATCACCCAGTACTCCATTTTTGGTTTGATCTTGCTCAACCCATCTAAGCTTGGACCTTTCATTTTGAAAACCTAGCACTTCACCTATATAGAGTATGTTGTGACAACTTGTGATTGATTAAACATCACCCAACAGTTCATGGTGTGAGTGATTAAACATTATTCAAAGATGACCGACACGCTTCGGTGTAGCCTTTATATGCTGCAATCAATTTATATCATCTACAAGAAAGCATTCGCATCCACATCACAACAAACAAAAAGAACTACCGCTAAAAACTCAGAGGGATCCTTTGGTGTTCCAGAACTTACATTAGTTTAGAACCATATTAAAATGGATTGCCATTTTCATGGAACGTTCATTGCAATAAGAGTAAATCATACCTCACTACTAAGACCAGGAACTCAAGATTAAACCTAATAGCATCGTAAGTCCCATAAATAGTAGCTGGATGAGAAACTTAGTAATCAGATAACCAAATAACCACTGAACCCAAAATACCTTGACACAGACTAGTCCCCAAAAAGCACGAAAACTTCATAGATTAACAAGGTTGAAAGTTGAAGCTAGAGTTTTCGTTTTAAATATTACTAGTGTTGGTAATACATCAAAAGTAATTCAATTCAATTAATTGATGGGGAAAAAATTCCTTACCTGGATTCGCTTTCCCTTACTTGAAGTATTCGCAGCGGAAGTCTAGATCCACGTTCTCGTTCCACCACCAAAGATTTACCGGCGAGATTCCACAATCACAGGGAAAGGGAATAATATCCACAACCCAAATGCTGTGGATTAATGGAATGAAGATCAAATACTAGGAAAGAAGAATTTCTAAGCCTGCGATTCTAAGAGAAAGGGAGAGAGAGATGGAGCCGCCGTTTCTCAGAGATTCGCTCGTGCGAATGAATCACTCAGTTACTTACTCACTAATGCGGTGGTTACCAAAATATATAACCCTATTTTGTAACCGCCCTAATAGTGAGTTTCCAATAGTGCCCTTGGGCATTTAATTTATTAATCAAATTAATAAATTCCAACAGCTCCCACTTGCACAAGGGCAAGTGTTAATCTTTCAATGTGTCCCAGACACACTTGTATATCCCAGATATACACATTCAATCTCTCTGCTATGTATCCCAGATACATAGACCTCTTGTGTCCCAGATATACATATATATATATATATATATTGATCTCTTCACTATGTATCCCAGATACATAGACCACCTGTGTCCTAGACACTAATATCCACAAGTCATACTGGCAAAATGGGTTGTGCGACCGGTGATATACACACACACACGTGAGCCCCAAACTAGAAACCTTCCCGGAAGACCAGAATGGCACATCACTCATAGAAACAAATCAAATAAGCATTAGTATAACACGGTGTCCTAGGTTTATTCAAACTCACCGGACTAAAGGTATCTCGATCCCTCCGAGAGATCACCTTCTTGTCCTTAAAATGTTCACTCACGTAACACATACGAGTTGGCGCCAGACAAACACTTTTTAGGGTGCGGTTGAATCAAACCTTTCCTTTCGCCCAGACCATCACTACACTTAGGATTGACTCCTTTCCCGGTAGTGCCCCTTTAGGTCGAATCAATCATGACCATAGGTAACACCCCAAAGTAGCCACATCAACCCTTCGTTTCATAATGTCGTCGAAAGTCACTAAGAACACTAATGGACCATAAGGTCCAGGACTCACACAATGAGAGGGAGCGGGGATCCATCCTCTCATTTCCAATGATCGCTAAGCACACATAGTATGATATACGTGCTATGGTGGAGCATTCTATATACAATAGAACGTATGTCCATCTCAACACCATACAGGTCTTAGTCTAGTCGCAACCTCTTGCGCCTAACCCGAGTTTCTTTACTGTCGCCACCCTAGTGCCACATAAAGTACTCGCACTTGGCTCCTATAGGCAACATAAATAGTGGGAACATTCATGTCGATTCTCTTCACAATAGAGAAACTCATCTTGATTCCAAATCAAGGCGACATCATGATTATGAATTGACCTACACAAAGTCATTCACAATCTGTCTCATCTCTGCTCGCCTCCAAGGCGCCGAGGCGAATGCTCGTGTGAGTGAGCCATTCTCTTGCCTATTGACATATCTTGTTTTATGCTAGCAAAACACAATCACACAGAAAGTGAATAAAAAAAAATGTTGGAATGAACTCATATTACTCATTAATAAGAAAGTCTCGGTACAAAAATAAGTCACAATCTCGCAAGCCCAAAGGATTTTACATGAGAAATAAAAACATCCTTAGCTATAGGTTTGATAAGAGGGTCAGCTACCATCAAACTAGTAGATATGTGCTTAAGTACAACTTTCTTTCTTGATGTAATGTCTCTAACAAAGTGATATCTCAACTGTATATGTTTGGTCTTCCCATGATACTTGGGGTCCTTGACATAGCTAAGAGCTGTTGTACTATCACGATGACAAGGGCAGCCTCTTTGGATGTCATCACAATCCCAGTATGTCGAAGGAATCTCCTCAACCAAACAGCCTCTTGAACCGCAGCTGAGCATGCCACATACTCGCTTCCATGGTCGAGAGGGATATACAAGCCTGCTTCTTGCTACACCACGAAATGGCCCCGCCATTCAGCAAAAAGCATATCCAGAGGTTGATTTGCACTCATCGATGTCTCCAGCCCGGTCGGCATCACTATAGCCAACTAACCGCAAATCCGATCCTTAGTAACACAACATGTAGTTACTCGTTCCTCCCGAGATATCTCAATATCCTCTTGGTCGCTTTCAGTGCTCTATGCCGAGTTTGATTGGTATCGACTAACCAAACCCACTGCATAACAAATATCCGGCCTAGTACACATCATAGCGTACATTAGGCTACCCACTGCACTGGAATATGGAACTCTTTCCATCTTGGTTTTCTCCTCTGGAGTCTTAGGACCCATATCAAGGCTCAAGTGCAAACCCTTCTCCTTGGAGTATCAATTGGTTTGCGAGTTGTGCATCGTATCTCGTCAAGACATTGTCAATATAGGTCTCTTGAGATAAACCCAGTAATCTCTTTTGCCTATTTCTAACAATCTTGACACCAAGCACCTAGCTTGCTTCACCCATGTCCTTCATATCAAATACGGAGGACAACCATTTCTTAATGGTTTCCAATAGCTCCTTGCTATTGCTAGCCATAAGTATGTCATCTACGTATAGTGTCAGAATGACATAATTATTATTAGATCTCTTGGTGTAAACACAGTGGTCTTCCTCAAGCATGGAAAAACCATTTTCCATCATAGCTTGGTGGAAGCGCACATTCCACTGTCTAGATGCTTGCTTTAAGCCATATATGGACTTCTTAAGCTTGCACACTTTGCGCTCAAGTCCATGTGCTTCAATGCCTTGAGGTTGATCCATATAGATCTCTTCCTCAAGTTCTCCATTGAGAAAAGCAGTTTTTACATCCATCTGATAAAGCTCCAAGTCCAACTGAGCAACAATGGCTAGTATGAGGCGAATTGAGGCAAACCTAACAACAGGGGAAAAAGTTTCCTCATAATCAACGCCCTCTCGTTGGGTGTAGCCCTTAGCCACTAAACGAGCCTTGAATCTCTCAATAGATCCATCCGCCTTTCTTTTGATCTTGAGAACCCACTTGTTCCCAATCGCCTTTCGGCCTGGTGGCAAGTCAACCAAGTCCCAAACATGATTAACTTTCATCGACTCCAACTCTTCCTTTATTGCTTTTAACCATTCCTTTGAGCTTGACCCCGCAAGAGCTTCCTGCACGCTCTTTGGTTCATGCTCATCGACTGAAATCATCTCACAGTCGATCTCTTCAAGAGTTACCATGTAGGCTTCATCCTCAATGTCGAAACGTCGACGAGGAACTAGCCCGCGCCCACTACGGCGCAAGTGCATGTCAGATTGCTCACCGTCTAAGGTAGCTATCACATCTGCACTCCCACTCCCACTAGGATCTTCCGGATGAACCCCGGGTTCATTATCCGAAATCCGAATCCTCGGAGTGACAAGACCACTATCTTGTATCTCAAAGAATTCCAATGATTCTTTGTTAACTCCTGAAAGAGATGGAAAATCATTTTCCAAGAATGTTGCATCCCTAGACTCAAGTTCCGTTCTACTCTCACTCTCATCTAGTCCAATGAAGACATGGCCCTTTGAGGGTTCAGAATATCTCACAAAGATACACTTTATTCTTCTGGGTCCAAGCTTTCCATATTGGTGAGAAGTAGAGTGAACATATGCTGCACATCCCCATGCGCGCAAGTAACTCAAATCTGGCTTCCTTCCGGTCCACAACTCATATGGTGTGGAAGGAACCGATTTGGTTGGAACTCTGTTGAGGATATAGGCCGCGATCGACAAAGCATCTCCCCAATAAGAGATGGGTAGATTTGCCTGCGCCATCATGGATCTCACCATGTCTAGCAAGGTTCTATTCCTCCTCTCAGCAACCCCATTTTGCTGTGGAGTCCATGGAATAGTAAGTTGTCTAGATATCCCCTTTTCATCACATAACCCTTTGAACATATCGGAGAGATACTCTCTTCCTCTATCCGTTCTAAGAGTTTTAATCCTTTTATCTAACTGATTCTCAACCAAGCTCATGAATTTCTTAAAACATTCCAGAGGCTTCGACTTATGAGAAATTAGATAAATGTGACCATACCTTGTATAGTCATCTATGAATGTGATGAAATAAGACTGTCCTTTTCTAGTATGCACATTCATGGGTCCACACACATCTGAATGGATAAGTTCTAAAGGAAGAGAGGCTCTCAAAGCCTTTTTAAATGGTTTTCTAGTTGCTTTTCCTTTTTAAATGGTTTTCTAGTCGCATCGTAGGTGCTCTCAGGGGCAGAGGTCAGGTTCCTTTCGAGCCCAGAGAGGAGGTTAGGAGACCGGACCTATTTGACACACCTCAGGCCGAGTTTCTGTACGAGGCCTACTTCAGCTATTGTAACATCGAGATGGGGCGTCTACTTCACTTACGCCAGCTCAGAGCCTTCAGGATTCGGCAGAGGTTCGACACTTTACAGTGGACTCACCTCTTCACCGAGGATTTGCCGGTATACCCGGAGCTAGTGAGGTTGTTCTTCAGCAACCTTACTTACACGAAGGAGGCTCGGGGCCGGGGACATCCACTCGGACTTGTCCTCGGGAGCGGGGTCCACCGGACTCGGATTCGCTTCTCTACCGGACACGGCCGAGATCTTGCAGGTCCCTTACTACCCTCGGCGGTGTGTGTGGATACCTGCAGGAGCGGACACAGACAGCCATCCGATGCCGTACGAGCTTCGCGAGATATGCTCTACGCTATGGGATAGCCGCCGATGCTTCACACCGTGGACTAGCGGACGGATGACGGGTTCGCACGTATTATCGGTCGCATAGTCGGCCGTAACATCATGCCGAAAGCCGGACATCACCATCGGGTCACGGTGATGGAGGCCTTGGTCATTTACCGCATCTACATGGGCTTCGAGATCGATCTCTCCTACATCATTCAGCAGGTCATGCTGGACTTAGTTCTGCGGCCTAGCATGCGGAACCTTTGCTATGGGAGGCTTCGACTTTGATCTTCGGGCATTTCGGGGTGAGTTTCGAGGATACACCGATGGACACTAGATCACGGGGATACCCCATTGGGACTCGGACCATTCGACGGATGAGACTACATCGGTTAGAGAGATCTCCTGGTCCGGAGGGGTGAGGATGATGATGAATCGGAGGATGAGGATGAGGGATCGAGAGGATGGAGGAGAGGATATCGGTCCCGATAGTGATGATCGGCCGGAGATGATACAGATATGCGCGAGGCTGAGCCCGTGCATCACGAGTTTCCTTCATCACACTTGTAGCTTCAATCATCTCAGGACCTAAGACTTTTCTTTCACCTGTCTCAGTCCAGTACAAAGGTGTCCTACAAGTACTACCATACAAAGCCCTGAATGGAGCCATGCCTATTGTTGCTTGATAAGCGTTGTTATAGGCAAACTCAACCAAAGCTAGGTGTTCATCCCAATTACCACCCATATCCACCACGCAAGATCCGAGCATGTCTTCCAATGTCCGAATTGTCCGCTCGGATTGTCCATCGACCGTGGATGATGAGCTGTACTCAAGTTCAATTGGGTTCCCAAGGCCTTCTGCAAACTGTTCCAAAACCTTGAGGTGAACCTAGGATCACGATCCGAAACAATACTCAAAGGCACACCATGCAGACGAACCACATTATCCACATAAAGCCTGGCTAGCTTATCCAGAGTATGAGTGATCTTCATAGGAATGAAATGGGCTGATTTGGTCAACCTATCAACAATCACCCACACAGTGTCATTGCCTTTACTTGTCCGAGGCAAGCTAGTCACAAAGTCCATGGAGATATCTTCCCACTTCCAACTAGGAATAGGAAGGGGTTGAAGTAATCCAGATGGAGGTTGTCGGACGGCTTTCACACGTTGGCAAGTCTCACACTTGGCAACAAAATCGTCAACATCCGCCTTTAGACCAATCCACCAAAAATGTTCCTTCAAGTCCTTGTACATCTTGGTGCTTCCCGGTGTCAGAAGAAGGCCGACGGTGTGCTTCCTTCAATATTTCTTTCTTAACTTCATCGTTTGCAGGCACACACAGTCTTCCTCTAAACAACAAAGCACCATCCATGGATATACCAAAGTCGGGATCCGACTCAGGATTCGAAGAAATCTTCTCAACTTTGGTCAAAAACTCCTGATCAGAACTCTGCAGAGCAACAATCTTATCTCTAAGACCAGATCTTGCCGTCATGGCGAAAGAATAAAATCAGAATTCTCGGGGACGATTTCCAAACCAAAACTCTCAATAGAAGACCACAATGGTAAACTCAAAGCATTTAAATCCAAAGTCTTCTTCCGGTTCTTCCTACTAAGAGCATCGGCAACAACATTTGCTTTCCCAGGATGATCCTGAATATCACAATCATAATCGGAGACTAGTTCCAACCATCTCCTTTGTCTCATGTTCAACTCCTTTTGGGTAAAGAAGTATTTCAAACTCTTATGATCCGTGAAAATGGCAATCTTCTCACCGTAAAGATAATGTCTCCAAATCTTCAAAGCAAAGACAACGGCGGCAAGTTCTAGATCGTGAGTGGGGTAATTCCGCTCATAATCCTTCAATTGCCGAGAAGCATAGGCTACGACCTTGCCATGTTGCATCAGTACACAACCCAAACCAATCTTTGACGCATCGGTATAAACTGTCATACCACCGGAACTATCGGTATAGTCAAAACCGGGGCACTTGTCAATCTATCCTTCAACTCTTGGAAATTCTTCTCACAAGCGTCAGACCAAACAAACTTCTCTTCTTTCCTGGTCAACTTAGTCATAGGAGCAGCCAACCGAGAAAAGTTCTCAATAAACCTTCGGTAGTAACCCGCCAATCCAAGAAAACTTCTTATTTCCGTTCTGACTTCGGTCTCTCCCAATCAGCCACAACTTGGACCTTTTCAGGATCGACACGAATACCTTCGGCTGAAACTACATGACCAAGGAAAACCACTCTCTTAAGCCGAAATCACACTTGCTAAACTTAGCAAACAACTTCTTTTCCCGCAACCTTTGCAAAGTGAAACTTAGATGACTCGCATGCTCTTCTTCGCTCTTCGAATAGATCAAGATGTCATCAATGAAAACAATCACAAACTTATCAAGCACATCATGAAATACTCGGTTCATGAGGTCCATGAACACCGCAGAGCATTGGTCAATCCGAAAGGCATGACTCTAAACTCGTAGTGACCATACCGCGTTCGGAAAGCTGTCTTGAAGATATCACTAGACTTCACTTTCAATTGGTGATATCCGGACCTTAAGTCAATCTTCGAGAACACAATGCACCCTTCAACCGATCGAAGAGATCATCGATTCTGGCGGTGGATATCTATTCTTGATAGTCAACTTATTCAACTCACGGTAGTCGATGCACAAGCGCATACTACCGTCTTTCTTCTTGACGAACAAGACCGGAGCTCCCCAAGGTGACACACTAGGCTGTACGAAACCTCTATCGATGAGCTCATTCAACTGATTTTGCAACTCTTTCAACTCAGTAGGAGCCATCCTATACGGAGCTTTAGATACCGGAGCGGCACCGGGACGAGATCAATAGAGAATTCGACATCTCTGTCCGGAGGCACTCTCGATAGATCATCGGGAAGACATCAACAAAGTCGCAGACAACTCGACTTCATCGACTCTTTTCTCCACTATACCCTTGCCTTCAGATGAAGCATCATCCACTAGGGCATAGACTTGCATCGGTCTGGAGACGACACCTTCTTACAAACCCTTCTCTTTTCACCTTGAAATTCAAAGACCGGACTTCCACAAATATGGAACTGAATCTTCTTTGAGGAACAAAGGAACACAGCTTTGTGGGTGTCAGCCAATCAATTCCCAAAATAACATCGAAGTCCTTCATGTCAAGAATCACAAAATTGGCTTCCAAGTTCTTCTCACCAATCAACACAGGACATTTAGATAACCCCTTATCTAGTTTCACAACAGACCAGTAGGTGTACTAATCAATAAACAACTAGACAACTTCTCGGGATTAGGTTAGTCTTCTTGATGAATGGATGACATGAACGAATGAGATGCACCCGTATCAAATAAGACAAATGCAGAAATAGAAGCGACTAACAATGTACCCGTAATCACATCATGGCTTGGATCCTGCTCAAGATCGAAATACTGAAAACTCTACCGAGGGAGGAGCAGGAGCACTCTTCACCACCGGGGCAGGCTGTGGCGGGCCGCCGGACAGGCACGAGCAAAATGACCAGCTTGCTTGCGGTAGAAGCAAACAGGATTCTTGGATCCAACGGGGGTGGCTGCAACAGAGGACTTCGAACAAAAGGCCTTGCACTCGCACTTGCACTTGCACTTGCATTTGCTGGTGAGGGGGGGGGGGGTCCCCCCCCCCCCTCCCCCCCCCCGCCCCCCCCCCCCCCCCCCCCCCCCCCCCCCCCCCCCCCCCCCACCCACCAGGGGGGGGGGGGGGGGTGGGTCCCCCCCCCCCCCACCCTCCTTCCCCCCCCCCCCCCAACCTCCCTCCCCGCCCCCCGCCACCCCCCCACGCCCTTTCCTTCTCTCGTTTCTTCCAACTTCTTCGAGGCGGGTGGCCCTTCACATGCGGTTCCGAGACTTCAGATCTTGGTGCACGAGATGAGATCGATGACTTCCATGCTAGAGAGGATGGAGGTCGGACAGAGCAGATGTACGAGAGGATGGAGTCTCGACGAGACGAGATAGAGCGTCGGGTGACTCGGCTAGCGAGAGGAGTTCGAGCATATAGAGATCGAGTAGATCACCTAGATAGACCGTACTTTAGGATTTCCCATTTATGCATTTCAGATGTAATCATTGTAAAAACTTTTGAAATTAATGAAGTTCATTTTGTTTCTCTTTAATTATTGTATGTTATGCACTTTTCTTTTCCTTGCATTAGTGTCATTTGTTCAAGTATAATTATGGTATGTTATTCGAAATGTTCTGTTATGCCTCAAAGTTCAAGTTTCTAATTCGGTGTTCTATTATTCACTTCTAAGAGTAGAAGAGTCACTTCAGATCAATGACTCGGGAATGTTCAGTTTGTTGCCTTTTGTGGTTAGGATCTCCTCGAACCTTGGGCTCCGATACCAATCATCCGCCCTCCCGGCCCGGTACCCTATCCGGCATACCCGAGAGTGTGATTCACAGCCCGAAGATCGGGTATCGAGTGATCAACCTCCCACATAAACAATAACATAATCATGAACAACCATAACAAGAGTGCGGAAGATAAATCATAGATCCAATAATGAAAGAATGAATCATAAACGAAATGGAATAATAGATATAATCGAGTGTCAAACGGATAAGTAAAGTGAAGCAAAAATCCCACTTTACATCCAGCGGAAAAGTAGCTCGAAAGAATAAACTAGATAAAAGCTAATCCCAGTAGCAAGTACATTGGGTAACTAAATTATTCTCCACTTTGTAGACGACATCCTTGTAGGTGTAGATCTCATAAATAGCACAAGGACGCTTCCACTCAATGGTCGGACTAAGCATCGTACGGAGCATAACCACCCGTGGAATCTTCGAGTAATTGTGGTAACCGCAATCACCTTCCCGGAGATATGCCTCTTCGCCTTGCGCTTCTTCATAGGGACCGTCATAGTATTCCGTACTGCAGGATAGTCTAACAACATTGTACAATAAAGGAATGAGTTTCAAAGAAACTCGGTAAGGCGATTAAAATCCATAATAACATAAATGGCGAATTCCGAACAAACATAAATGCAATATGATATGAGACAAACAATGAATGAATGTTTCTAACTCTATGTATGCTGGTCTCTATTGGCAGACATGCTTTAAGTCATAGCACCGTACTTCTTTAGGAAAGTCCACTCACATCCTCAACCATTTAAGATATCTTGGATTCTCTCACTGGATCATTTCACCGGTCTTGAGCAGCCGTTTGGTAATGGGTCCTTCATCCCTCGGGACAAACCTTGGCGGGGGGTTAAGTCAACACACTCTCTCACAACCATTTGGTATAAGTACTGGCGCATGTCGGGGTAATACCTAGCCAAATGCAAGTCTTCTACTTGGTTACATCAAGTCGGATCCGGATACTTCCATTCCTCGTCCCCGACGATCCTTTCCGGTATCCTTCACACTAGAGTCGGCGTATCCTATGGCACCGACCAACTCGGACTACGGACTCATCAACCCTATTGGTTATCCACATATGGTAAACGGGAAGCTCTCACGTCCTTTCACGGGTTGGTTACCGGTCTTAAGCGCCCGTGAGCCCAAGTCTAACCATATGCAACCCTACCAATAAATGGCCCCCACAATGTGATTCCTGTCCTCTCACGGGTTGGTTACCGGTCTTGAGCGCCCATGAATCCCCATTGCTACCACGGGTCGTTCGGTCTCAATACCCCTCCGATTAGGGTCGACATAACAGGACATCCTAGCCAAACACTACTAGACAATCCTATATATGTCATCCAACGGTTTAGGAAGGTGTCCAGAGGGCATCTCCGGAAACATCCCATAATATTCCCGTAGTAGTCCAAGGACAGAAATGTCAAAAGGACACCTCTCCTTTCCAAACCATACGTAAGCATACACATGCATCAATTCATATCATCACATATATGGTAACTCCATATATGGAAAGAAATCAATATTTACAATCATTTGTATAACATTGGTAAGTAAATCATACATGAATCAATTCAATATGAATAAGTAATGCTACTGTAATCAAAGTTATGCAACAGTAGAATATCATTGTAAGAATCTAATTTAGGAAACATATTAATGATATTCAAATATAGAAACTAGATTCATGCTATCTATGTAATTAAGGAAATAACCATCCTTACCTTTTATAACTTCGAAAGAATCCTAAGAAATCAAGTAAGATCTTGGCAAACTTGAGAAGAAGGTCCTAAACAAGTATATACAACATATTAGGAAAGATCCCTAACAGAAAATATAGCAAAGCATCTCAAAACAGACCAATGGAGTTGCTTGTACTCATTGGTCGAGTGGATTGGTCGAGTGGTCCAGTCGACCAATCGGTCGACCAATGCAGACGATAGCCTATAAAATCGTAGTTTTGAGATATGAAATCCGAATTTGGTGGTTCAAAAGGGTACTAATCAAGGGGTAGACTACATCAGTAGTATTCTAGCATATAGGGGACCTCAAAACACTAATCAAATCAAGGTATCAAGATCCAAATTAGGAAACAAAAAGTTACCATAAATAAATCAAACATGGATCTTGATGAATTTTGAAATAGAAAACAAGGACAAGAACTATAGGAGGATGGATCATTGCTTTCGGTAATGAAAACATGAAAACATGCATAGGTCTTCATAGAATAAGGCTTAGAAGCATAAATCTAAATAAGGAAATAAAACCTACCATATATGTACTATCATGCATCATGAAGAACACATAGTAAGGTAGAAGAGAACAACTAGAATTCTATGGATTATGGATCATAGAAAGAAAACACAACCATTAACCACTAACATGATCAATGAAAGAAGATCCAAAGAGATCGGAATTCAGATTAGGAAATTAACAGAGATTAAATCATGGTTTGATCATGAATCCTTCAAAAGCTTGCAATGATCATGGTTAAGATCATTGTTCTAGCCTTAAATCCTTAGGATGATCATGAGAACATGTTCGAGATGTTTGCAACAGAGGATGCAGCATCTCTTCTACTGTCTCAACTCAAAAAGGAAAGAAAAACAAAGATGGAGGAGAAGAAGAGAGAGTAGACATACCTTTTGATGCAAAAAGAAGAGTTCCGACGAAGATCCGCCAAGAAAACTCCAAGGATGCAAGAGAGATGACTTGCGAGAGGTCTTTGGTTCGCTCCGGGAGGGTTTGGAGGCAGCAAATACGAAGTGGACTCGAGGTTAGACTTAAATAGAGCAAGAATCAACCTAATTGCCAAAGACAAGACCCATTGGTCGAGTGGATTGGTCGACTGGCCCATCGACCAATCAGTCGACCAATGCAGACAGCAAGGCCAAAACAGGGAATTGAAGGCCCAGATCACATCCAAACCTAAAGGGGTTTTGCACACAAGTCAAGTGACTTACCTAGTAGGTAGAAATGCCTTCAAACCAAGATAGAGAGCACTCCAAGTCCATCAACTAATTAGATCTTCATCAGGATTCTGTTTCCATAAATAGAACCTCATCATCAACCTTCATGGATTCAAAGCCAGACACCAAGTCCTCTACTGGGATGGCCCAAAGCTGACTTCTTACTTTACTTCGGGTCATCGGACCTACACATAACAAGGTTTCCGGGTCAAGGTTAGGGCTGGGTTTCACATTCCAGAGCTTCTGACTTATGAGAAATTAGATAAATGTGACCATACCTTGTATAGTCATCTATGAATGTGATGAAATAAGACTGTCCTTTTCTAGTATGCACATTCATGGGTCCACACACATCTGAATGGATAAGTTCTAAAGGAAGAGAGGCTCTCAAAGCCTTTTTAAATGGTTTTCTAGTTGCTTTTCCTGCTAGACATGATTCACAGGTTGGCAAATCAGATAGTGAACCTTGGCCTAAGAGACCTTCTCTTGCCAACCTGTTCATCCTATCTAAGCCAATATGTCCTAGTCTAGCATGCCACAAATTAGAATCAATACACACAGTATTTTGGCAAACAAAAGCATTACTAGAATTAAATGAATAATCAATTGTATCCAATACAATGAAACCATTATCAAGAAAACCATAACCATAAACTGTATCACCCAGATACAAAACAAAAGAATTGTTTTCAAATACAACTCTAAAACCATGTCTTAAAAGATAAATAACAGAAACAAGATTTCGCCGAATGTCTGGAGCATACAGCACATCATGGAGTAACAACGTCTGGCCACCTCGCAAAACTAATTTGCATGTGCCTATGCCATGAACCTCCACGCTTGAGCTGTTCCCCATCGTTATTCTTTTGCTTCCTCTTGGAATACGACGGTATTCCACGAAGCTCAAGCGTTCCCTTGTTATGTGTTCTGTCGCACCTGAATCAACAATCCACTTAGTTCAGCAAGCATAGTAGAACTTGTTACATAACAAGATGAGGTATAACACACAAGACATACCTCTTGCTCGGTGCAATCACGAGCAAAATGACCGGAGCTTTCGGCACTTGAAGCAAATCAAAGCTGATTTCTTCTTGCCAAGCACTAGTCCCCCTTGAACGCTTAGGCCCACTCTTGTTTTTGTTCCCACCCCGGTTACTTTGCTTGGACCGCTGAGGTTGAGCTTTCTCTCTCTTGCGCTTGAAGCCTGCACCCTTACTAGTGCTAGCTTCAGCAGCAAATACATCAATTTGAGGGGTGTCGGCCAACATCCGATCCTCATCAAGCTCAAGGTGCTTGGCAGCTTGATCGAAAGTCTTGACCTCATTAGCATGAGTCAAGAAGATCTTCATATGCTCCCAAGTCTTTGGCAATGACCGATGACTGCGGAGACTTGCTCCTCATCGGTCTTCGGCGCCCACATGCGCTCAACTCACCGATCATGTTAGACATGATGGTTATATGCTGCCTCATGGTGTGACCCTGACGCATCTTATAACCGTCAAAAGTGAGTCCGAGCTGGCGGCCTCTTATGGTGGAAGTCCCTCCATACTGGAACTTCACAGCCTCCCACAAAGACTTTGCAGTCCTATGCTTCTCATAACGAAGCATCAGGTCATCCCTCATGGATCTCGGGATTGTAATCCCGGCTACCCGTCTTTCCTCTTCCAAGCATTGTATATATCAAGGTCCCTGCGATGCTGTGCAGTGGTACCTTCCTCAGGTGGGTTCATGGTCTGGTTTATGGTCTCCAGCATATCCTGCTCTTCCAGGAGATATTGCACCTTTCGGTGCCAGAGGTCATAATTCCTCTCATTCAGCTTATCTCCTTTAGTGAGGTCAGCAACAATGCTCTTGGTAGCAGCCATTTTTCTAGAGATATTACATACAAGAATGAGTTCAATAAATCTAGCATAAAACACAACTCATGCAACAAAATCACACTAGCATAGTCAACCTATGGGATAAGCACTTAAACCAAAAGAGATGCTAAAAAAACATTCAATCAAATTCTCATGCAAACCCACAAAGACTTATATACTAGCTTCATTCTGTGCAAGAAACATGATTGATAGACCCATAAATAAAAAATAGTTTTATTAAATAAAACATGCAATCATGTTAAAACTATGAGGTGGTTCACACAGAACACTTCTACCTCATTAGCTCCCACTAGGCCCCAATAGACCCTCAATGCCCAAACATCACACAGATTGTCGGGCCATTGGTGTCCAGTAAGTTAGAAACACATTCTGAACTGGACAGACCAATATCCAAAAAAATCCATCTCCCAGACGGACTGCCGTCTGCCTAGACGGAAATTCCGTCTGGCATTCTGTGACCAGACGGTCGACCGTCTGGTCCAGACGGATGACCGTCTCCCAGACGGAATTTCCGTCTGGGTCACTGTGACCACTCTGATAATAGACGGACGACCGTCTAGTCAGACGGTCGTCCGTCTGGTCCACAGTGACCAAAAACGGCGATTTTTCAATTTTTCTTGAGCGAAAAAAAACGGTAAAACACGTTTTTTCACTCAAAAAATCATCCAAAAACACATGAAAAAAAATCCAACAAAAAATTTTTAAACAAAAAATTATCATCATGGATTATCAATTCATGCAAATCTTCATTAGGGAAATCCACAAGGATCTCCCACTCGGATCCGAATCAAAATTAAAGGTTTCCAAAAACCCTATCAATTCTCCCATGGGTTTCGTATTAAACCCTTGATCCTCCCATTGGATCCATACAATAAAATTAAACAATGGGGATGAACAATAAACGTGGGAACCAATGGCTCTGATGCCAATGTTGGTAATACATCAAAAGTAATTCAATTCAATTAATTGATGGGGAAAAAATTCCTTACTTTGATTCGCTTTCCCTTACTTGAAGTATTCGCAGCGGAAGTCTAGATCCACGTTCTCGTTCCACCACCAAAGATTTACCGGCGAGATTCCACAATCATAGGGAAAGAGAATAATATCCACAACCCAAATGCCGTGGATTAATGGAATGAAGATCAAATACTAGGAAAGAAGAATTTCTAAGCCTGCGATTCTAAGAGAGAGGGAGAGAGAGATGAAGCCGCCGTTTCTCAGAGATTCGCTCGTGCGAATGAATCACTCAGTTACTTACTCACTAATGTGGTGGTTACCAAAATATATAACCCTATTTTGTAACCGCCCTAATAGTGAGTTTCCAATATTGCCCTTGGGCATTTAATTTATTAATCAAATTAATAAATTCCAACAACTAGGATAATGACAACAACAAAAATAAAATGTAAGATAGAGATAGAGACTGATGGAGAACAAGACATTGAATAGAGGGAAAGGGAATAGAGGATGACCAAAGAGTATCACAAACCTTCACAGATTTGAAAGTTTGATTGAAGGAGACTGAGGCGAGGGCGACCCTCACAGCTTCATAGAGAGAGACGAGCAACTTCTCTTCGAGGAGAAGCCTCAGCCATCAAGTACAGTCTAAGCAAAAAAGGGTAGGAAGAGAGATTGCAAGAGAGAGTCTAGTGGGCGGTGGGGTTGTAGAAGGAAAGTTCCAGTCAGACCTCTGTCTCTATAGGAAATGCAACTTGCCACAAATCTTCCTATAAAACGGGATGTTGGGCTATGAGCTTAACTAACACTGGTCTTTTATCTAAGTTCATATTCATTCAAGTTATTAAGTCAAGGGTATTACTGAACTTTATTATTGTGGGAGTGGTTAAAAGTTAGGGTTTTATATTATAAATAGCTTTTTGGGTCCCGTAACCATCACATGAAATATTTGGGTTTTAGATTGTTTCCACACACTCTCAAGCGGAGGATTCCAAATAGTGAAAAGCTTCGGAAGAATCAAGGAGAGTAAAAAAGAGGATCTACAACAAGAACACACGACAGGTATTTATCTATGCTTTTGTGATTATATTCATAACACAAGCTTTAATTACTATATAAATAATATAAATCTTGGTGGATCCAACAGAAAACAAACATTGGGATTGGGATCAATGAAAGAGTAAACAAAATCAATGTCCAACTAATTTAACTATATAATAGGTAAATAAGCCATTTGCACAACTAATCTGATGGAGTTGAGGACCGGCTACAACTAAAACTGAAGAAACAACAGATAGAGAAGATTAAAAAAAAAAATGAAAAATGAAAAAATGTGGGAGCAATATAACTTACCTGCACAACATAGCAATGGAGACAGGGAAAGTGAAAACTTAGCAGAATGAAGCAAAGCCCTAATAATTTCAATCTGAGGACCCATTGTTTATACATAAATAGAAAAAAAAAATGGAGTTGAAGAAGGAGAAAGGAAAAATTGCCAAACCAGATTGCGCTTTTCACAAAAGTATTTAGGTTTGCCTCTACTCTTTAGTGAAAATATATTTTCTCCTAAGCCAAAAGCCTTCAAACCAGAACAATTGACAAGAGAAGCGGTATCAATTCCACTGCATAATCACCAAAACCTGCAACGGCTCAAACTCCAGATTGATCTTTTACGGCGTTCGGCATTTCTCCATGAAATGAGAGAGCAATTGAGTAGTACCATAAGAAATGGAAGGGATTTCATCAGAAGAAGAAAAGAAAGGGACAGAAACAATTTGGGGAAAGTGATGAGTTCAAAACAAGAGAGAGTGCTTCGTCTTCCTAGTGACAAATGGGCGGCAAGGTTGGGTGGGAGTGTATGGTTTCAATACATATAGGGTGGTAACAAAAAAACACCAATAAACATCAACATTTTGAAGCGTTTTAGAAAAAACCGCTACCTTTTCTTTCTATTTGGCGGTGGTTTACAAGAAACCGCCGCTACTAATCCAAGAGACAGGCCCCCTTCATTCAGTTCAATACGAAATATATTAAGGCGGCGAAATAAAAAAAGCCGCCACTAAACTTCAACAGTTGATTGCGCTTTAATAAACCTATACTTAGACGCAATTTAAGTAAACAAATATTGTATTCTGTTTTATAGTATCATATCAGGATTTGTTTCGTGAGATTCTATCTATTCATGATGATTTACATAAAACTGTCACTATCTATGGTTTATTAGTGATGGTTTTTTGAATACCAACACTATTTAAAAATTAAAAGGTTCGCTAATTGTGTCTTTTCTTGTAGGGCATTTTCGACACTTCTAAATACCATCTTTTCGAGTAGGGGCAGAGTGCTCTGTAGGCTATTCCATGTTAAGGATCCAGGTTTTTCCTTCACTTTAGGGTCAAAGATTGATTTCTTCGGAAAATATTTTGTTGTAATGGTTTGAACCCAAAGTGAAACTTGTTGATTCAAAAGCCTCTAACCCTATTTTAATAATAGATCAGTTGTGTTGTATTAATCCATCCTCTTGAAACCCAAGCCTCCCGTACGTTTTGGCTTGCAACATCTATCCCACAAGATCAAGGTTGCTTGTCTGGCTTTGAGCGGACTCCCTAACTAGAACTTCTGGCATAGAGAGTCAATTTTTCCTGCAAAACCTTAGGAATTTGAAGCCCTATGTCTTATACAAGGACATAGCTTGGAGTAGAATTCATCGTCAAAAAAAGGTGAGTGTTGAGGCTTTCCAAGTTGCCAATCTAGACCTCATCTTGTTGATGATTCCCACAAGCTCTTTGGACTTTGCTTTACCTAGGAATAGTGTTGTTCCTAGGCAGTGGCGAAGCCACATTGGGGCTGGGGCCATGCCCCCCGCCCCATTTTTTAAATTTAGATTTGTCTTACATTTTCTCCTTGTTTATCTCACTTCACATGTGAAATAAAGATGATGGGTATAGATGTCATTCTTAATCATTATCTGATGGTTACCATTAATCCCCAGTTTTAAGGAATAAAAAATTAAATCCTAATTAAAAACTAACTAACGATCTATGATTTTCTCCCTATTTATTTTTTCATATTTTCATTCCTATTTATTCTCTCCTAATCTCCTCTTATATTTCCTATTTTTTCTCTCTTATTTATCTCACATGTCTCACAAAACATTGGAGTAGTTAGTAGACACTGGAAGTCTTCTTAAATCTTCTACACAATTATTAGATATAGTCTATTTTTCTCAAATTATTCCTCTCTCCCACTCAGTATTTTTCTAGTATTCTTTTCAGAAAGCATAATTGAATTTTTCTTTTAATTCATTGTTCTTTCTTTCTCCTAGAATTTCAATTCTACTAATAGCAATTTAAATCATGTTAAAATTTAGCCATTGAATTTATCAGATTTAATCATAATCATTGATTTTTTTTTGTAATTCTTAAACGTCTCCTAAAATGTAGCAGTCATGTATATTTAATCTCTTGCAATTATTTTTCGACATGAATAGTATTTGTATTAAATAACGACCGAAACACAACAGAAGAGAGGACAGAATCAATCTGCTTCCACTAGGAAGACAAGCTATGAAGATCTACTTTTTTTCTCTTTTCAATCTTCACAATCCTTGTCCTTTTTTGTCTACAAATTTCGTAGGAGACTCCTATGAAGGTCTAATCTTCCACAAATTACATAGGCGACTCCTCAAATTTGCATCACGACATTATTAAGCATAAACACAAACCAATACCACTAAACCTTTTATGACTTCAAATATAGAAAAATTCAAGCAAACAGAACTCTTCCTTCAAGATGTGAGCCAGTAAAAACTAACCGTATATAGGTCACTGTCCTTGCACCAAGTCATGTAACTAATTAAGGATAGACTTCAATAAGAGACCTTAAACCCAAGACAGGATAGATCTTATATTGAGTAAAACCAGCCTTCAAGAAAAGCTCTTTCCATTCTTTCTCTGTTCTTTCTTTTCCAGTTAGCAAAGTCATCATTAACATATCAAGGAAGAGTTGAGTTTCTGTTGATTTATTTTCTGGCGCTTTATCTTCCACTACCATGTCTATGATGATCACCTTCCCTGGTTTTCCTTCCCTAACCTCAGCAGAGATTGCCTCTTTGCATCTTTTCAGTATCTCTATGCATTGCTCATCATTCCAATCATGTAAAATCCACTGTTGACATGTCAAAGTTCAATTAATGGAATCGAACATTTAAAAATTAGTGACAATAATAATAAAAATGGGGTTCACTTACTTTGAGAAAAACTGCATCTGCCTGGGGGATTTTCTCAAACATGTCACCTGCAATATAGTTTAAGTTGTCGCTTCCTTCCATAGTAGCAACCACATGTGGTAGGTCAAACACCGAACATTTCAAGGTTGGAAATGTTTTAGCGATGGTCTTAGCCATAGTTCCAGTGCCACCTCCAACGTCAATCAATGAACTTAATCCCTCAAACACTACCTTGCACTCTGTAACAACCACACTAATTACTAGTCGAGCATCGCTTGCCATTGCTTCATTGAAGAACTTGTTGAGTTCATTGTCTTCACCTGCATAGTCCCATAGGCCCTTCCCATGAGTAGTCTGAAATGGAGTAAGACCATCCCCTTGGAACCATGTGCCAAGGAAATTCCAAGGCATCAGCAAGATTGGATCAAGCATTACTCGGAAGAGGGGTGACAAACTCTTGTCACTACCGTTAAGGAGGAGCCTAGAACACGGTGTGAGCACATATCCTTCATCCTCTTGAATTGCAAAGAAGCCGGAATGCACCAGTAAGCGCATGAGGCGAAATAGACAAGCAGTCTTGGTCTTAGGGATGGCAAGCTTTGTGGCTAGTTCAGAGAGGGTGATGGGTTGGTGATGATTGTGAACAATATTTGGTATATCTAATTGAACTGCACATCTAAGTGACATAGAATTTATAAAACTGAGTAAATGGTTCCATATATGAGTTTGAGCATTGAACAACTCCTCCCCACTCTCATTCGCAATAAGATCCATTGATTCCCTCTCCATTTTCAGAAACCTCAGCTATATAACTCAGATCTAGTTATGTTCAGTACTGAAACTGACGCTTTATATAGAGGCATTCAAAGTTTAAAGCCAGGATTGCTTGTGTTTCATGAGATTTGTTAATTTTATATTACAACTAGGTTTAGCATTAATCTTGCTTTTAGGATTAATACTGATTATAAAGAGGAATTTAAAATTCAAAGTTGGGGATTGCATGCGTTTCATGAATTTGTTACTTTTCGCATTGTCGTTAGGTTTAGCTTGAAAGTTGTTTTGAGGATTAATGCTGATGCTCTATATGTGCATGTTCACGCTTCTTATTATTTACGAGGCATTGAGATGGCAGGTAAACACATCAATGTTTGGTACCACAAAACTAGTGGAAAAACGCATTTGGATCTCTTATTTTTAAATGTACATATTTTTTATTCAAACAAATTGAAGATGGTAATTGTGGTCCCTTAGCTTTTACATAAACAGGGAAAAAAAAAAAAAACAAAAAAACAAAAAAACAAAAAACATATAGCTTAAGTACCCGATTTCCTGAATCAATGTATCTTGTCTCAACCACAAGATTAATTTGAAGCCAATTCACGAGATCTCTTACCATTTTTATCTTTTTTTCTTTTTTTTTTTGGTAAGAAAAAAGATAAGAGCTTTTACAAGCAGTGACATCTGCTTTACATAATTAAGGAAGCTAAAGATCGGACAAAAGCCATTTAAGTTGGGAATTCAACTAACAAGGTCAACTTTTGGAAAAAGGCATTTGCTATACAATTTGCAGTGAATTGTAAAGGATAAGCCTCTGAATTCAAATTCAAATTCAAATCCACCGTAACTAACTCTATCCTCCATTGATTTTATCTCCGACCGATCAAGAAGACTTTGAGTTATGGTTAAGGTGTCAACAAGTTGTAGAGCTTGACTGTAAACAAGTTGTAATTCAAATTCAAATGTACTCATGAATTAATGTGGAAGAATTCTCTCTGAAACGAAATTCTAACTAAAACAAAACAAAATTAACAAAAATCAAAGGATTGTTTTAGATTTAAACTATCTAGTCAGATGAGAATGATCTCAATAAGAGGATTAGACATGGAAATATGGTGGTTAACTAAATCCAAACAGTATGACTCCACAATATGGTGTTTTTTTTTGTGTCCTTGTAATCCTTTCTCTTATTTGGGATTTTAATTGTTGTTGCGTGGGTATCTCTCTTTTGGTAGTTGGGAGAGCGTCGTACATCAATAAATTGATCTAGCGGTGTAAAATAAAAAATATAAATCTTTTTATTTTATTAGCACTTTCTTAATCTTTTTAAATTTAAAGAGAACTCTTGTATGACCTCTTTTGCATCCAACTTCCAAGTACCAATGCAGTTTCCGATAACCAAACTAACCCAGAAAACCAATGACTCTGAACGCAATCGAACTTGTCAAGAGATTAGTAAAATAAGAAGCTTTCTTTTTTCTTTTTTCTTTTTTTTTTTTTTTTATCGCTAAAAGGGTCATTTGTATTAAAAAGCAAAAAGAAAAATAACAAACATACTATCAAAGTATCATCCCTCAAACCGGCAACATCAGTTGCCCCAAAATGCACCCAACCTCACTGGATCCAACTCACATAATCATAGATAATGAATCAAAATCTGAAACGAGAGCAACCAACAACATCTAAATCAAGTTCTCTCCTTATCAATACTATCTAGGGTATATTAACATCAGTTTTCTCTAACCTTCTTATATTTCCTTGGGCGACCAGGCTTACGACGAAGAGAGCCACCCTCCACTTGATCAGGAAGAGAGCTTGAAGAAAGAACTACTTCCAAAAGCTGCTGCTCATCAATACTGGAGTGAACGACCAAAGAAGAGCCTTCCAAACCATCCAAATTCTGTTGGGCCCCACCCAATCCCACTTGATGCTCAACCGAATTTTGCTGGACCAACAGATCATTAATTCCATCCAAATTTTGTTGGGTCCACATGGTCCCGCGTGATGCTCAACCAACAGCATACGTAAATAAGAAGCTTTCTAATTTTAGAACAATGATAGAAAAGCCTACCGTATCTCCAAATCAATGTGATAAGATCTAATTTGAGATCCATTCACAGTGCTCACTATTTCGGGAAACCCAATTCTATCTTAAGTGTAGGTTATGTGGAGAATTGAGGAATTTAAATTTGAAATTGGATCTACTTCGCTCATCGAGGATAGCATATGTTACGTTCAGGATGCATTTCCACCGTTGAGGTCTTACAAGTTAAGCTTCGAAAAAAAGAAAAAAAGGGAAAGCTGAGAAGTGTTATAAAGAAACTATTGAATACAAAGAAAAAAGACAAGATGAGTTCAACTCTTCGATTGAGTTAGTCATTACATATTTATAATGGAAATAGCATCTTCTCTTATATGATAGCATCAGAGTCTACAAAGAAGTACAATATATGATTCTCACACACAATAAGATAATATTGACATGGAATTATAGATTGTCGCCTAAGATAGAAGGTGCATAGAATGGAAATATTGACTGCAAACATTGTGTAATATGAGATGGGTGTGATCTTCAATAATATGAAAATGTGAATCACCAAGATTGCATCTTGAAGTAGTTGAGATCTTCAATTGGAAGTACAATCTTTTTAGGAGTAATAGACATCCATAAATAAATATTATTTATAACACTACCCCTTGGATGTTTATCAATAGATAATATACCTCGTTAAAACCTTACTAAGCTTAGAACCCTGTGGGAAAAAATCTTAGTGAAGGAAAAATAGTATACATATCTAAATAATACGTATTGAAAGCTGCCTCATTAAAAACCTTATTAGGAAAACTCAGTGTGACAAAACCTTGGTGAAGGAAAAAAGAGTGTAGCACGTATTTTACTCCCCTTGATGATAATATCATTGAGTATCTTTGAATACGCATATTCCAATATCATGTACCAGCTTCTCAAACTTTGAAGTAAGCAGTGCCTCAGTTAATAAATCAGTCAAATTATCAATTGCATGAATTCAATGAACATTGATTTCACCATGTTATTGAAGATCATGAGTGAAGAAAATTTTAGTGAAATATATTTCGTTCTATCTATCTCATTTGATGTATCATCCCTTCAATTGAGCTATGCATGTAGCATAGTCTTCATATAATATTGTTGAAACCCCTTATTCTAGTAGAAGATTGCATGCTTCCTGAATGTGTTGTAACATTGTTCTTAACCAAATATATTGTCAACTTACTTCATGAATCACTATTATCTCTGCATGATTTGAAGAAATAACAGCTATAGTTTGTTTTGTTGATAGCCATGAAATAGCTACATTTACTTGTGAATAAATAACATGTTTGAGATCTAGTTTCATGTAGATCAGATAAATATCTTGCATCTGCATAACAAATAAGTTGATGTCCACATTCATAAAATAACAAAATGTCAATAATTCCTCAAATGTACTGAAATATTGACATAATGTCAATAATTCATTGACTGCATTGAGATATGATACTTCAGAACCAAAAAATTCTTCATAGTTTTTTTAGCATCGAAATGAATATTTATTTATATTGAGCAATCTCACAACTATTGAGGTACTCAATGTATGTACTTTATCTATGTAAAATTACTTCAAAATAATCTCTATATAAATTGATTGATGAACGAATACTTCATCCTTCAAATGCTAAATTATCAAGTCAAGACAATATATTGTATTTTCAAAATTTTTCATTTCAACTTTCTTCAAATAATTTACTGCTTTTGGAAACTCTTCAGGAGTTTCGATAATATCAACATATACACTTATTAAAATTAGATCCATATCCTTTAATAAATGCACAATAATAAATTGAATCATTTTTATACGTTTCATTTAGTAAATATCCACTAAGGAGATTATACTATATATGCCCTGATCATCTCTGAAGCCTTATTGAACAAACTTCTAAGGAATTTTTATATGCTTCAGGCATTTTGAATTCTTCAGGGATTTATATATATATATTACACTCGAGTGAGCCATATAAATAGGCTGTAATAATATCCATTAGACGCATGCTATAATTTTCATATACAGCCAGACTAATAAGATATTTGAAGGTGATTGTATCCACCACAAAAGAACATGTTTCCATGTAATCAATGGTAGGGCTCTGCAAAAATTCTTGTGCCATAATTCATGCTTTACATATTATAATTTCATTCTTTTTCTCATTTTATTTTTCACATGAGAACTCAATTTTACCCCATTGGCTATATACCTTCAGATGTTGGACTACAAGTCCAAAAACTTTAATTTTTCAAACGAATTCAATACTACTTGAATTGCGTCTTTACATTTTTGCCAATCATTTCTTTATTTACATTCATCAACAAATTTGTATTCAAGATCCTCGTCTTATTGCATTATTTCAACAATAACATAATATGCAAAAATGTTATCGACAACTTTATATTTTCGGTTCCATCCTTTTCCTGTAATGATATAACAAATCAAGATCTCTTCATTATTTTTAGGTACATGAATCTCTTCTGGGGTTTTATAGGAAGTTATGTCTTCAGGATTTTCATAATCAATTGTCTCCATATTATGACCATCTTGATCATTTGCTCCTTTCATTTTTCTAGGATTTTATCCTTGGAACCGATTGATTTTCCACGTTTTAAATGTGTTCTAATTTCAATTGCACTAATAAATTGTCTTGTTAGGACATCAACTCTAATTAGAGCATTTGCAACTGGAATATGAAATTTAGTAACTTGTAGCAGGTTAGCAAATCTGGTAGTTGATTCATAATATTTATTGCATTATCCTTTGAACTTCAAGTTCACATTGCTCAGAGTGAAGATCTAAAGTGAGATAATGATAATGCATTATAATCAATCTTTTTTTCCAACTGTTTATTATCTCCCCCTCATGTTAGAAAAACAAATTCATCAAAATAATACTCAGCAAGTATTGCTTTAAATAAATCTCCTATCATTGGCAAGATATTGAATTATATAAGGAAATTCATATCCAACATATATTCCCAACTTTGTTTGAGAACTCATCTTTATGCGCTGTGGTGGAGCAATTGAAACATAAGCCGCACATCCAAAAATTTTAAGATGAGAAATATTTTGCTTCTAACTATAAACCAATTATAATAAGGAGAATTTATGACAATTTTTTTGGCTGATGCATACAAATGATGTTTTGTTCTCATAAACAATGGTTTAGCTATTAATTGGAGATATTTAATAAATAATTTTGCCAAACCATTTTGGATATAAACATGAGTAACATGTTATTTAACTGTGACCTCAGTTGTTATACAATAATCATACAGCCTGAGATGTAAATTCACCAGCATTATCAAGTCAAATTGTCTTTATCTTATAATCCATAAATTGTGTTCTTAATCTAATTATTTGAGCAAACAATTTCGTAAATATCAAATGTGAGTTCATTTTTTTCGCTAAAAGGATCATTATATTAAGCGAAGAAGAAATATTAAAAATACATCAATTAATATCGTATAAAGAACCAACCTCCTTTACCCGCAACAACTGTTGCCCCCAATACACCCTTCCTCACTGGTTCCTGCTCAGATTAGAAAACCACTAACTTATAAAACGAAATCTAGGACGTCTAGAGGCATCCACATCAAGTTCATTAAGGATTGAAGCTGACCAAGGAATGTTAATATCAGAAGTTCCTATTCTAACTGCCGAATTTGCCAAAAAATCTGCCACTGTATTATTTCACGATAGCAATATGAAATCTTCCAATCTATAATCAACAAATATTCTTGTAGCTCTCTCCACATATGAAATATATACCAAGGTATTTTCTTCTGTTGTATTAAAGTCACCACAGCTTTTGAATCACTTTCTACCCAAAGCTTTTTAATTTGTAAATGCCTTGCCCAACGTAATCCGTGAATGAAAGTTTCCAATTCAGCCTCAAAGTTGGTTTTAACATTTAAAAAAATACTGAAATTGAAAACCACCGCAGCAACTTCATTTCGAAATACTCCTCCACCGCCAGACCTTCCTGGATTGTCTAAAGAAGACCCATCAATATTTAGTTTAACCCAACCTACAGCAGGAGGACACCAAAAAATTTCTTGTGGAGGAGCTTCAAATGTGAGTTCATAATGAACATACATGTGACCATTTTATAGATGTATCTACTAAAATCATATATTATCTAAATGGTCTACATGATGGGTCAATGGACCTATATATTTCATCCTCTATAAGTTTCAAAAACGTAAAATGTTCAATCTTAACTTTAGCTGGTGAATATCTAATAATAGAATTTCCTTAAAAACAAGCACTACAAGAAAATTCACTTAATTAAAGAATCTTCTAGTTCTTCAATAGATGACAATTGAATTTTAAATAATTTTTCGCACTATACTTGATACGGGATGGTCCAACTGGTCATGCCAAATGATAAAACTATCAGAATCAATGTTCTTTTGATTTACCTAAGCAAGTGTTTCAACCATGCGAATATATTCGTGTAGTACAAACTGGGAGAAAATGTCTAACACTTTTGTAGTAATGTATAGATATTCATTTTTACCATTAATTGTAGTCTCAATCTGATAATCATTTTGGCAAATAGCTTAGAAACTTAACAAGTTTCTTTGAGACTTACTACAAAATGATGAATTATTTATAGTCAATTTCATCTCCCAAATAATAATAGATTAACTCTTCCGGTGCTTCCAATCAATGTTGTACTACCGATTATTATATGAACATTGGCTTATGCATCATCAAATAAGAAAAAAATATATATATATTTTTTCAATATAATATGCGTCATAGCATATAACAGAATATTCACATTTTTCATCAAAATGAAACAAAATACATCAAAAGAAAAGAAAAAGATTAAATTTAAGATAACCTAACATATGAGAAGAGATTTGAAGAAAAAATAATTAAAAACTAGTATAATATTTTATTTTATTTTATTTGAATTCGACTAACATAACCAAATCTTCAACTATTATCTTCAAAGGAATTTGCATCATCTAGATATGGAATATCTGTGAGGCTATCAAAATCATCTCTTTTATAAGCAAAAATTGCTCAAGTATCATGATTTTGGAAAATCTAATTTATCTCCACATTATTTTTATTTTTTAATTAAGGCTTGACAAAGCTTTATTAATTATTGTGGAGTACGACAGATACATGTTTAATGGCTTTCATACCACATCGATAACAAATATTATCTTCACTCCTTGAAGAGTTATATTGAGAATCCTTATTATTCTCTTATTTATTTCAATCATAATGATAGTAATTGTTCCGTCTTTTTCCTCGTCCTCTTCCATAATCATGACCATAATTTTAATTTTGCCTTCTTTCAGGCATATCATGAATTGCTGCATTCACTTCAAATAATGGAACGGAACCAATAAAACAAGCTTCATGACTTTTTATTAATAGTCTATTATTTTACTCCCAGCCAAAAATAGGCATGATATCATTTAGAGTATTTATTAAAATTTCTTTTACAATATTACTATTGTAACAACACATCTGAAGCTTGAAAATTTGCTGGTAAGTCTTCATCAATAATATTTTATCCACATAATTTCCATGGAGAACTAATTTTAAAAATTGCAGAACTGAACTTATTTACAGTTTCAAATCTTGCAACTTCATGTGCATCTGCAGAACTGTATTCATTTACAATTTCAGATCTTACAACTTCGTGTGCATCTGCAGAGCTGTACTCATTTACAGTTTCAAATCTTGCAACTTCAAATGCATCTGCAAAACTGTAATCATTTACAGTTTAAAATCTTGCAATTTCAGGTGCATTTAACAATATTTGTGGTGCAAGACTAATAACCACTATATACAAAAAATAAAATCATTATATTTAGATTGGCTAATGACAAACCATAATTGTTAAGACAACCTAATAATACATACATTTTTATCATGATACACTTACATTACAAGATAGACAAGGTAAACTCCATTATTTACAAAAACGCGTGAGGAGGTCGATCATCTTTTCACTTTGGAATAGAAAACATAATGATTCATAATCTGCTGTCTTTCTTCTCAAAACGTAATACTTTGAGTAGACTCGTGCTGATAACGTGTTATAAAGAAAACATTGAATACAAATAAGAAAGACAAGATGAGTTCGACTCTTCTATTAAGTTAGTCATTACATATTTATAATGGAACTAGCATCTTCTCTGATATGGTAATATTAGAGTCTACAAAGAAATACAATATATGATTCTCACACACAATAAGATAATCTTGACATGGAATGTGAATCACCAAGATTGCATCCTGAGGTAGTTGAGATCTTCAATTGGAAGTACAATATCTTTGGGGGTAATGGACATCCATAAATAAATATTATTTATAACAAGAAGCTATTTTTAAAATTTTAGGCCTCGTATGCTGTCATGGTAATTATTCTTAAATGCTATAGGTGTATTGTTCGTATCAACTGTGATTAGAGTATCAAATTTAAACCAAAATCAGTTCATCCTCACCATGTGGTAATACATGATTAAGCTCAAATCAGATTCTGATCATGGTAAAAAATTTGAGGGAATTGAAACTCAAGTTTCGATCGGGTGAAAATGGGAAACTTAGGTGGAAACTTGGGAAATTTTGAGGAAATCGAGGATTTTTTCAGACAAGATTCCATAGGTTTTAGAAAGTATTTTGAGGTGGGATTCTGCATTTATGCTAATTAGGGAATAAAGAACACATTGGCACATGCATTTTATTAAAAGAAATCAATGTAAATATGTCATTCAAAGTACATAACATTTATGTAAAGTTGACCGAGAAGTACACAATAAAGTTAACTATACTTAAGCATAACATTCAACATATGACTTCTAACTTATGAGTTCAATGCAAAACATCAAATAAATTCTAAACATCAGATACAATGTAACTAGTAATAAAAATAAAATGGGAAGTACAACTCACTAAATCAGTGCCAAGAGGAGTGCCTCGGCAGATCCATCCCGTAACTTGAGTAGTGTTGTGCCTATGATATCCTCTCCTCTGACCAACGGATATAGACATCCCATGACATGTGATGCTTATGGTTGTCAAGGTAATCGACAACTACAACTCTATAGGTCTGGTCATCAACATGCCTAAGATATCCAATCTGAGGGAATGCACAATATGGATAGGGAAGTCCTGATTTAGCCTCAGGGGTAGGGGTTGGGTTGCATGCCGAAGATCTGCTCCACAAACGTTTGTGATCCCGAATTAGCATCCATATAAATTGCACCCCTGTGCACATATACCGTCCTCCTGACAGACGCTGGATAATACATCCTAGTTTGTTCCACTAGTCTATGTCTCCCATAACTCTGAGGAAACCCTTGACCATAAGATGCATTACTATAAGCCTCAGAAGAAGATCCAACACTCTCCATACCACTCTCGTATGAGTGGGGATAGGCTATTGCTGGTATCCAGTATCCGGCAGTGGAGCCTCTTGACTCATCTAGACTCATGGATCCCATGGAGCCTGCCAAGCTATTCATATCAATGGGATGGTAAGACCCATGCGATGAAGTGTCATCCTCATACCCATGTCTATGCTGCTTCCCTTTCCCTTTCCCCTTCCTGCTATGAGTGGAACTACGACTTGCACTATGGTCGACATCCTAGGTAGCGTGGGTGAACTGAGTCTCCCCCGTGAACTTCAATGGCCCTCCCTGTCCCTGACTCTCAACTGGGGTCATTGCTGGCTCTGGTGGTGGTGGTGGTGGTCTCTCCCGTGGTTCAGCTGAATCTTGATCAGCAAACCCTTCATCATCATCATCATCATCATCATCATCATCATCACCCACCACCATCATCATCATCATCTTCATCACTCTCCCTGTCATGCCCACTACCAAGTCCAACATCATCATCATCATCATCATCTTCATCATCCTGTGCCTAACTAGCGGGTGGCTAAGTAACATAATCATAATCATCTACCATATAATATTATCCTCACTGACATTTGATGCACCGGGGTGTGGTACAAAGGGACGATTAGGCTCGGTGTGCACTCTCCCATCTATGGCCAAGAACTCATCCACATTAGCTCCCATCTCTTGTGCAATTTGACTGTCACACCCCACCAAACCGGATCCGGTCATTACCCGAATGCCCGTGGGGGTGATACACCGCAACATCTTGGTTCAGTGACAAATCCATACAAAACATGATATAGCATAATTAAATGGACAAGAATAAATCAAGTTTATCATACTAAGTTATCAAAACCGAAATAATGGTTACAATCATCCATTACTTCAAAATAAAAATATAACATCAAAGTTTTGAAAAGAAAAGAGAGTAATTTTCAACGCAGCGGAAAACTAAACTAGACTAGTTCTCTAATGGAATCTCACCCAAAAGAATAGTCTTGATACTGGCATGAAGTTCCATGTGCGTCCACTTCTTCTTCGGTCACTCCTTCAAGAAGATATACTAGCAACGAATCCTCCATTTGGAATAAGTCCTCATAACCTGCAGTATAATCTAATAGAAAAAGACATATAAAAGGAATGAGTTCAAAAGAACTCAGTGAGGTCAACTCAACATCATATCATGCATTCATTCACAAGATTCCACACCACACATACAATATGAATATCAATAATGTAATTAATGACAATGATATGATATGTGAATGATTATGCTCCTAACTCTATCATGAAGTCTCTATGGTAGACACGCATTAAGTCACACACCAGTCTTCTTTGGGCGGTCTCATCACTCTTCCCTCACGGCTCTAATGCACGTCTGTTGGGTTCTCCGCGGTTGTTGTGTAAATTCCTGTCAAGCCATAGTTGGGGATTAGGTCACCACTCTCTCACATCACCATTGGTATACGATCTGGCGCGTATCAAGGATAATCCTAGGTCCAATTCAAAGTTATACGGTCTCGTACTACATGTGGTATAGATACTTCCCCTATAGCACCAACCAACTCGGTTCAGTATCCAATATCTCCCCTCATGCCTAGTGCCATGTTGGTTCGATACTTTCCCACCTAGAGTCAACGTATCCTATGGCACTAACCAACTTGGACTACGTTGACCCCTAACCCTATGGTCATCCACATATAATCGACATGATATTCTCAGGAAAAAAAAAAGTTTTACTTTTGGTAGGTCTCTGATTTCCAAAGACCTATCGGGCGGGTGGCCGGGCGCTTGAAGCCAGTGCCCAACCCCCCATGGTTTTTCATAAATTAAAAAATAAATAAATAAATAAACTTTTTTTTTCCAGGACGCTGTTTTTAGAGACCATGGGTTTTTAAAAATAAATCATATATATTTATATATATAAACAAAATAAAAAATTAAATCTATAAACATAAAATAAATAAAATAAAATAATTAAAAAAACAAATTTTTGTTTTTGGGCTCTTGATTTCAGAAACCTCCTGGGTCCCCCCCAAAAAAAAAAGTTTAAAAGAAAATTTTTCTTCTTCTTTTGGGCATGTGATAAAAAAAATTTAAAAAAAACAAAACAAAACAAAACAAAAAAAATAAAAAAATAAAAAACCACCCTTGGTTCCTTTAAAAAAAATTATTATTTCAAAGACTGGGTATTTATTTATTATTTTTTAAAACAAAAGAAAAAAAAATTGGGTCCTAATTTTAGAAACCCTTAGTCCTCTTGGAAAAAAATTTTGAAATTATTATTATTTTTTTCTTTCTCTTGGCCCTCTTATTCCAAAGACCCCATGATATTTATTAAAAATAAAATTTTGGAAAGCTTCTAAGCACTTCTATTGGTTTCCAATATAATAATTAAAAATTAATTAAAATTTTTTTTGGGACCTTTAAGCACTTCAATTGGTATTTTCCGCCTTGCTCAATGGTTGGTTGGTTTGCTAGTGGTTATTACAAGAGATGGATTTATTGGACTTGTGCATTTGTGAAGTTGGATATTAAGGATTTTAGCAATCTTAGGCATGAATTGATTGCGCTCTGGCGGTCATCTCATGTTCGAGGAGAAGTTATTTTATCGTTGATGGGCCTTGTTTTCGGTTCAAGTGATTTGGGAAGCATTGTGGAGAGACTATGTGGTGGACTCTAGAAGGAACTAATGGGGGTGCTAACTATGGGCTTCCATAAAAGAAAGAGGAAGTGAAGTCCATTGAAGGCGTTGAGTAGGTGAACTTCCAGAGTTGAAGAAGAGATTGACCAATGCACGGTTTTGTGTACTTGATCTTTGGAGGATTGATGGTTTACTCGGATGCATCAAGATCGGTATTGTTGTGTGCTATGCATGGGAAAGTGGTAGCCTATGTGTCCCAGCAACTCAAGGATTATGAATACAATTATCCTACTCATGATCTTGAATTGGTTGTTGTGGTCCTTGCTTTGAAGATATGACGCCACTATCTTTTTGGAGAAAAGATAGCCATTGTTCACCGACCATGGCTGGAAATTTCGAAGGAGTTGAATATGAGATAACGTCGGTGGTTGGAGTTAGTAGGACTACGATTGCGATATCCGGTATCATTCGGGTAGCAAATGTAGTGGCGATGCCTTGAGTGGAGGAGCACTCGAGGGTGATTGACCTTAATGTTCTTAGTAAGCCTTTGTTGAACTCTATTATGAAGTTGGAGTTGGAGAATGTGCCGGAAGGTTTTGAGGTAATCTTTGCTGCTTTGATAGCAAGGACTACCCTAAGATGCAGGATCATTACCTTGTAGCCTTCGGATCCATTGTTGCAAGAGAAGCTAGAGAAGATATGCTTCGTGCTTGTGTAGTTGGCATGAGTGGAAGTTGGGATGAAGCAAGGGTGGGTTTTGTGCCCTGAATTGAGAGAAGCCATTGGAGCTATGGTTGATTTGATTAGAGAAAGAATCAAGGTAGCTCGGTCTAGCTGAGTCTTTTGTGATAGGGGACTTTATTTTCGTGTAGGTGAAGGGCATTTCAGGTCTGCATGAGAGGTGTGATGAGGTTCAACATTGAGGGGAAGCTTAGCCCAAGATATGTTGGTCCTTTTAAAATTATAGAGAAAGTGGGACTGGTTGGATATGGGTTGGCACTTCCAACATCTTTGGCAGGTGTACTTAATGTATTCCATGTTTCTATGTTTTGTCAAGGTATAGAGAACCAGAAACACCTATTACCACAAGAATCGGAAGGATTGAGTGAGGATTTATTTAATGAAGAAGAGGTTTCTGAGATATTGGATCGAAAGGGCAAGCAATTTTGAAATCGAACCATTCCTTTGGTGAGGGGTAGGTGGAAGAATCACAAAGTAGAAGAAGCCTCATGTGAGAAAAAAAGATGAAATGCAGGTGAAGTATCATATTTTTTTGGCACCTCAGGTTCCTCAATTTCGAGGACGAAATTTCTTTTAAGGGGGGAGGAATGTGAAATCCCCCGGATTTCTACCCCTTTATCCATGGTTTTAAGACCAAGAATCTAGGCCTTGATTCGGCGATAATCGTGGACCATTCAAATCAAGCCTGAAGGATTGGAAATTGAACCAATGTTGGTAGATGACCCTTATAATGACTCAAAAACTCTCCTAGAGTTTAAGTGAAGAGAGAAGATTAGTCTCGATAGTGTAAAAGGGGTAATTTTGGAATATCTTTAGATCAGTGATGGAGAATCCGATTGATGCAAATATATATCAAATTGAAGATCGTCAAAAGACCTTTCCAACGAGCCAAAAATCATCAAAATCGGAGTTCGTTTGGGGGTCCAATCATGGACTAGAAGTTTGGGTGAACCAATCCCCACACTATTTTCTATTTAGGGGCAAAAACGGAATTTTGGATTTTTAAACCCTATTTTATGTTTTAACTCATTTGTAGCCGCATTTTATTTTACACGAACGACTTTGAGGCTGCGGTAAGAGGAGAAACGAAAGAGGGGGTGATTTCCATTCTTCCGGAGGCATTTTGTGATTCAAATCTTCACGAAAACTTCAAGAAAGGTTAATTGTGTGAGTATTTTCTCTCCTTTCCTTTTGGGGAATCTTGAAAGGGAAGCACGTTAGGTTGATTGCTTACTTCTCAATCTTTATTTTAATGTCCCTTCCTAGTTTGTGGGAGTAATTTCTTTTATCTTCTTTTGAGGGATCTATGAAAGGGAATAATGATAGGTATCATACAAGCTTATATTTTCTTATATTAATGTTTCCCTTGAGTATGGGAGTAATGGTAAGATCCCATGCTAAGGTTTACGCATTTTGACTCTCTAGGTCACCCACGGGTGATTTATGAGAGCAAAATTTGGGGCTTTTTGAGATGGGTCAAATTTAATAAAATTGAAGGTACCCGAAGGATCCTTTTGTTTCCAATTAGACTTTCCCAAAGTTTTGCTTCATTATAAACTTCGAATTGGTAACGAATTAAAGACCATTCACTAGTGAGGTTGAGAACTACCCTTTTTAACCTAGTTTTTCAGATTTGGGTTTTCGTGGGAAGATTTTAAGATATCCTTTGAAACCCAAATTGGCTCTAATTTGTGATAATTATTTCTTTCGCATAAATAGGTTAATATATCCTTAATCACTAATTTGTGGGAGTGGATTCTTGGATTTGGAGGAAGAACAAAGTAAAAGGTGATGAATATACTTAACTTTATATTACATGTGTAATGATGTTAGTTACTTTTCATTATTGATATCTTGTATTGCTTTAGTATTATCTTGTGGTTATTTTATGTCTTTTGTTAAATATGAATTGCTATAATTTATGTTTATTATTACTTCTGATGTTGCTCCTTGCTTTGAAATCTATTATTGTTGTTATGAAATGGAATGTGATTGTATAAGAGGAAAAATATTATTATTTCTTCTACCTTGTATTTTCTGCTAGGGTTGTGGGTTCACCCATTGCCCTAGTGACATTATATGATTGCTTATATTGTGGTTGTGAATGGGGAATGCCTTTTTGGCATTTCTGCCATAGGATACTAGAGGAGATGGTATGGGACGCATTCCTATGGTGCCCTTGGCTCTCTTTCCCGATTACTGATTTACATATTTAGGGCATGTCTAGAAGTGTTTGGTTAGGTGACCTCGTGAGTACTACTACCCTTTTGGCGGGGTATTGAGTCGTTAACCCGTGATGTTAGTGGTTGGGTCCTGTGTGTCCGGCCCACTGTCATCATGAGATGGTAGGGTTGCATATAATAGACAAGGGCTCTGGGCTTTAGACCGGTAAATACCCGTGAGAGGACATGAAGCATCCTCCATTATATGTGGATGACCATAGGTTAGGGGTCCTAGTCCGAGTTGGTTGGTGCCTTAGGGGAAGTATCTATACCACATGTAGTATGAGACCGTATGACTTTGCATTGGCCTAGGATAATCCTTGACACGCGCCAGACCTTATACCAATGGTGACGTGAGAGAGTGGTGACCTAATAATAATAATAATAATGATGCATATGTTCTCCACTCAACAGCTTACTTAGATGGAGAGGATTTTGACTCAATTAGGTCATGGTATAATATAATTTTGATCCACTTAAAGGTTTCTTTTTGGTAAGGTCCACTTGAAATGGTTGTGAAATTATCATATGAGATTATCGGATGGTATCATTTGTTAAACATGTTAAAATTATCAAGATGGGATTGAAAGTTTTCCTTCCGGAAAAATAGAGTTTAAAGACTTTACAAGGCATTGAGATGGCAGCCAAACACATCAATGTTTCAAAACTAGTGGAAAAATGCGTTTGAAATCTATTGTTTTAAATGTGCATATATTTTATTCAAACAAATTGAAGATGGTAATTATGGTCCCCTTAGCTTTTACCTAAACAGAAAAAAACATATAGCTTAAATACTATGGTCCAACATGTCGCCTGGTGTCGCCATGTCGGTGCTTGGCGACACCGGCAACCCCGCACATGTCGCCCCTTCTTGATTGAAAGGAAAAACACCCTTTCCTTTTCTTTCCTCATTCCTTTCTCCTTCTTTGCTCTCCTCCTCATCTCGCGATAGTTTCGATCCCCGCTTCCCTTCGCACCTCTGGATAACGCGAGTATGAAGATCAACGACTCCCCATCTTCATCGCTCCTCGTCTCTCCCCCTCTGAATTTTCTGTCCCTCGCTTCTCCATCTCCGGATTCTACTCATTCCCATCCTCCTTCCCATAGCAATGTACCTCCATTGCCCGATGATCCAAGTCCAACTTGCGTCACCGCCATTTCTCTCTTCTTTGCTTTCATTCCTTGCCTCTTAAAGACCACGCCAAAGCCAACCAGTCCAAACCCTATTTCGCTGTCCGCCTCATTCTTCTCTTTTCACTCTCTGTTTCATTCCATCGTTCTCTCTTGCTCTTGAGGCCAGGATGCAGTGAGTTGCCAAGCACGCCACAGAACCACTGCTCATCTTTTGCATGCGCCGCCCACCCCCGTCGTCTTCTTTTGCCGATGGAAGATCTTCCGGGTTTCTTTCCCCCACCACGATAAATCCCTCTCGTTAATACCTATTTCCGATCATGTGTATGATCTTGTCTCACCACAAAACTAAATTAAGCCAATTCATCTCTTTCTAGTTTATAGTTTCTCTTTTTTTTGGTAAGAAATATCAAGCTTATACGCTGACATTTTCTTTACATAATTAAGGAAGCCAAGGATTGGACAAAAGTCATTTAGTTGGAAACTCAACCGACAAGGCCAACTTGGAAAAGAAATTTTCTATACAATTTGCAGACCTTGGAACAAAATAAAACTAACAAAAATCAAGATTGGTTTGGATCTAAACTTCTTCATAGATGATCTCATAGGAGATTACATGATTCGTGGTTAACTATCGCAATTTGACTCCCGTATTGTTTCTTTGTGTCCTTGTAATCCTTTCTCTTTTTGGTTTTAATTTTTGTTCTGTATCTCTAGTTTTAGTTAGGGCATCTATATCAATAAATTGATCTCTTTATAAATATAAATCTTTTTATTTTATTAGAATCTTTTTAATCTTTCTAAATTTAAAAGAACTCGATACCTGTTTTGCATCCACTTCCAAGTACCATGCATTTTCCATACCAACTACCCAACCCAATGACTCGAACACAATCAAACTTGTTAAGAGATTAGTAATAAAGCTTTCTAATTTTGAACTGATAGAAGCCTCTATCTCCAATCAATGTATAGATCTAATTTAGATCCATTCCGCTCACTATTTCGACCCAACTCTATCTTAGATGTAGTTTTGTGGTGAATTGGGATTCAAATTTAAATTTGGATCGCTTTGCTCATCGGATAGCATATGTTACTTTCATGCTTTCCACCGTTGGTCTTCAAGATAGCTTCACAAACAAAATAAATAAATAAAAAAAAGGCCTATAAACTATTTTTAAATTTTAAGTCTCTTGCTCTTTTATTCTCTGCTCGTGTTTGTTCATTCCTCATTAGGTATCATTTCGCTAGCTTCATCCTCCCTGTGATACATGATTAAGCTCAAGATTAGATTCTAATCAAAGCCTATTTCCAATCCCTTTGGCCTCCTTTATCCGTCTTTCCAAGACTAATGGTACCCGGACTCCAATATGTGACTCTTACATGACTTGGTTTATCTTTGTCTATGAACAAGTTATGCCAGTTTATGGTCGCCCCTATGGATATCCATTGGTTATCTTCACCTTCTTCTAACTTGCACTCTCTTATTTGGTTCTATCCTCCATCCTCATCTTATTCTTTGATGCTTTCACCATGCTAACTTAGGGTGCCTTGTATAAATCTCCTCCTCTTTTTCTTGGTGCTAACTTGGTTGGCTCACTCTAGCACTGAAAGTGAGTATCGAGCTTTTGCTGCTGCTACTATTGAGATATCTTGGCTACATTCTCTTTTATGTGAGTTGGGCATTTCTATATCGCCTCCTTCCACTACCACCTTATGGTCTGACAACATTGGAGCTACACATTTATCTGCCAAGCCAGTGTTCCATGCACACGCCAAGAACATCGAGATTGATTTTCACTTTGTATGGGATAAGGTGGCCAAGAAGGACTTGCTTGTGCACTTTCTCTCCACTGTTGACCAACCTGCAGATATATTAACCAAGGGTCTTTCTCCATCTAGGTTTTGTTTTCTATGGTCAAAACTCAAGCTCCGCCTGGAAGGACCATTGACTTTGCGGGAGGGTAGTAGGGACTCTGACCCATGTTAGGATCTAGTATACTCCTATGATGTATTGTCTCCCCATGTGATGTATTCTTTTCTCGTCATATAGAAATATCTATGAGGTATTATTTGAGATCTTACGGTTTTTTTATTCAATTCATAGTGTACTCTCTTATAGTACAATCCAATAGAGACACATATTGGTATGTATTGTATCAATTGTATCCAATATGAATACGTGTTGACTAATATCGTATCGTAAAATATTCTAAACCTTGATCGGGATCTCCATGGAGTAATTATGATACATGACCATCCATACATAAATCAGATGGGGATGATGGGCAGGTTCATCAAAAGATCATCATCCCCTATTTAACCATTGAATGCCCAACCTCTTTGAAATTTTTTGTTTTTTTGGATGAATAAATAGTATTTTTATTAATCAAAAACAAAATTAAGCAAGTATGACAGAAGTGATTCCAAGACACGATCAATTTTCTTACACTAGGTAACAGTTAATTAGAAACCCCACTTATCTTATAAACCCTATCCCTTTGGTTTACACAATAAAAGCCCTTATGAATACCTAATCTTCCACAAATTTCATTAATAATTCCTTCCTGAACATGCGTTAGGACACTAATAAACAGAGGCTCAAACCACAAAACTAAAATCGTTTATGAATTCAAGTATATAAATATTACAAGCCAATAGAACTCTTCCATGGAATATGTTAACCATAGGTCACTATCCCTGCAGCAAGTCAATTAGCTAAGGGAAGACTTCAATGAGAGACCTTAAACCCAAGACAGGATGGATCTTGTATTGATTAAACCCAGACTTCAAGAAAAGCTCTCTCCATTCTTTCTCTGTTCTTTCTTTTCCGGTTACCAAAGTCATCATTAACATATCAAAGAACAGTTGTGTTTCTGTTGATTTGTGGTCTAGTTTTCTGTCTTCCACCACCATGTCTATGATGATCACCTTTCCTTGGTTTCCTTCCTTGCCTTCACCAGATATTGCCTCTTTGCATCTTTTCAATATCGTTATACATTGTTCATCATTCCAATCATGTAGAATCCACTGTCAACATATCAAAATTCATATAATGTTAGGAACAAACATTTAAAAAGTCCAAGTAACAATAATAATAATAATGGGGTTCACTTACTTTGAGCAAAACTGCATCTGCCTGGGGGATTTTCTCAAACATGTCACCTGCAATATAGTTTAAATTGTCACTTCCTTCCATAGAAGCAACCACATGCGGTAGGTCAAACACCGAACATTTCAAGGTTGGAAATGTTTTAGCGATGGTCTTAGCCATAGTTCCAGTGCCACCTCCAACGTCAATCAATGAACTTAATCCCTCAAACACTACCTTGCACTCTGTAACAACCACACTAATCACTAGTCGAGCATCGCTTGCCATTCCTTCATTGAAAAACTTGTTGAGCTCATTGTCTTCACCTGCATAGTCCCATAGGTTCCTCCCATGAGTAGCCTGAAATGGAGTAAGACCATCCCCTTGGAACCATGTGCCAAGGAAATTCCAAGGCGTCAGCAAGATTGGATCAAGCATTGCTTGCAAGAAGGGTGACACACTCTTATCACTATCCTTAAGGAGGAGCCTAGAACACGGTGTGAGCACATATCCTTCATCCTCTTGAATTGCAAAGAAGCCCGAATGCACCAGTAAGCGCATGAGGCGAAATAGACTAGCAGTCTTGGTCTTTGGAATGGCAAGCTTCTTGGCTAGTTCAGAGAGGGTGATGGGTTGGTGATGATTGTGAACAATATTTGGTATATCTAATTGAACTGCACATCTAAGGGACATAGAATTTATAAAACTGAATAAATGGTTCCATATATGAATTTGAGCATTGAACAACTCTTCCCCTCTCTCATTCGCAATAAGATCCATTGTTTTCCTCTCCATTTTCAGAAACCTCAGCTATAACTCAGATCTAGTTATGTTCAGTACTGAAACTGACTCTTTATATAGAGGAATTCAAAGTTTAAAGCTAAGATTGCTTGTGTTTCATTAGATTTGTTAATTTCATATTACAACTAGGTTTAGCATTAATCTTGTTTTTAGGATTAATGCTGATTATAAAGAGGAATTTAAAGTTCAAAGCTGGGAATTGCATGCGTTTCATGAATTTGTTACTTTTCACATTATAGTTAGGTTTAGCATGAATCTTGTTTTGAGGATTAATGCTGATGCTCTACATGTGCATGTTCAATCGCTTCTTATTTCTTTTATATATAAATAATGCAGATGTTCGGAAGGACCTCAACTCAATTAAACAAGGGCCATGGTGTAATACAGTTGTGATCCACTTAAATTGTTTCTTCTGATAAGGTCCACTTGAAATGGTTGTGAAATTATCATATGAGATTGTCAGATGGTATCATTTCTTACACATAATTAAATTATCAAAGATGGGATTGCAAAGTTTTCCTTCCCAGAAAAGGAAAGCTCAAAGAGTTTACGAGGCATTGAGATGACAGGTAAACACATGAATGTTTGGTACCACAAAACTATTGGGAAAACGCGTTTGGAATCTATTGTTTTAAATGTGCAAATATTTTATTCAAACAAATTGAAGATGGTAATTGTGGTCCCTTAGCTTTTACCTAAACTGAAAAAGCATAGAGCTAAAGTACCCGATTTCCTGAATCAATGTGATATGATCTTGTCTCAACCACTAGACTAATTTGAAGCCAATTCTGGAGATCTTTTACTATGTTTATCATGTTTTCTCTTTTTTTTGTAAGAAAAAAGACAGGAGCTTTTACAAGTAGTGACATCTGCTTTACATAATAAGGAAACCAAGGATTGGACAAAAGCCATTTAGTTGGAAATTCAATCGACAAGGTCAATTTTGGGAAAATATATTTGCTATATAATTTGCAGCTTGGGATCTGTAAAGGATAGCCTCTGAATTCAAATTCAAATTCAAATCTACCGTAACTAACTCTATCTTCGATTGATCTTATCTAAGACGGATCAGGTAGAGTTTGAGTTATGGTTAAAGTGTCAACAAGTTGTAGAGTTTGATTGTAAACAAATTGATTCAATTCAAATATTCGAATTGTAATTCAAATGATATTAATATACATTTGTGACTCATGAATTTGTGTGGAATAATTCTCTCTCAAACGAAATTCTAACTAGAACAAAACAAAATTAACAAAAATCAAAGGATTGTTTTAGACTTAAACTATCTTGTCATATGAGAATGATCTCAATAGAAGGATTAGACATGGAAATCTGGTGGTTAACTAAATCCAAGCAGTCTAACTCCACAATATAGTGTTTTCTTTTGTCCTTGTAATCCTTTCACTTATTTGGGTTTTTTAATTGTTGTTGCATGGGTTGTTAGACCTTCTAGGGTTTTTCTCAAAACCTTAATCAATAATAAAATAATGCAAAAACTAGAATGCAATAAAATATATTAGGAAGTATTAGACATACTTTACACCAGACGTACATTGAAGAAGATTGATGCAAATCTTGAATGCCAAATTTGTAGAGTGACGAAGCCTTCTCCAATCTCCTCGTCTTCCTATCGTACTTCTTTCTTGTGGAGAGAGAAGAGAACAAAAGAACTTGAGAGATTGGAGGGACCCCATCATAGCTATTTGTAATGGCAATCCCAAACCCTAGTCCACTTCCACAATGGACCAATTTGGCCCATCTCAAACTTAATCGTAGTGCATCGACCCGATGCGTTGAGCCCCCCATCAATTATTAACCCCAATAATTAATCCAAGCCCATATATTGCCTAAGATAAACCAAACAATCTCCCACTTAGGCTAGATTAATTATTATATTACGATAAATTGATGTGGCCATGGAATCTCAATGACAAAAATCTGTCATTAATCCTTGATCCAGTTAACAAGTTCACTAATGTTGGACAATAGTAGAATATATGTTTCATCATATGACATATTTCATATATGTTTCATCATAGACATATTTCTTTTTACCAATCACAATAGAAGTTTACTTACTAACTAAACCGAAATGAGATGAACAAGGAATATTCAACAATTGTGATCACATAAACGACGTTATTCTTTGTCAATCCTTCGTCGTACCCCTGAATATTGTCATATTCATGGGTTGCATCGAACACTGTCACATTAGCCAACACACATTTAGGCCCAAGACCATGGTCAATAGTCAATCCGTCAATTAGGACTAAAGCCACACTTGAACGATGGTAAAATTACCATTTCCAAAACATCATAAGAACGAAATACAATTAAATGCATGCATGCATGCATGCATGCATCAAAACATTCATGAGAAAAATAATTCCTATATATTTCATCAATATCAATTTATTAACTCCCACTGAGTTCTCCCACTAAACAAGCATAAATTTAATCAAGAACAGATCATAAGATCAATCAAACTACCAAATAACAGTGATGTGAGTGTAAAAGTTCAATCATCAAAATATAAGAACTACTAAGAGAAAAGGGCATCATCCCCTGTATTACTCTTTCTTCCCATCCGTAGAGTCTTTCTTCTCAAGCCAAGATTTACGTGCATTATAGTCTCTCTCAAAATGTCCCTTTTGATCACACCAGTAACATGTAATATCATCATGGTTCTTTTTTTCCTTATTATATGGATGATACTTGTTTTTCTTGGAAGAAAATTGTTTGTTCTTATGAGACCCACTAGCAGATGTCTTGTTGTGTTCAATCATATTCATAGTCTCGATTCTTTCCTTTTCTTGTCGCTTTCTTCTTGAGCACATATGAAAATAAGGTCTTTCATGGTCTTTTCCTTTGTTGGCGTATTGAAAGAGGTTCTAAGCGTAGCATATGACTCTGGAAGAGATTTGATAGCAAGATGAACTAGAAATTCATCATCGATCATTGTCCCAAGATCTTTTAATTTATTTGCAGTAGAAGACATCTCCAAAAGATATTCTCTAACATTTCCCGTACCATCAAATGTAGATGAAGTTAGCTTGGACATCAGTTTTCATTGTTCACCCTTTTATGATAACTCAAACACTACTTTTATCTCTGCAAGATATTCTACTATAGTTTACTTCATCTCTACACTGTCACGCATGGACTCAGGGATGAACTTTTTCATTATAATTAAACTTTTCTTGTTGGTTGTCACCCATTCTTTATGCTTTAGCTTCTCCTCGTGTATACTTGCAGTGTAAATATCAGCGGGCTTTGGCTCTTTAAGAGCCACATCAAAATTAAGCAATCCAAGTTAGCATTTATTTCATCTATCCATCTTTTATAGTTTTCCCCGAAGAGAGTAGGGATGGAAGCCAAAGCATTAGCTTGAGTAGACATCTTAAGAGAATAACAAAAGTTCAAAAGAACAACATAAGTGAGAACAGGTATTCAAACAATTATATCATGATTGTATTATGAGAATCACACGTCACTCTCAGATATACATGTATGAGAATCACACCAAACCAAACGAGCTATTTTTTTTGGTAGTAAATAAGAGCTTAGTATTACTTAGAATAGTAGATACATAGAGTTGTGGGATCTATTACATTTAGTGTCTTATTATAATCTATGGAGGATATGAAAGCTAGGTGCTTAAACCAATGGTGGAGTATATTCTCCCCCAAAACCTTGAGGTTATAAGTATCCTTAGTGATACTAACTATATCAATCAAAATTGGGACATGAGTTATTGGCCAACTCTTGTGATTTAGTGATTGAAGTAACTCTAGCACTTCCTTTTCATTACACCATATGTCCTGTATTTGAAAGTTGTTGATTTGTGCTTGGGCTATTCCATCCTTTAATCCAATCATGGTAAAGGCAGAAACCTTAGCCAACATGAGCCGACCAAGTAATATTTCAACATTTGGGTTAGAGTATACAAGGTCTCACATATAACTTGCAAATACCGCGGGACAGCAATAACTTTTTAAAATTCCTTTCACCTTTGGGTGATAAGAAATTTCTCAATTATGCTTCCCAAAACGTCATAATGTATTAACCCACCTTAAAAAAAATAATTGAATGCAACAATAGTCCTCGAAAATCTCATTACCTTTGGGTTAATGAAATTTCTTGAATTATTATTCATTCCCACTTGAATGCATGTCAATGTTACTAGATAACATCACCTTTGGGCAAATGTCACCAAACTTTGACTACTATGACAGACAATAAGAAGATGGGGGAGATGGTACTTTGGTGGATTACATTCCTCTTATTATTATCTCCATCCAAAATTTGTAGTCGAAAAGCAAAAATATGCACAATATATTAATATAAAGCACAACCAACTAAGGGGTTAATTACAAAATTAAAACTTTCTTTTCTTTTCCTTTCTTTCTTCCTCTTCTCCTTTTCTTCTTTCTTTCTTTCTTTCTCTCTCCTTTTTTTTCCCCCTTCTTCTTCTTTGATCAAACAAATGTCCGTTGACCAAACAGGGTGAGGTTCAGGGGTTTGACAAGGTGGGGTTCAACTGGACCAAAAGAACTTCTACTTCGTACGACGCGACACTCTATCTGGACTAAGGAAAAAGTCGTTTCTCAAAAAATGAAATCAAAACACCTTCACAAGACAGGATTCATGATCTCATCATCCCAAAGGAAAAACATCAAGAAAGAACCAATAAAAAAAATTCACGGATTAGCAATTCACACAAAATATTACTATCCTCCCTTTTGGATCCCAATGAAAAATAAAATCAACATAATCTTGTTCCATAATGATTTAGGGTTTTAATTAAACCATAAATCCTCCCATTAGATCCAATCCAAAATCAAATCAACATAATTTAGGATTTCAATTAAACCATGGATCCTCCCATTAGATTCAATCCAAAATCAAATAACATAATTGGACATCTCCTTTCTAAAAGGAAAAAAAATCCCTTTAAACCATATAATATGATCTATAAAGAATTCATTATTAAAACAAATAATCGATTCTAGTTTTGCAGGAAAGTTTCTGATGCCAATTATTAGACCTTCTAGGGTTTTTTTTAAAACTCTAATCAATAATAAAACCATGCAAGAATTAGAATGCGTTAAAATATATTAGGAAGTATTAGACATACCTTACACCAGATGTATATTGAAGAAGATTGATGCAAATCTTGAATGCCAAATTTGTAAAGTGACGAAGCCTTCTCCCATCTCCTCGTCTTCCTACCGTACCTCTTTCTTGTGGAAAGAGAAGAGAACAAAAGAACTTGAGAGATTGGAGGGACCTCATCATAGCTATTTATAATAGCAATCCCAAACCCTAGTCCACTTCCACAATGGACCGGTTTGACCCATCTCAAACCTAATGGCATTGCATCGGCCCGATGTGTTGAGACCCTTATCAATTATTAACCCCAGTAATTAATCCAAGCCCATATATTGCCTAGGATAAATGTTTGCAAAATAAAATAACCGTGAGCGCACATTATCGTGTAGCTAACGGGTCGATCTCAGGGAGATATGCCACCTAAAATTCAACTTCTTAATGGTAATGCGAGAGTGGAATGATTCAATTTTGTTAACTAATTAATTAAACTAAACCAACAATCCTAATCCATACATCTAATGCAATCGAATTAAGACAAAAAATAAAGCAAACATAACCAACGCATAAATAAAAGACAGGAAAAAAAAATGCAAACAATAAAAATAAAAGGAAAAGAAAAGTGATCCAAGTGTCAGCTCTGGATCGAGGGAAGTGGAGTATAATAATAATGACTTTGACCGTGGACCCTTTGCCGTAACTTACAGTCCATCGATCGGGGGAAAGGATATTAGAGAAAAAAGAAATTGCAGAAAGGAAATAACAGAAAGTAAATACAAAAACAATAAACAAAGCAATAAAAGGAAAAAGGAAAATCTTAACAAAGAGAGGCATGACTGTAGACATCTTTGATCAAGGACCCAGGGAAAGGAGAACAAGTAAGTAAGTGCTGAAAAATAAATCCTAAATTAAGAATATGGAGGGGTAGATAGAAGCGGGAATGGAGGGGGGAGAGAAGATTATTGAAGAATCTTACTTACTTGCATCTTTCAAACAAAACTTGAATAAACGATTTGAATCTCAACCAACCCTAACAACCAGATCTAGAATAATCTTGATCTGCAATTGCTAGACCCAAAGAGAAAGCGAATCCTCTAACTTGAAACTTGAATTTGAACTTGAACTTGAAATTGCATTGATAAAACTAAAGGAATTACACTTGCATAAAATAAATTACACAACTTCAATATTCCTAAACATTCAATCTAAAAACTAGAACCCACAAATTAATCAAAGAACTAGAGAAAACCTAGAGCAAGATAAAGAGAATAGAAAATGCAAGACTCAAATAAACTAAAGAGAAAATAAAGTGTCCACACCTAAGAGGGGAGGTAATATTTATAAGAGAAGAAGGAAAACAAATAAAGAAAGAGAAAAATTCGTTAGAAATAAAAAGAGAGAGAGAGAGAGAGAGAGAGAGAGAGAGAGAGAGAGAGAGAGAGAGAGAGAGAATGTTTGGAAAAGAAGAAAAAAATAGTAACAGGTGAAGAGGGAAAGTGGAGAGAAGGTGGAGAAATTAAATTTAAAAGAACTTTGATTTTGAAGTTAACATGGAGACAAAGTGGGAAAAGGAAAGAGAAAGAAAATAAAAAGAGGGATATTCACTTCTACCTTTTTGAAGATGCTAGTGATTCTTTTATGAGTGCATATATCTTTCAACACTTTTGCATAGGCAGGGATCTGGGGTATGGCATTTAAAAGAGGGATATTCATTTTCCAAAGAAGTATGGTGCTATGACTTAAAGCATGTCTACCTATAGAGACCAACATATATAGAGTTATCATTCATGCATTGTCTGTCTCATATCATATCGCATTCATGCTATGTATTTGCTATCATGTTATTTATGTTGTTATGGAATGACTTGCCTTGCTGAGTTCTCTTGAACTCGCTCCTTTTGTACAATATCTTTTGTTAGATTATTCTACAGGTGTAGATGACTTTGAAGGCCAATCTGAGGAAGCGCAAGCTGAAGAAGCGTACTACACGCAAGGTGTTGGCAACTATGAAGATTACGTTGATGATCCCTCGAGTGATCATGTTACGTACCATGATTAGCCCTACCGTGGAGTGGGAGCGTATGTGCTTGGTTGATGAAGTCTATGTCTATGAAGATGTTCTTTATAAAGTAGAATAAGCTCTAGTTTAGTTTGATTATATTTCTTTCTTTTCTTTTGGAACCGATTCTAATATTCTTTTGACTTTCGAACTACATTATGCTGTACTCATGGAGTGAGATTCCGCCTCACTCTACATTTTGATTATATATATATATATATATATATATATATATATATATATATATATATATATATATATATATATATATATATTGGTATCATTTCCGCACTCTGATGTTATCTCGTGACTTTGCTTTGATTTATTCAAATAATATTGTTAACATTGATTTAGTCTTGTTCTTGATTATATTATTGTGAATGTGGGAGGTTTATTTCCTCGATACTGATCTTCAGGATTGTGGACACACTCGGGTATGCCAGATAGGGTACCGGCTGGGTGGATGTAACACCCTAACTAGAACTTCTGGTATAGAGAGTCAATTTTCCTGCAAAACCATAGGAATTTGAAGCCCTATGTCTTATACAAGGACATAGCTTGTAGTAGAATTCATTGTCCAAAAAAGGTGAGTGTTGAGGCCTTCCAACTTGCCAATCTAGACCTTATCTTGTTAATGATTCCCACAAGCTCTTTAGACTTTACTTTACCTAGGAATAAGGGTGTCAATTGATACGGTTTCGGTAATTCGGTACAGTTTCGGTACGATACTAATTTTGAATACCGAAAACCAGAACTGTACCGTACCGAATTTAAACAGTACAGTACGATTTCGGTATTTACAAAAACGGTTCGGTACGGTTTCGGTATTAAATCGGTACGGAAAAACGGTTTAAACATGGTATTTAGTACGGTACAATTTTTGTATGAATGAACTTATGCCACTTTTGTTATTAGTTCATTAAGATCCTGATGAAATTGTGATCAACCAATCGATATAATTTGAAATTAACATAGATAAAGCAAGTAAATCTAATTAATAGAGACAAAACAAGTAAATATAAGAAGAGGAGTGAATGATGAAACGAAAAATTGAAATAGGGAAATAGGGAATTAGGGATAGGGTAAGGGTAAAGTGTTTTAATTGTAAAATTACAATTTATATCCCTTAATTTGGTATGGTACTAATTTGGTACGGTTTTGGTATGTACCAACGGTATGAGTACCAAAACCGAAACCGTACCAAAGAATTTCGGTTTCATGACATACGATCTTTCGGTTTCAAAATTTACCATTTAATTTCGTCTGATACGGTGCGGTATTAGATGGCACGGTTCAGTACGGTTAAACGGTTTTGGTACGCATGCAATTGACACCCTTACCTTGGAATAGTGTTGTTCCCAAGCAGTTGCGGAGCCACATTGGAGCTGGGGGGCCATGCTCCCCCCAGATTTTTTAAAATTTGGATTTGTCCTACATTTTCTCCTTGTTTATCTCACTTCACATGTGAAATACCACTATTTGCCCCCCCCTAAATTAAAAATAAAAGTTTAAAATAAAGATGATGGGTATAGATGTCATTTTTAATCATTATCTGATGGTTATCATTAATCCCCAGTTTTAAGGAATAAAAAATTAAATCCTAACTAAAAACTAACTCACTATTTTCTCATATTTTCATTCCTATTTATTCTCTTCTAGTCTCCTCTTTTATTCCATATTTTTTCTCTCTTATTTATCTCACATGTCTCACAAAACATTAGAGCAGTTAGTAGACACTGAAGTTTTCCTAAATCTTCTCCACAATTATCAGATATAGTCTCTTTTTCTCAAATTATTCCTCTCTCTCACTCCACTCAGGATTTTTTTCCTAAATCTGGATTTTTTTCCTAAATCTTCTCCACAATTATCAGATATAGTCTCTTTTTCTCAAATTATTCCTCTCTCTCACTCCACTCAGGATTTTTCTAGTATTCTTTTCAGTATAGTTGAAATTTTCTTTTATTTCGTTGTTCTTTCTTTCTCCTAGAATTTCAATTCTACTAATAGCAATTTAAATCTTGTTAAAATTTAGCCATTGATTTTGTCAGATTTAATCATAATCAATTGATTTTTAATCCCTAAAAAATATGCCCTTCACAAGGGTCGAACCCTCAACTTCTCCACTAAGAAGTATGGATCTTTACCACTAAACCAACCCTGCATTAGTAAATTTTAAGTTTTATTAGTTGGATGTTTAGAATTTCAACCATTAATATTATTAGATCTAATCATAATCATTGATTTTTTTTTTTTTTTTTAGGGCCTGTTTGGTTACATGAGTCTAGAGATTTCAAATATCTAGAGATTTGAAATCTATAGATTTGATCTATGGGTTATAATTTATAAATTGATGTTTGGTTGTGGAGATGTGGATTCATCCTAAAATAATTTGATCGCGTATTTTGTGTGTGCAATGTTGCTTTTTGTCTCGGTTTCACCCCTTCCCTATCTATGTTCCGTTTTGTGTGGTGTCTCTGTTTCTGTCTGTTTTTCCCCGGGTTTTCTCTTCTGATCCATGTTTCAAATCTCCGGTTCTGTCCCGCCCTACTTAATTTATGAAATTTGACTGTTTTCCCCCATATTTAGTTAATAGACTTCAAATCTATCTTTTTTTCCCTACAATTTCTCCCACAATTTCTTTCCCACATTTTTCTTTCATGATTTTTAAGTTTTTCTCCCACAATTTTAGCCCCTATGCTTTATTTCAATATATTTTTTAGGGTAAATATCACTTACCTCCCCTCTTAGCTTGACAAATAGCACTTACACCCCCTTTTAGTTGGATAATATCACTTACCTCCCCTCTTAGCTTGACAAATAGCACTTACACCCCCTTTTAGTTGGATAATATCACTTACCTCCCCTCTTAGCTTGACAAATAGCACTTACACCCCCTTTTAGTTGGATAATATCACTTACCTCCCCTCTTAGCTTGACAAATAGCACTTACACCCCCTTTTAGTTGGATAATATCACTTACCTCCCCTCTTACCTAGCAAATATATCAAACACCTCCCCTTTGTTAACTTTCTCGGTTAATTTAACTTTTACCGTTAAATATTTTTCTAAAACCCCAAACTACCCTTGGCTAAAAATATTTTTTTATTTTAAACCCTAAATTACCGTAATCACCCTAATAGTTAAAATACTAAATCACCCTCATTTAAAATTATTGTTAAAAATCAAAACTCCATAGTTAAAATCCAAATTATCTTTAATTATTAAAAGCCCGACATACATTTTTTTTTTAAAATTTGATCAAACAATTAAAAAAACTCAAAATAGTAATACGTGTTTAATTTTATCAATACACCCTTGTTTTTTTTAATTGCATTTTTTATTTTATTTGATAATAGTACGTTTTTTTTAATTGTTTGATAAATTTAAAAAAAAAAAAAAGGTATGTTGGGATTTTAATAATTAAACATAATTTAGGTTTTAACTATGGTGTTTTTGTCTTTAATAATTATTTTAATTGAGGGTAATTTAGTATTTTAACTGTTACGGTGATTACGATAATTTAGGGTTTAAAATAAAAAGAAATTTTGCCAAAGGTAGTTTGGGGTTTTACAAAAATATTTAACAGTAAAAGTTAAGTTTAACCGAGAAAGTTAACAGAGGAGAGGTGTTTGATATATTTGCTAGGTAAGAGGGGAGGTAAGTGATATTATCCAACTAAGAGGGGGTGCAAGTGCTATTTGTCCAGCTAAGAGGGGAGGTAAGTGATATTTACCCTATTTTTTTATAATTTACTTATAATTGTGTTATCTATATTTTAGTCCTCATATTAATTTACCTAAATTTTTAATGTGGATCCGTTCGAATATAATAAAACAATTCAGAGGTGGGACCCACAGTGGGTCCCACATTGGCCACATAATATATATGGTGAAAAGACATTAGTGCTCATCCTATGAAGAAGTAATCTATACTTATAATTCGCCCCCCCCCCCATTGTTCAATCTTGGTTCTGCCCTTGTTCCTAGGTATATCGTATCCTTTTCCATTTATGGTTTACGAGAGGGCAGAATCTGTGACACCTCACCTAGTAGGTATCGAACTTACCTGACTAGTTATGATTGTGATAAAAAAAACTACAAGATCATGGTTTATGGCTAATCCATAACCACACAAAATATAAAAATCAATTGAGCAAAAGAATAATAAATATATCAAAGTATATTTGTTATTATAGATATCCCAAATGATAATCAAAGTTTAAAGTTAAATTAAAAGTTAAAATAGTGGATGTCTAAAGAGTTATCACAAAAATGTATAAAGTGTATTTAACAGTGTTGCCTAACAAACAGATAATGAATGTACATAATTCCAATCAAGGCAACCATGTTTCCAAAAAATTTCCTTAGGGCCTCAGAATGATTGGACTCCATAAGAATAGTCTAGGTAGAGGCATGACTCTCTATGTACCTCGGCTTCTTCTCCTGCTGGTCCCTCGTAAGACTTTGCCTGTGGCAAACTTTCCTAGAATATGACATCCTTATGACCTGTCAATGAATCTAAAGAAAATATTTCTTTGAGGAATGAGTTCTACAAAATTTAGTGAGATCAACAAAATCACATATTGTGTATATAATATATATACTATATATGAAACCTAAATGTAAATGGAATGAAGTAATGTATATATGCAAGTATGCCCCTATACTCTAACCAATGCTAGTCTCTATGGTAGACATGCATTAAGTCACACACCAACCTCCTCTGGGAAGGTGTCGTCAATCTAATCCCTCACAGATGGTTACTTATCTACCAAGGATCAACTAGTTGACATTTTTACCAAGCCACTCTCTACTCTACGTTTCACCACCTAGTTGGCCAACCTCAATGTCACTTCACCTCCCTTGAGTTTTTGGGGGCATATTAGGGATATTTCTGGAAAATCAACCAAAACCCTAGCCGCCACTCCATCATGTTGCTTCTAAGACTTCCATTGTTGATCAAACACCAGCCACTACACTCAAGAATGTTTCTACAATTCGTACTCACAAGGACTCCAACCAATCTAAAGAAGAGTTTGATACATATTACAATTTCTACAAAACCCTAGTCAATGTTTTATATAATCTAAAACACCTATCTTCATGTAAATCCAAACATTGTAACTCAGGGAATCTAGAAGGATCACAACTAACCCTAGCCACCACTCCATCTCAAGCTTATGCAGCACCTAGGGTTACTTCTAAGACTTCCACAGTTGATCAAACACCAGCCACTACACTCAAGAAGGTCTCTACAATTGATACTCACAAGGACACTAAGCAATCCAAAGAAGAGTTTGGTACAAATTACAATTTCTACAAAACCCTAGTCAATATTATATGTAATCTAAAACACATATCTTCATGTAAATCCAAACACTGTAACTCAAGGAATCTAGAAGATCACACAAGATCGAGAGAAAGACGGTTAAAGAAGATAGGGGAAAGAAGGGGAAATCTTAGAATACTAGACTTAAAGAAGGAGAAGAAGGAGAAGAACACTCATAAGAAGGAGGGGGGGGAGAGAGAGAGAGAGAGGGGAATGGGGGGCTGCAAACCCACACTTCTAAAGCTTCAATTAATCTTCTTTTCTATTCCATGCTCAATAAGCTAAGAACTAGGCTTAAAGAAGGGGAAGAAGGAGAAGAACACTCACAAGAAGAAAGAGAAGAGGTGAGAGACCAAGTTTACATGGTTTGGGTTAATTCAACCTACATCTATGAGAGAGTTTTAGATATTTTCCACTATGTTCAAAGTTGTGTACATGGCTTCCTTATATAGAGGTAGTGTCTTTCTTCGTTAGTGTTCTAGGACTCTTGTAGTTGTGATCTTCTAGATTCCCTGAGTTACAGTGTTTGGATTTACATGAATATAGGTGTTTTAGATTACATAAAATATTGATTAGGGTTGGTTTTGTAGAAATTGTACTGTATCAAACTCTTATTTGGATTGGTTAGAGTCCTTGTGAGTACCAATTGCAGAGACCTTCTTGAGTGTACTAGCTAGTGTTTGATCAACTATGGAAGTCTTAAAAGCAACCCTAGCCACATAAGCTTGTGATAGAGTGGTGCTAAGGATTTGGTTGGTTTTCCAGAAATATCCCTAATAGTGAATGTGTTTGCCTCTTCAAAATTGTGTATTACCCATGAGTCAGAGAACTCTTTGGAAAATATTTTGGCTACGAGTTCTAGAGATTCCACCGCCATATATTGTAAATCCTTCTCTTTTAGCCTCTAGAGGGGGTTTCTCTAGATAGCTTAATAAGTTGTTGTTTGATGAAAAAATAAGTGGCTTGGCCGCCAGAAAATGCATTGATACAGGGATTTTTCTTCAAATTTAGAAAGGTTAGGAGGGGTTTGGTAAAATAAAAGATTTATATTTATTTCCATACCCCCAACATTTTCATTTGACATGTAGCAATCATTGTATATTTAATCTCTTAGCAATTATTTTTTGAGATGAATAGTATTTGTATTAAATAATGACCGAAGCACAACAGAAGAGAAGATAGAATCAATCTGCTTCCACTAGGAAAACAAGCTATGAAGATCTACTTTTTTCTCTTTTCAATCCTCACAATCCTTGTCCTTTTTTGTCTACACAAATTTCATAAGCGACTCCTATGAAGGTCTAATCTTCCACAAATTTCATAGGCGACTCCTCAAATTTGCATTACGACATTATTAAGCATAAACACAAACCAACACCACTAAACCTTTTATGACTTCAAGTATAGAAATATTACAAGCAAACAGAATTCTTCCATTCAAGGTGGGAGCCAGTAAAAACTAACCGTATATAGGTCACCGTCCTTGAACCAATTCATGTAACTAATTAAGGATAGACTTCAATGAGAGACCTTAAACCCAAGACAGGATAGATCTTGTATTGAGTAAATCCAGACTTCAAGAAAAGCTCTCTCCATTCTTTCTCTGTTCTTTCTTTTCCGGTTAACAAAGTCATCATTAACATATCAAAGAACAGTTGTGTTTCTGTTGATTTGTGGTCTAGTTTTCTGTCTTCCACCACCATGTCTATGATGATCACCTTTCCTTGGTTTCCTTCCCTGCCCTTACCAGATATTGCCTCTTTGCATCTTTTCAATATCTCTATGCATTGTTCATCATTCCAATCATGTAGAATCGACTGTATACATATCAAAATTCATATAATGTTAGGAACCAAACATTTTAAAGTGCCAGTAATGATAATAATTAAGATAGGATTCACTTACTTTGAGTAAAACTGCATCTGCTTGGGGGACAGACTCAAACATGTCACCTACAATATAGTTTAAATTGTCACTTCCTTCCATAGTAGCAACCACATGTGGTAGGTCAAACACCGAACATTTCAAGGTTGGAAATGTTTTAGCGATAGTCTTAGCCATAGTTCCAGTGCCACCTCCAACGTCAATCAATGAACTTAATCCCTCAAACACTGCCTTGCACTCTGTAACAATCACACTGCTCAGCATCAGAGCATCGCTTGCCATTCCTTCATTGAAGGACTTGTTGAGTTCATTGTCTTCACCTGCATAGTCCCATAGGCCCCTCCCATGAGTAGTCTGAAATGGAGTAAGACCATCCCCTTGGAACCATGTGCCAAGGAAATTCCAAGGCATCAGCAAGATTGGATCAAGCATTGCTTGAAAGAAGGGTAACACACTCTTGTCACTACCGTTAAGGAGGAGCCTAGAACACGGTGTGAGCACATATCCTTCATCCTCTTGAATTGCAAAGAAGCCGGAATGCACCAGTAAGCGCATGAGGCGAAATAGACAAGCAGTCTTGGTCTTAGGGATGGCAAGCTTTGTGGCTAGTTCAGAGAGGGTGATGGGTTGGTGATGATTGTGAACAATATTTGGTATATCTAATTGAACTGCACATCTAAGTGACATAGAATTTATAAAACTGAATAAATGGTTCCATATATGAGTTTGAGCATTGAACAACTCCTCCCCACTCTCATTCGCAATAAGATCCATTGTTTTTCTCTCCATTTTCAGAAACCTCAGCTTTAACTCAAATCTAGTTATGTTCAGTACTGAAACTGATGCTTTATATAGAGGAATTCAAAGTTTAAAGCCAGGATTGCTTGTGTTTCATGAGATTTGTTAATTTCATATTACAACTAGGTTTAGCATTAATCTTGTTTTTAGGATTAATGCTGATTATAAAGAGGAATTTAAAGTTCAAAGCTGGGGATTGCATGCGTTTCATGAATTTGTTACTTGTCACATTATAGTTAGGTTTAGCATGAATCTTAGTTTTGAGGATTAATGCTGATGCTCTACACGTGCATGTTCAATCGCTTCTTATTTCCCAAGATGTTTATCTTTTCCTTGCGTACGTCAATTTTCACTAGATTATATAATTAGATATAGTGCAGATTCTATATATATATATATATATATAAAATAATGCAGATGTTCGGAAGGACCTCAACTCAATTAAACAAGGGCCATGGTGTAATACAGTTGTGATCCACATAAATGGTTTCTTCTCATAAGGTCCACTTGAAATGGTTGTGAAATTACATATGAGATTGTCAGATGGTATCATTTCTTACCCGTATTAAAATTATCAAAGATGGGATTGCAAAGTTTTCCTTCCCGAAAAAAGGAACGTTCAAAGAGTTTACGAGGCATTGAGATGGCAGGTAAACAAATCAATGTTTGGTACCACAAAACTATTGGAAAAATGGGTTTAGAATATATCATATCATACTATCATGCTATCATACTGCTATTATAAAAGTATGAGCTCAAAGGACATGGCTACATTTTGGTTTTCTTAAATACCCTTATGTATTCAATTAATTAGAACTTTAACTCACTAATAAATGATGTCTGAAATTGTAAATTTCATTCACAAATATAATTAATAGTTACAATTATTATTAATGAATAATTAGTTGAAATTAATACTATAATATCTACCCCCTCCCTATTGGAAATACAAACAGTTGTTATTAATACTATCATATCTACCCCTCCCTATTGGAAATACAAACAGTCGGTTAAATGCAAATTAATGTAGAAAGTTATCTTGCATATCTTCAAATCTCTTTGAAATTATCGTGAAACGATAATATTGATATAACAAATAATGCAAAGATATCGAAGACCTTAAAAAAATATATATTTTTTAATTAATTTTTTTTCCAACATTTTAAGTCTCTTGGAATTCATTTTACCCAAAAAATAATAATAATAATAAAATATTAAAATTCCTATTTTTCCTCTCATGGGAACGTTTTGAATTTATCTCCAAATTCCTTTTACGTTTCAAATTACCCTTATTAAATTTTTCTACAAAATCTTTTATTTTTTGAATTACCTTTTAGGTGTACACAAATAGCTGTAAATGTTTTACAATTACAATTTTACATATTTAGATATTCTTTCTTCTCTTGACGCTTTGAATAATCTACTTTTTTTATTAAAAAAGGCAAAACATTAAGTTAGGCGGTTGTACATCTCTCCATCTTCCAAGAAATAGATCTTGACAATCCATGAATGTCCTTCAGCGTTAATACTTGAAAGGTCGCAAATCCTCATTATTCTTTTCGGAAGAAAAAAAAAAAAAAAACAAAAAACAAAACTCAGTATTCTTCTATAATTCTATTTACATGAAAAACGTCTTGCACATTAGTTGAGAAAAGAGCTTAGTATCGGACATAAGCTCGAAATATTCTTGTTTTTTGTTCATCTTCAACGTCTGCAACTGTAATCAACCAAGCATACATCTTCATCTTCTTCTCCCTCTTTGTCTTCATCACCATCCATTTGTTCTCTCGGTTGTCCGTTCATCCAACAACCTTGAAGCTCCAAAAGCCTCTCTACCCAGTTTGTCCTCTATTCCTTTTCCACTTCACTTTCATGTTCTCCTAATCCAGTGATCACCTCTAGATTCTCCTCTGAAACCATTTTCTCCCTCAATGCATCTGGAAAGAAGACCCGGGTCAAGTGAGAAAATCGAATCACAAAGAAGAAAGCAAATCTCTTGAAGAGCTTCCGAAAGATTCTACCAAAGCTTCCAGCAGAGGAAAACGAGTTAAAGCTCCTGTTGCTCGTAAAACTGAAGCTGAACCTGAATACTTTCGCGAGAAGCTCAATCTGGTTTGTCTATTTCTCCATTCCCCTTCTTCAACCCCATTTTCAAATCGTATTTCTTCCATTCTAATAACGAGTCTTAAGGTTTAAATTATTAGGGCTTTGCTTCATGCTACTGAGGTTTCACTTTCTCCATCACTATTTCGCGTGGTGGAGTTATATTTCTAGCCATTTCCCCCTTGAAGCTGCTGTTTTCTTTTGATTTCGATTACTTTCAATACAATTCTAGGGGAACCAGTTGCTACGACTTGGAAGTTGCTTATTTCGGACTTTCGTTTTAGTAAATTTGCATTTGGAGCTGTAATGTATATCCAGCAGCTCAGACTTTCGTGCTTGCGTGTTTCTTTTCTTCGATCTTCATTGTTTCTTCAGTTTTAATTGCAGCCGATCCTCAACTGCATCAGATTGGCTGTACAGATGGTGAATTTACCTGTTATATAGTTAATTTAGTTGGACATTGATTTTGTTTTCTCGTTCATTGATCCAAATGTTGGTTTCCGTTTTGTAGGAAGATTTGTGGCAAGCTGCATTTCCTGTAGGGACAGAGGTCTGATTGGAACTTTATTAGTCTTCTTTTACTACTTAATTCACATCAAGTCCTCATATTGTTTTTATATTATTATTTCTTCCAATTTTATAGTTTAGACAACATGACTCAGAAATAATTTTGATCTATAAATTGCAGTGGGATCAACTGGACTCCGTTTATAAGCTCAACTGGGATTTTTCAAACTTGGAAGTGAGTGCAATTTTTTTGGATAATGTACATTAGTGTTTGGCTTATTTCCTCCTTCAACCTCAACTTCAAAGAAATATGCACAGACATTAAGTATGTAGCCAATGATCCTGGTCATTGGCGAAGGAGTTTTCTTCCGAATACAAAAAAGCGACTTAAAAGTTGTAGGCACTGAAAGTTCTCAATTTTCATCAGAATTAATTTGAAGAGGGTGGAGTGCTTCATGGGGAGAAAGTTTACCTCCTCTTCAGCTGTACTGAACGTAAGTGTCTTATATGCTTTCTATCCCTTTCATTTTTATTTACCTATAAAATATTGTTGTAAACCAGAGGTACATGTTTTGACATCTGATTAGAAATTCTGTTTTTATGTTTGATGTTCAGTTTGTTCCTTTTCATGGTACATTTTTCAGAAATTCACGTCCAGATATATGATTTTACTCAATCTTCTTCTTACTAATCTTGTTTTTGAAATAACACATATCTCTAGCCTTTCAGCTCAATTGGTCAGCGTCGAGGGTGAAAATAAAGTAATCTACATCCCTGTTGTAGTGGCAGTAAGTGCATTCATCTGCTAATTTCACCATAGTGGTTTAAGACTTCTCCGTATGATTCATACTCAAGTCCGACTAGTAACACCTTTTCATCTCCCAGTGTCAACTCTAATGGTAGAAGGTGAAGATGCACATATCTCACACCTTCTCCACTGCCTTCTCTATTTGGTGCCATGGATGCGCCTCCAACCCCATCAAGTACTCAGAGTAGGAGGTCTACGGGGAACGCGCCCAATAACATCTATTCTTCAGAAAAATGAGAAAATCATAAAAGCAGCCTTTTCAGCCATTAGAGCAATCAAAAATTGAGAGTTGAGAGAGACAACTCAGACGAGGATTGCACGACCAGTTGAGAGTTGAGGTAGTATTCTCTGTTGAGAGCATTAACCTAAGTTTTTGTTTACAAGGTTAATCGATTACAATTCTATCCTATGCTCGATTACGGATGTCCTTTTCAAAACTTCTGTTTTACTAGCTTAACATATTAATTAATCTATTTAGGAAGTGGTAAATTGATGAAACGAGTACTGATTCATCATATTCTGTTCCTTTCATGTCTCTTTTGATTTAGAATTTGATATGCTGGTGGGTTAGGTTGTTCTTGCATTTGTTTATCTATAATATCCATTACCTTTTTCCGAAGGCTGTTATCGTTGACAACTTTTTTTCTATTGAATCATTTATTCAAGAAGAGTGGATTGCAAACTTATTTCTGTATCTCTTTTCTGTTTCTTGCTGAAATCCCACTGGGCGACTGTGCATCTAAAATTGCAAATAATATAGTGTCTTACTGATTTTTGACCGTATGAAAAAGAACTATGATAAAGAAGAATGAAAGAATAAGATTTTGAGGGATCTTTCTTTTTTCCCTCTCTTTTTGATAAACTTATAATCTTCAAATGTGAATCTAAAGCTGAACTATTATTATGTTTTTTTTTTTCTGATTGAATTCTCAAACTGAAAAAGGAAGAAAAATAATTGCTTCAAATAATTGTCTGTACTGATAATTCCCAAAATATAATTAGACAACTATGTAATGCACCCCTATTTGCTTTGACTGGTGTCTGTTTAATGCTTTTTTGCTTGATTCTGTTTGCAGCACACTTTCCCAACGATTGAGATAAATATAACAGAACCAAAAGAGGCAAGGAGGTCTAAAAAAGGATTTAAACTGATGGCTGATGGCTCAAATTCATCGCCTTCATTTTTCCGGGGGCACTGGAAGAATGGAAAGGCTACTGGGGCGAGAAAATTTCTTTCCTTGATAACTATAGCAAGTTTGTTAAACGTGAAAAGCCTATACCCTCATGGTCTAATTCTAATGTTGAAGAATTCATCGCTTCCAATCCAGTTCACGGCCCAACTGTAAATTTCATTATTGATTTGTCTGATTTGATCTATTTCTAAGTTCCACTTTTATTCAATGTTTGGCTATTCTTTGTCATACTTCTAATTTTATTGAGCTGATAGCTTGTCAAATTTCTATTCTTAATACTTTTCTATCAAAATTTGACTTTCTATTGGTTCTTTTCAGTTTGTTGACGAACTCAACATTTTTTTTTATTTTATTATTTTTTAATTCTGTTGAATAAATTTCCTGAACTTCTAATAGGGCTGGTTCTCAACTAAACTCAATGTTACTATCTTTTCCAGCTTTTGCATATTTTCTCATGCTATCATACAAGTCCGAATATCCCAAACACTATGCTCCAATGTTTACTACTAAGACATTTGCACCTCTGTTGTAAACTCTAATCCTACTTCCTTAATTATGTTTTGCTATTTGAAGCTCTAGGGAAATTGTTGCATTGAAACACTAATGACAACCATGATATGTTTCTTAAACCTTTTCCTTATGCTTCTACATTTTCACTCTTGCATTAGTGGCTGACCCTGAGTAATCTAAAGGTTTGCCATATGACATGTTCTTTTGGTATCGGCAACACGATATGCTTTAGATGAGAAGCTCATGCGGTTAGGGTAGAATCGAATGAAACTATATCAGATTGACCTCAGTTTAACAAGCAAAATGAAGTTTTTTTGTCATCTTTATCATATGATTTCAAACTAGCCCTGTTGGGTCTGGTTCTGATCTTGTCGTGTCATACAGAAACCGATCCTCTATTGTTAACATCAATTAGTACGAATTTTAGTCGGCCTCATCAGAGTTGGAGCCAATTGGTTAGACGATCGCTACTTTACTTATTAGAATAGTATTAGCATCTATCCCATAATGGAATTGAAAGAACGCAAACAGCTAGGTTCAACAGATTATTGAGATGGCACAACATTAACTCCCATATTAGCTCTCTTCTAAGACATTATGTCAATATCTCAATCTTTTCTTATAATAATTTTTATTTGTTTAAAAAGAAAAGCTTAAGTAGAGCTAAAAATTATTTAAGTCAAATCATACATCATTAAAAATCTATACTTTGCTTCGATTTAATTACATTAAGAGCAAAACGTCCACGTGCATTTGCATGTGCGTTTTTACTAGTTGTTTTAAATGTGCAAATATTTTATTCAAACAAATTGAAGATGGTAATTGTGGTCCCTTAGCTTTTACCTAAACTGAAAAAGCATATAGCTGACGTACCCGATCTCCTGAATCAATGTGATGATCTTGTCTCAACCACTAGACTAATTTGAAGCCAATTCTGGAGATCTCTTACTATGTTTATCACGTTTTCTCTTTTTTTGGTAAGAAAAAAGACAGGAGCTTTTACAAGCAATGACATCTGCTTTACATAAAAAGGAAGCTAAGGATAAGGTCAACTTTTAGAAGAGGAATTTGCTATACAATTTGCAGCCTTGGAACTTGTAAAGGATAAGCCTCGAATTCAAATTCAAATTCAAATTCAAATCCGCCGTTAACTAACTCTATCCTCGATTGATCTTATTTAAGACGGATCAAGAAGAGTTTGAGTTATGGTTAAAGTGTCAACAAGTTGTAGAGTTTGATTGTAAACAAATTGATTCACATTCAAATATTCGAATTGTAATTCAAATGATATTAATATACATTTCTGACTCACGAATTTGTGTGGAATAATTCTCTCTCAAACGAAATTCTAACTAGAACAAAACAAAATTAACAAAATCAAAGGATTGTTTTAGACTTAAACTATCTTGTCATATGAGAATGATCTCAATAGGAGGATTTGACATGGAAATCTGGTGATTAACTAAATCCAAGCAGTCTGACTCCACAATATAGTGTTTTCTTTGTGTCCTTGTAATCCATTCACTTATTTGGGTTTTTTAATTGTTGTTGCGTGCATTGTTAGACCTTCTAGGGTTTTTCTCAAAACCCTAATTAATAATAAAATCATGCAAAAACTAGAATGCAATAAAATATATTAGGAAGTATTAGACATACCTTACACCAGACGTACATTGAAGAAGACTGATGCAAATCTTGAATGCCAAATTTGTAGAGTGACGAACCCTTCTCCAATCTCCTCATCTTCCTACTGTACTTCTTTCTTGTGGAGAGAGAAGAGAACAAAAGAACTTGAGAGATTGGAGGGACCCCATCATAGCTATTTATAATAGCAATCCCAAACCCTAGTCCACTTCAACAATTCACCGGTTTGGCCCATCTCAAACCTAATGGTAGTGCATCAGCTTGATGTGTTGAGACCCCCATCAATTATTAACCCAAGTAATTAATCCAAGCCCATATATTGCCTAGGATAAACCTAACAATCTCCCACTTTTGCTAGATTAATTACTCTGTTACAATAAATTGATGTGGCCATGGAATCTCAATCACAAAAATCTGTCATTAATCTTTGATCCAGTTAACAAGTTCACTAATGTTGGACAATAGTAGAATATATGTTTCATCATATGACATATTTCTTTTTATCAAACACAACAGAAGTTTACTTAATAACTAAACCGAAATGAGATGAACAAGGAATATTATTAAACAATTGTGATCACATAAACGATGTTATTCCTTGTCAATCCTTCATCAAACCCCTAATATCGTCATATTCATGGGTTGTCTTGAACACTATCACATTAGTCAATACACATTTAGGCACAAGACCATGGTCAGTAGTCAATCCGTCAATTATGACTAAAGCTGCACTTGAACAGTGGTAAAATTACCATTTTCAATACATCATAAGAACGAAGCACAATTAAATGCATGCTTGCATCAAAACATTCATAAGAAAATAATTCATATATATATATATATATATATATATATATATATATATATATATATATATATATATATATATATATATATATACATATATATGAATTATTTGATGCAAGCATGCATTTAATTGTATATATCATCAACATCAATTTATTAACTCCCACTGAGTTCTCCCACTAAACAAGCATAAATTTAATCAGGAACAGATCATAAGATCAATCAAACTACCAAATAACAGTGATGTGAGTGTAAAAGTTCAATCATCAAAATATAAGAACTACTAAGAGAAAAGGGCTTCATCCCCTGTATTACTCTTTCTTCCCATCCTTAGAGTCTTTCTTCTCAAGCCAAGATTTACGTGCATTATAGTCTCTCTTAAAATGTCACTTTTGATCACACCAGTAATATGTAATATCATCATGGTTCTTCTTTTCCTTGTTATATGGATGATACTTGTTTTTCTTGGAAGAAAATTGTTTGTTCTTATGAGACCCACTAGCAGATGTCTTGTTGTGTTCAATCAGATTCATAGTCTCGATTATTGTCCTTTTCTTGCTGCTTTCTTCTTGAGCACATATGGAAATAAGGTCTTTCATGGTCTTTTCCTTTGTTTGTGCATTGAGTGAGGTTCTAAGCGTAGCATATGACTCTGGAAGAGATTTGATAGCAAGATGAACTAGAAATTCATCATCGATCGTTGCCCCCAAGATCTTTTAATTTATTTGCAGTAGAAGACATCTCCAAAAGATATTCTCTAACACTTCCCGTACCATGAAATGTAGATGAAGTCAACTTGGACATCAGTTTTCCTTTCTCACCCTTTTATGATAACTCAAATACTTATTTTATCTATGAAAGATATTCTACTATAGTGTCCTTCATCTCTACACTGTCACGCATGGACTCAGGGATGGACGTTTTCATTATAATTAAACTTTTCTTGTTGACTATCACCCATTCTTTATGCTTTAGCTTCTCCTCGTGTTTACTTGCAGCGGAAATATCAGCAGGCTTTGGCTCTTTAAGAGCCACATCAAATCAGACAATCCAAGTTAGCATTTATTTCATCTACCCATCTTTTATAGTTTTCCCCGAAGAGAGTAGGGATGGAAGCCAAAGTATTAGCCTGAGTAGACATCTTAAGAGGAGAACAAAAATTCAAAAGAGCAATATAAGTGAGTTTAGATATTCAAACAATTATATCATGATTGTATTATGAGAATCACACGTCACTCTCAGATATACATGTATGAGAATCACACCATACCAAACGAGCATTTTTATTTTTTTTTAGTAAATAAGAGCTTAGTATTACTTAGAATAGCAGATACATAGAGTTGTGGGATCTATTACATTTAGTGTCTTATTATAATCTATGGAGGACATGAAAGCGAGATGCTTAAACCAATGGTGGAGTATATTCTCCCCAGAAACCTTGAGGTTAGTATCCTTAGTGATACTAACTATATCAATCAAAATTGGGACATGAGTTATTGGCCACCTCTTGTGATTTAGTGGTTGAAGTAACTCTAGCACTTCCTTTTCATACACCATATGTCCTGTATTTGAAAGTTGTTGATTTGTGCTTGGGCTATTCCATCCTTCAATCCAACCAAGAGTGCTTCAATGATGTTTCCCTTCCTTAGTCCTCCTGTGCTTAGATATTTTAACTGGCCTTCCCATATTAATCCCACGCTCCATCCTGAGCTGTCAGTAAAGCTTTTACAAAAGCAAGTATATGGTCTAGATACCTCTACATGTGTCATATGATTTGGACATTCAGCCGTTTCATGTGGTTTAACATTTAGATCATTGATCCAAATTGAGATGTTTTTTAAAACTCTCATTGGGTTGGGGTTTGTTTTTTCAAACAGCTTGCTATTCCGCTCTTTCCAAAACAAAATAGCAAGTGATTATGAATACGAACATCATCCATCTTTTTTATGGTTTGTCCAGCCCAAAGTTGAGGGCGAAAGAATTACAAAGATCACTGATGGATGTATGTGAAAGTCTTTCTGTTCTAAGTCCCAAGGGACCTGCTGCCCAAATCCTTTACGTCCAGTCGCATGAAAGAAAAACATGCCATGAAGTTTCCACACAATTTCCACAGCTCGCATTCTAGAGATATAAACACCCATTGGGTGAGTGTTGCCTTAACTGGTAATCTTGCATTTAATAGACGCAAAAAAAAAAAAAAAAAAAAAAAAATCTTAAATTTAGGATGTATGGGTAATTTCCAGAAGAACTTTCACCATGTGATAAGAGTATTGGATTGAGATGTCAATCTTATTTATGAGAGGATTTTCCTTGCCAATTTGACAGAGAAGTCCCCATTACTTGAAATAAGAGACATCCAGGCATCACATTCATTAGTGAGGATTATGTTGGAAAGACAAGAAATCAAAAAATTTTGAGTTAAAGATGACTCCCTGTTGAGAAGATTGAATGAATTTGCTACTTGAGCCATTGTTGTGTTTCTTCCCCACATCTTGGTATCGATTTGTAGGTGTATTCAATCTCTGGTTTTTTTAATCCATGGATCAAACCACAACGAAGTGCTCCTTCCATTTCCAATCTTTCTCCATACCATATTCTCTAGCTTTGGTAGGATTCCGCAGATGTTGTTCCATGTCCATGATCCCTTTCTTTTTTTTACCTTTGGATCAAAAGGTGTTGTGTTCGGAAAGTATCTTGCCTTCAGTGTTTTTACCCATAGTGACTCGGAATGTTTCAGCATTCTCCATCCTTGCTTGAGTAACAGTGCTGTATTGATCTCCTCCATTTTCTTGAAACCCAATCCTCCATTTTCTTTTGGTTGGCAACATCTGTCCCAAGAAATAAGTGTACGGTGTCTTTCCTTTGTCGGATTCCCTAACCAAAATTTTTGGCAAAGGGAATCAATTTTTTTACATAACATTCTTGGGAATTTGAAGCATTGCATTTGGTACAATGATTGTGGCTGGAGAACGGATTGCAACAAGACTCCTCGCCCTGCAAAAGATAGGGTTGATGCTTTCCAGTTGGACATTTTTTTCTTCAGTTGCAAAAATATGCACAATATATTAATATAAAGCACAACCAGCTAAGGGGTTAATTACAAAATTAAAACTTTCTTTTCTTTTCCTTTCTTTCTTTCTCTCTCCTAATTTTTTTTTTCTGGAACAAACGAACGTCCGTTGACCAGACAGGGTGGGGTTCAACTGGACTAGAAGGATTTCTGCTTTGTACGACGCGACACTCCGTCTGGACTAAGGAAAAAATCATTTATAAAAAAACAAACCCAAAACATCCACACAAGACAGGATTCATGATCTCATCATCCCAAAGGAAAAACATCAGGAAAGAACCAATAATAAAAAAAAAAAATCACGGATTAATAATTCACACAAAATATTACTATCCTCACTTTTGGTTCCCAATAAAAAGTCAAATCAACAGAATCTTGTTCCATAATGATTTAGGGTTTTAATTAAACCATAAATCCTCTCATTGGATCCAATCCAAAATCAAATCAACATAATTTAGGGTTTCAATTAAACCCTAGATCCTCCCATTGAATCCAATCCAAAATCAAATACATAATTGGATATCTCCTTTCTAAAAGAAAAAGAAAAAGAAAATCCCTTTAAACCATATAATATGATCTATACAGAATTCATTACTAAAATGAACAATCGATTCTAGTGATACGGAAGTTTCCTACCCGACTGGGTCAGACCCGGCTGGGGCTTCACACACTCAGTTTGGATAAGAGCCGACTGGCTTGATCAAGGTGCGATGTACGCTCGACTAATATAGCAACCATTCTCGATGAGGAAAGTCAACTCCGTCACTGATCGAGCGGGACCAACAACAGGGCGGCGTGATCTCAGGAGAAATAACAGCCTCCATCGGGTAGACTTTTACCAAATACATAAAAGGTAACACTAACAATATAAGAAGAATGACATGCCCCTCTGGTAAGCATCCAATACATTCTGAGCATAGTCTTGTGTAATTTTGGCCCGAGATCTTAATCTATTCACTGTCTGACTTAGCCATCGGAGGCGGTTACCCAGTACTCTAACCGGTCCGCATCTAACTCTTTTTGCAAGACTCATCATCTTCGACTTGAAGGGGCTCAGTCGGGTGCAGCATCAATATAATTGATACGCATCATCTAGTTTTGCAGGAAAGGCTCTGATGCCAATTGTTAGACCTTTTAGGGTTTTTCTCAAAACTCTAATCAGTAATAAAACCATGCAAGAATTAGAGTGCGTTAATCTATTAGGAAGTATTATACATACCTTACACCAAATGTGTATTGAAGAAGATTGATGCAAATCTTGAATGCCAAATTTGTAGAGTGACGAAGCCTTCTCCAATCTCCTCGTCTTCCTACCGTACCTCTTTTTTGTGGTGAGAGAAGAGAACAAAAGAACTTGAGAGATTGGAGGGACCCCATCATAGCTATTTATAATAGCAATCCCAAACCCTAGTCCACTTCCACAATGGACCGGTTTGGCCCATCTCAAACCTAATGGCAGCGCATCGGCCCGATGTGTTGAGACCCCCATCAATTATTAACCCCAGTAATTAACCCAAGCCCATATATTGCCTAGGATAAACCTAACATGGGTATCTCTAGTTTGGTAGTTGGGAGGGCATCATATATCAATAAATTGATCTGACGATGTTAAAATGAAAAATATAAATCTTTTTATTTTATTAGAATATTCTTAATCTTTCTAAATTTAAAGAGAACTCCAGTATGACCTTTGCATCTGACTTCATTTTCCGATAACCAAACTAACCCAGAAAACCTAATGATTCTGAATGCAATCGAATTTGTTAAGAGATTAGTAAAATAAGAAGCTTTCTAATTTTTGGACAGTGATAGAAAAGTCTACCATATCTCCAAATCAATGTGATAGGATCTAATTAGAGATCCATTCATAGTGCTCACGATTTGGAAACCCTAACTCTATCTTAAATGTAGTAGGTATGTTGAGAACTAAGACTAACGCTTTATATTGAGGAATTCAAATTTCAAAACTTGGATCAGCTTTGCTCATCAAGGATAGCATATGTTAGGATGCATTTCCACCTTTGAGATCTTACACGATAAGCTTCCTTTGAAAGTACAATAGAGGTGAACTTAAAGCGTTAGGAATTTAAAATGGAATCATGGATGCATATCTCTTTTCTTGTGATAAACTCTAATGATAATAACAGAACTTGACATGTGACTGGAAGACTTAAGATCTATTTTTAACTCCAAACAAATAAAATAAAATAAAACTTAGAAACTATTTTCAAAATTTTAACCCTTATATGCTGCATGGTAATTATTCTCAAATGCTACAAGTGTATTGTTCGCATCAACTGCGATAAAAGTATCTAATTTAGGTCAAAACCAGTTCATCCTCACCATAGAGCAAGTGGGTTGGTCCTGTTTTAGGCTATTGCTCTATTCTTTAGTTCTATTGCATCAAGATCAGATTCAAATCAATGAGCTTTAATTACTGGCTCAAGATCTTGAGATCAAATCTGTCAAATAATATATTGGGAGGGTCGGTCTCGGTCCAAATTGACACCTCTACTTCAAGTATTATGCTCATATTGATCAAGACTAGGTGCATCAGTTTCTCTTTTTGATGGAAAAAGGAAAAACTTGAATTAGCTTAAACCACAGGTACACATAGGTGTCACTTTATTGGTAATTGCATGAGAATGTTTTTGGTAGAATCAGCTTCTCTGGGAAACCCGAAAAAGTTAGGACTCAGACTTAAAACTATAGAAAATATTATTTGACATTGAACTACAGATACTATATCAATTAATTCTAGGGGCCACAAATGTTTTGGTTATGGTGGGAGATTGATCAAAGACTTCTTCCACATTACATCATATCTCATGTGTTGGTGTGGTGATTCCCCGTACACGATCCACTTCATATCTTAGACACTCTAGCAAGCCATCCAAAACGTCAGCACTTCTAACAATTTTTTTTTTCCATTCCCAGAAAAGGTCTGCATGCGCACCATCCAGTTAAGTTTCTTATTGATGAAAACCCCCTGCAAATGCATTAAAACATATTGGCTAATATTCTCCAAATCTAACATAGTTGTATGGAATTAATTATGTTTTTGGTCTGGTTTGGGGTGAGAGTATATATTGGATAGTAAACTATATTCTTAGGGGGAGACTTTAATATAATTAATATGCCGTCCGGCCGCAAAGGTCGGACCTATTATCTCACCACTGAGAAGTATGAGTCTTACCACTCTACCAACCCTGTATTGAATTCTAATCTTACCCATAGTCTAATCACTAACTAGAACTTTACACCATTCCATCAATGATTCCTGTGTTAAAAGGATTTTTATTTGCTGCTGCTGCCGACGGCCCTGATCTTGCCAAGTCATCGGAATTTGATCGTGTGGCTGAGATTTACATGATGAGGGTTAGAATGTAAATATGAATTTTCATTTTTACATTTTAAGGAGTTAAACTTTATTAATTTACAAACCCAAGTCCCTCATTTACCCGATGCCAAAACCCCTGTCTCATGCGTTTTTTTCTTTTCTTCTTCCTTTCCGGTTATTGATTTCAGAAAATGAAAGAGAGAACAAATCCAGCAGCCTGCAGTGGTACAAGTAATGATTCAAATCACCACATCCGCCACCCGATGCCTCTCCATGCTTCCGCCGCCGGCAAATTAAAATCCTCTTTCAACGGAAAACGATCAGAGTCTAAGACGACGATGATCGCGGCATGTCTTGCAACAAGTGCCGACCAACCTCATGGGAGAAGATTTCTGTTGTTCCTCTTGATAACCATTCTGCTGCTAGCCCTAATTTCAAGTCTTTATTGGCATCCCTTACAAAGAAAAGCCCTAAAACATCATCATTATCAGTTCCCTCATCCAACTTTGCTAAGGAAGAACAATGAAAGCTAAACATCGCTGAACGCTTTCACAAACTCATCCAAACTACACGAAACAAAGATGAAGCCATTCTTGAAGCATCCAAGCTCAAAAAATCCATGGCATAATTGAAGAAAAAACTCAACAAGCTTGAGATCTACTGTCATAGCCTGAAATCAGGACTCGAGGTATGCACAAATTCCCCACTCAAAACATCCAAAGACATCGGCTTCAGCCAAGGAACTCAAAGGAATTGAACATCAAGACAAGATCGTCGTTCCTTGACTCAGTTGCGGAAGCATGAACTTCTGTCTGATTTTTGAGCAATACCCTGTAACTCCAGCTGAGACAACTGGGCGTCAAGGCCTATGAATGCATCTCATCGCTCCTCCAACCATGAAGCTTTGGAAGAAAAAGACGAAGAAGAAGAGGAAAAAAGTAGAGCCGGTGATGGGAGAGGGGTTTTGGTCTCGGGTAAACAAGGGACTTCGGTTTGTAAATTAATAAATTAAACACCTTAAAATGTAAAAATAAAAATCTATATTTACATTCTAATCCTCATCATGTGAATCTCAGCCACACGATCAGATTTGGATGACTTGGCAAGATCAGGGCCGTCGGCAGCAGCAGGCAGCTGCTGCAAATAAAAATCCGTGTTAAAACCTCAGTTCTTATCCAAAGTGGCCCCGCCGCCTAAATCCTCTTAATCCAATCACAATCCACAAATAAATTCCATAAGGGATTCTTGATTACCACATACATTTCATGCAAGATTAATTGTCGTCCATTTTGAGAGAATGGCATTAATTTGTAGTCTTGCATTTAGAAGACGAAAAAAAACTTTCAAATTTCTTGTGGATTTGTAATTTTCAGAAAAAAAACCCCTCCATTTTGAATTCTCATTTTGCTCTGGGGTGAGATTAATTCTTTGTAGGGCTTCCCACACAAGTCTTGTCAAAGAAATCACCATTTGGTGTATTAATGATTTCCAAGAGTTGGAGGATTGAGAAAGATTTATGAGAAGAACAGGAGAGTGAATGAGTAAAGAGAACTTCCTTGAGTGAAATCTCCTACTACTTCTACAATTATTGCTTCTCTGGGCCATTGATTGAAGTTCGGTGTTCCCACCTTGTGATCCCTAGATAGGTTTACCAAGGGGTCGAACTAAGATTGTTGTTCTATTGGCTGAGATTGCATATGTTGTCATTGTTGGCAACTAAAACACAGTGTGTTCTAAGAGTACATGACTTGTACTGAAGTGAAGCTCCCATAGAATGAAGTGAAGCTCCCATAGAAGACTTTGGGCGTTTGTTCTATATTTTGAGGGTTATTAACACTATTACAAAATTTTGAGTGTTGGTGAGAAGATTTTAAGTGTTTTGGGTGAAGCAAAGATTACTTAGAATAGTGGATTTCATAGGTCACTGCACAAGGGTAACATTGGATGAATTTTTGAGTAGTCATACAGTTGTTTTATGGGTTCGACTTAAACTGAAGAAACGTAGTTCATGAAGTCTTCTTTCCAATGCACTTTTCGGATTGTAATTTCGATATCAAACAAGGGAGTTATGAGTTTCTCGTGAGAGTGTGCGATATGAAAGCAAATCCGGGCATTGTAGAAGAAATATCAAATTTGGCTATGTGATGTAATCTACTCTTAGGGGTTCAAAAATAATTTTTAAGAGTTTGGGGGTCTTTGTGAAATAAGTTTTACATCTTAAGGAGGAAAGTGTAATTTTGAAAGATTGAATGATACAATCTAATGGTCATTAGAAGGACGTGGATGAAGATCCAATTTTGAGGGTCGAGATTGATGTACTTGGTTTTCAAGTGCCCAAGACAGAAAAGATTCCATTGTGCACCTTTTGTTGGTCGGAAGCATTATAATATGGTACACCGCAAAGTTTAGTGATCAACATGATCCTGTGTATCGTAGCTCAAAGGTAAGATTAGAAAAGATTCTATTTGAAATAATCTGGTGAAGGGTACTCTAATCTTACATCACTTAAAGGATCTGACGGCCCAAATCTCACCCGCCTTTTTAAAGTGGATATCCAATGGCTGTGGGATTAGATTCTTTTTGGGACTCATCTAGAAGATGAAATCCAACGGTTCTTGTGCATCAACGTTCATTATCTTTAAAAGCTCGAAGTTGAGCAAAACAGAAGAAGGTTTTTGGTGTTTTTGGCTTGAGGAGACTAAGAAAAACGTGGAGGAGAAGCCAAGAAGCAATATGGGTATGGAGAACAAGCTTGGATGCGTATTTTGGTGAAAACGTTGAAGAAGAAGGTGAGTAATCTATTGTAATCTCCCTTAATTTGAAAAGTTTCACCTTTCAAGTAGTTGTTTGGGGTTGACGGCTTATACTTTTGTGGGTGCAAGAGTTAATACTGGAGTAGGTGCTATATGTTTTGAATTAATTGAGAGTGGGTGCTCTGTGATCATTGTAGTGAAAAGTTTTACCTTTCAAGTAGTTGCTTGTTAGGGTTGAATTGTTTGAGTTTGACGCCTTATACTTTTGTTGGTGCAAGAGTTAATACTGGAGTAGGTGCTATATGTTTTGAATTAATTGAGAGTGGATGCTCTATGATCATTGCAGTGATCAAAATTTTAGTTGGAAAGTATTGAGTAAATACGAAGCTCTATTTAGGGCATTACTTCGTGGATGTAGGCAATTTTGCTGAACCACGTAAATTTGGTGTCTTGCGTTTCTAGTTTATTTTTCATTGCATATATTGAAGTGCTTTGATTGTAGAGTGGTGGTGCACTGTCTGGTAGACCCAGCCACATTGTGGTGTGTGGTGGATGTGCACTTGTGTAATTGATAATTACAGGATTATCTTGACCAACCTTGTCTTGAATTTAAAGAAGCGTCACATCAAAGAGAATTTTAGAAGACACTGATTCACCCCCTCTCTGTATCAACCTAGGAATAACAAAGATTATGCATTTCTCCCATCACTACAAAAAAAGGGGTATTAGTGGCGGTTTTATCCGCCACTAATTGTGCCAGAAACTGCTACCATTAAATTGTGGTGGTTTTCAAACCACCACAAGTTTGCCACGAAATGCACTGCAGCTATTTAATAGTGGCGGTTTTTTGTACTGCATGTGCAACTCATATTTAGTGGCGAAAAAAATACCACTAATAATGGCCAATTGGTGGGGTTTTTCGGAAAACCACCACCAAGGTGGGTTTTTTGTTTTAAAAAATATCCTACGTATTATCTCTTACAAAGACATAATTAGCCGCAGTTTTTCAAAAGCCGTCACCAGTTAGGTGGTTTGTTTTAAAAAATCCAATTTATTTGCTTTTACTGTATTTCCTTATTTCTAAAGTACATAGATACAAAAAATCCAAAAAGGCTGAAGTTTTTCTAAAAACAAATTTTAAGAAAAATAAATACAAAATGTACTTTAGTTGATACTACATTGTTAACCTAAACACCAATAACAAACACATAGACACAAGAAAGACTATTGAAGCAAAACCTCCAACTCCACTGTAGATAATCTTTCTAGAGCCTTAGCTGAAACATCAAGAATCCTATAAAACCCAAAGAAACACCCAAATTAGTTTTGCATAACATGCATGAAACATCAGTCAACAAATAGGATTTGCCCTTTAGAAAAGTTGTTATATTCTTGTTTGAGTTTGTGGCTGATATGGAGAGTTTATGATCAGACCGGGTTCATACATGGTCTGACCCTCGACCCCGGTCGAGACGGAGAGAACCGATTCGCTCCCGAGCGAATCGGATCCAGAAGATGGCTTGCTGAAGAAGAAAGCTTATTCGGCCGCAAGTGTGCCCTAATCCTACTTATGGATTAGGGTAATCACCCTAATGATGGCATATTCGAATTGACGGCTGCGGATAATCATTATCGAAGGGATAAACATCGTATAACCTAAAGGTTATCTCAGGAGTCCTCTACTAGCCCAAACTAGTAGAAGTCTATTGCTCAACGGATCTCACTGATAAGATCCAACGACTACCCGAAGAAGGCTCAGGTGCATCCAACGAAGGAGATTCGAAGGTACACTCTATATAAACCTCACTACCATACAAGGTGAGGGGATCGAAAAGAATACTATCTGAGACTCAGGTTCAGATACATACTGATAGACCTAAACTATCAGCGATCTGCTATCTAGATCACCTTTCCCGTTCTTAATTCCTTAGCTCTGCGCTTCTAGCAGAGCCGTTTGTGATTAAGTTCATCAACTGACTTAGCCTTCGGAGGTGGACTCCCGACCCTAGCGTTCGGGCCACATCTGACGCTTTCGTTTTGCAGGACATCACGTGGAGATCCAAGGGCTGAGCAGATTTTGGACGCATCAATTGGCGCCGTCTGTGGGAAACGACTTGAAAAGCCATGGTGACTAGATCAGCAGCCGCTGCACAACGCAATTCCGGTGTTCGGATCCCCGGGTGAATAATCCGGATATTCCCCAGGAAAGCCAAAATCTTATCGAGGTGGATGGTGGCCAGGGAGGACGTAATCCTCCTCCTGATACAATCCAAGATCAATTGGATCAGGTAAAGATTCAACTCTTGGAGGTGAGCCAAGCACTCCGCATGCTCACCAGACGAGTGGTTTTACCACAAGAGCACGATCGGCGCGATTCGGGGAGACGTGCATTGCCACGTGACCAGAGACTAGCTGAAGACCGGAATATTGATCAGAATTTCCGTGAAGGAGACCGAGGACTTCGGAGGATTGATGATCAACCGAGGCGAGACGATCGGTTCGACAGACCGCAAGAGAGTACAACTGATTCAAACACAAGGTTGGATACGGGGGTAAGAACTCACTCACCCTTTGTCGGAAAGAACCGTTCGTGATGATCGAGCGATTCGCGACGAGAGGAATGCTCGGGAAGGACGGGCTGTTCGTGATGATCGAGTAGCACGGGATGATCGTGTTAATTGAGGTCGTGATCATATTGCTGAAGATCACCCGACCCAGATTGGTCAAGAATTGGCCAACATCAATGAGAAATTAGGGCGAGTTGGCTAAGGGAAGAATAAGCGAGGATATTTACTCGGTCATTCGGAAGACTCCCTTTCTTTGAGCCAATTGCGGGATATCGGTTTCCCCATAACTTCCGTTTGCCTACCTTCTCAACATTCGATGGCTCCGGAGATCCAACGGCTCACATCGGCTATTACCAACGAGACCATGGCGGTTTCGGTAATTCCGATGAAATTTTATGCGGGGTTTTTGGTTCATCTCTAAGCGGAGCAGCACAAAAGTGGTTTTCTAACCTCCCCTACGGAAGGATCGTAAACTTTGACGAATTGGCGCGCCAATTCATAGGGCGATTCCGCAGTGGGATACGAGTCAAGAAACAAAAGAAACCTTGTTTCTTGTCAAACAAGGAAAGAGCGAATCGATCGAGAGAGTTTCCGAAAAGATTCAACAAAGTGACGATGGAGATAGAAAATTTGGATGAACAAGTAGCCGAATTGCTCTATTCACGGGACTCACTAATCGGAAACTCCTGGAGTTATTACTACGGGATATGCCTGCGACTTATCTTGAGTTGGGTGAGAGATGCCGAAGCGGCTGAAGTCATGGAGATTCTAGATGCGCGCCAAGGAGATAATAAAGTCTCCAATAAGGAACAAAAGGCTCTGAGCGAAAGCGAAGCCAAAGAAAAATGTTCGCGATCGGGTTGGAAAATCCCAGCCTTGGCGCCAAAGGTCCCCCCGTAAAAGTGAGTACACTCCATTGAATGCTCCTCGGGCTGATATTTTGAATATCCTCAAAAGAAAAAATATTTTAAAGTGGCCGCCTAAAATTCTTTTGAAACCCGGAGAGCAGCAGGATCGGGAAAAGTATTGCCGATTTCACAAGGACTATGGTCATTATACTAATGACTGTCGTCATCCGAAGGCGGATATTGAGAGATTGATATCTCGGGGACATCTGTCCGGTTTGTTAGCGGGGAGAAGGGAGGAGCCACGTGAGCCACGTGCGGCTGCTCCAAAAAGGGATCGTTCGGTTAGTTCGGAACAATCAAGGGAGGCCCCGAAGTCTAAGAAAGGCAAGGAGGTGATTGAAGCTACTCGGTCACCGATCCTTACCATCTTCGGAGGACCAGAGCCCGAATCACTCCGGAGTATGAAAACAAAATCCAAATTTGTTGGAACCGGAGAGACGCAGAAGCGGAAGAAGCTGAATGGTGAAGATTCTATCACCTTTAGTGAGGAAGACGAAAGGGATGTTTGTTTACCTCATGATGATGCTATAGTCATCAAGGTAGAGATTGCACGGCGGGAAGTGCATAGAGTTTTGATTGATACGAGTGCTGTAGCTGACCTAATTTCCTACGAAGTGTATCAAAAATTGAAGGTGGATCAGGACTTGATGAAGCCTTCATCCACACATCTATATGGCTTTGCAGGGTCATCTACAGTGGCGGAAGGATCGGTCCAGTTGGATTTATCCATTGGAAGTTTTCCTAAGGAAACAACTGTCCGAATCAATTTTTTGGTGGTTCGGGAACTACCAGCCTATAATATGATTCTCGGGCGACCATCTTTATCCAAGATAGGTGCTATTGTTTCAACAAAACACCTGAAGATAAAATTCCCGACTGATATGGGAATTGGTCAAGTCTCCTCGACCCGGAAGATCTCTCGACGGTGTTATGTTGCCTATTTAAAAGACAAGGAGGGTCCGAGGAAGGTAACTGCCCTCCCCATAGAAGTTCGAGATGATCGGGAAGAGACGAGAGATGCAAAGACCCGAACCGGTGGAGAAGCTGGAGCAAATCCAGTGTGTACCGAGGATGAGAAAAAGATTACTTATATCGGGTCGAACAGTGGAAGAGTTTAAAGATGAGTTGAAGTTATTTCTTCAACAGAATAAAGATGTATTCGCATGATTTGCTGAGGACATGCCCGGAATCGATCGGGCCATTGCAGAGCACAAACTCTGGATAAACCCTAAGGCGAAACCAGTGGATACGAGAAAAAAGAAATTTCTCCATTGAAAAGTATGAAGCCGTTTCGAAGCGAAGTTGAAAAACTTAAGAATTCTGGTTTCATAGAACCAATTGAGTGCCCAACTTGGTTGGCCAACGTGGTAATGGTAAAAAAGGCGAATGGGAAGTGGAGGATGTGTACAAACTACACAGATCTAAACAAAGCTTGACCAAAAGATTGCTACCCGTTGCCTCGGATTGACCTCTTGATAGATGCGACTGCAGGATATAAAACTTTAAGTTTCATGGATGCCTACTCAGGGTATAATCAGATCATTATGAATAAGGAGGATGAGAAGTATACGGCTTTCATGACTGATCGTGAGAGCTATTATTACAAGGTCATGCCTTTTGGCCTGAAGAATGCAGGAGCAACATATCAGAGGGCCGTCAACAAGATTTTCAAAGAGCTGATAGGAAAGAATGTTGAAGCTTATGTTGACGACATGCTAGTGAAAAGCTTTACAAAAGCAAATCATATTGCAGATTTGGTGAGGTTTTCTCGATCTGCGGAAACATCAAATGAAGCTAAACCCGAGAAAAATGTGCCTTTGGAGTCTCCTCGGGCAAATTTTTGGGCTTCATGGTATCACGAGAGGGGAATTGAGGCTAATCCCGCCAAAATACAAGCTCCGATTGATATGGAGGCTCCCAAAACCGTTCGGGATGTACAATGTTTAACGGGGAGAGTTGCTTGCTTTAAATCGATTTATCTCCAAGTCCGGAGAAAAATGTTTGCCTTTCTTCAAGGCACTTAAAGACCTGAAGGGCGATAAGGAAGCAAAGTGGACTGAAGAGTGCCGAAAGCTTTCCAGGGAATTAAAAGAGGCACTTGGACAACCACCGATCCTGTCCGGACCGGAGAAGGGGGAAATATTACAGCTATATCTAGCGACGTCCCTTTCGGCGGTCGGTGCGGTACTTGTTCGGGAAAAGATAAAAAACAAGTGGTCGATTTACTATGTAAGCCACGTGTTGTTAGATGCGGAGATGAGATATTCGCAGATTGAGAAGCGAGCTCCAGCTCTCATGATGGCCGCCGGGAAGCTAAGGCCATATTTTCAGGCTCATCCAATTGAGGTATTTACAACTTTTCCTCTTAGTAAAGTTCTTAACAAACCTGATTTTTTTGTCCGGAAGGATGGTGTCTGGTCGGTTGAGCTCGGCGAGTTCCAAGTGAGCTTTAAGCCCAGAACTGCAATCAAGGCTCGGGCATTAGCCGACTTTGTAGTAGAAACTACTTGCACCAGTGGAACCCACCATTGAGGATCCCATTATACCAACCACTTGGGAGGTATATGTGGATGGTTCGAGTAATAAAGATGGAGCAAGAGCTGGAATTCTATTAAAAAGTCCAGCAGGATTTATTATTCGATATGCTTTGAGATTCGCATTTGATGCAAGTAATAACGAAGCGAGAATATGAGGCTACGATAGCGGGACTTCGGTTGTCAAAAGCATTATCTATTGCAAATGTTACTATTTATAGTGACTCTCAACTTATAGTCAACCAAGTCCAGGGGGAGTATGGCATTAAAGAACCACGCTTGCAGAAATATCGAGAGATAGTGCAGGCATTTCAAAACCAATTTCGGAATTTGAAGATATCTCGATTTCGAGGAATGAAAATTCAGTGGCGGATGAGCTATCCCGACTAGCCAATGCCAAGGAAAAGAATCTAGACCCTTCGGTCTACATTGAAGAGATAACTTTTCCAAGTTATCATGAGAAAGAAATTTCTTATATTGAAGCGAACGTTCTTTGGATGGATCCAATAATCGAGTATCTAAGGGATGACAAATTACCCGAGGATCCAGGGAGAGGCAAGGTTGATCAAGATTCGATCAGCTAGATTTGTCATTCGGAATGGGAGACTATACAAAAGATCTTATGCTGGACCCCTTATGAGATGTATAGGCCCCGAAGGAGCAAAATCAGCTTTGGGTGAGGTTCATGAAGGAATTTGTGGAGCTCACATGGGTGGCCGAGCCCCGGCCCACAAAATTCTAAGACTTGGGTTATATTGGCCTAAGGTCCAAGAGGCTGCTATGGAGTACGTTCGTCGATGTGGTAACTGTCAAATTCATGCTACAAGATCGAAGCGCCCGGCGGAAACTATGACTTCAATTCTAAATCACATTCCCTTTGCAATGTGGGGAATTGATATCATGGGCAAATTCACCAAGGCATCAGGGGACGGGAATATCCGATAGTAGCAATTGATTACTTCACAAAATGGGTAGAAGCCGATGCACCTGGCGGCAATTACCGAGAAAAAAGTGGAGAAATTTGTGCTTGAATCAATCATATATCGCTTTGGGATTCCAAAGATTATTGTCACCGACCATGGTACTCGGTTCAACTGTCCACAATTTGAGCAATTACGTGGAACATATATGATCGAGCATCGTATGTCCTCGGTGGCATACCCCCAAAGCAATGGACAGGTAGAGGTTACTAACCGAACACTACTGGAAGGAATAAAGAGAAGACTCGAAGCCGACAAAGCTTCTTAGGTCGAAGAACTTCATAATGTACTTGTAGGCTTATAGAACTACAGTTCGAACACCCACAGGAGAAACTCCATTCAAGTTGGCATATGGATCCGAAGCATTGGCACCAGTGGAGATAATGGCGGGGACGTTACGAGATCGTGAGTTCGAGGAAAAAGCAAATGAACAAGGATCTGCTTGATAGTCTTGATTTGTTGGACGAAGTTCGGGCAAAGGCAATAGCACGAACTCAACATTATCAAAGAAGGATAGCGTCTCATTATAATACTCGAGTGAAGAATCGTCGGTACTTAGCCGGAGATTTGGTGTTGAGAAACACCCTAGCTTCCGACCCGCGTCACCAAAGAAAATTGGACCCTTCCTGGGAAGGACCTTATATGGTTGTGAAACCGGTTGGTTCAGGAGCTTACAGGCTGAAGAACATCAATACCCAGAAAGAGTTGGATCGTTCGTGGAATGCTAGGCATCTCAAAAAGTTTTATCCTTGAGGATGATTTCAATTTTGTTCGCGATGTAATCATTTTCAACTCAATCAATGCAATTTTTGGCTTTCAACAAACTATCTTTTGATTGGGGGGCATCATACACCACATTCAAGAACAAGATCCAACTATAAGGCATCGGATGAAAATTCGTGTGGGTCCTTCAACACTTATGGAAATTTTTCGAACTTTCTTAAGTCGAGGCATCGGATGAAAATCCGAGTGAGTTCCTTTTGCAAGGCGTCGGTTTGAAACCCGAGTGAGTTCCTTCGAGACTTATTGAATTTTTGAATTATCCTTAAGTAAAGGCATCGGTTTAAAACCCGAGTGAGTTCCTTCTCAGACTTATTGTATTTCTCTGGAAATCCTTAAGTAAAGGCATCGGTTTAAGACCCGAGTGAGTTCCTTCTCAGACTTATTGTATTTCTCCGGAAATCCTTAAGTAAATGCATTGTTTTAAACAACTAAGACCTAATGCAACGGCGACTCAAGTGGCTAGCAAAGTTCAAGATAAAGTAATTTCTTATTTCTTCAAAAGATCCAAAGAGGCCAGTATCAAAACAATTACAAGAGCTGGATACAATCTTCGATCAAAAAAGAAGGTCATCATAAGTGACTGTTAAGAAGTTATACAAGATCGATGCGACTTTGTTAGAACAAACATATGAGTCAACCATTGGTGGGGATTCAAGGAAAAGAAGAGAAGAAATGAGGATTACAAAAATATTTTGGTATGCATAAAATCCTCCGCAATTTCATACTCTTTGTCCAGCTTGTCCAGGAGAAGTATGGTCCTCGACCAAACTTGCATTCAGTACAAGCTCGTCATAATTGACTTCTTCCAGGGGAGAATAAACAGGAGAATCTTCCAGATATTGCATAATATCTGGATCGGAAGGTGGAGGATCAATCTTATCTTTGGTCCAGTCGGGAGGAGGAATACCCGGGTCGGTAAATACTTCAGGATGGCAAACAAGACTTTGTAGGGAGTCGTATCAAAATGAGGATCCTTCCTTAATATTGATTCCCATACTTCGTTCTCACCATCCCGGTACGCCTGCAAGTTATAAGCATTCAGCATATCAACAAAAGGGCTTATTGTGTAAATACTTGAAGACGCAAGCTCTGCGAACATCAGTTGGAAGGGATTCGAGCAAAGGAATGACAGCTTGCCTTTCAGGTAACGTTTCAGATCCTTTGGCTCCTGACTTTCCAACTGTTCGTTCCAGTCGCCGGATCTTCTCCCCGGCATCATCCAAGTCCGACCGAAGACGACCAATCATCGAATTTTTTTCTCCCCGCCACCTCCCAAGCTAGATTCCGAAGGCGAGCAATCTCAACATCTTTAGCTTCAGAGATTTCCCGAAGCCTAGACACTTCATTGCTCAATCTACTGAGCCTAGAAACTGCTTCCACTTGGTTATGGAAGTTACCAGCAAGACTCCTGCAAATAACTTCCGAGTTAGCAAGGAGCAGAAAAGTAATTTTTCAGAATCAGAGGATAATGAAGAAAGACTTACATCACCAGTGACTTCGTAAAGACTTCATCTTGAAGTTTGGAAAGAACTGCGCTCTTAGAAGTCATTCGAGCAGTAGTACACCATTCCAACGCTCTGTCAAACTCGTTTGACACTAATTCAGGCGAAGGATGAGAAGGATGAGCTACACCAAGAGAAGGATGAGCTTCATCACTTGTCACCCGACGGCGCTTCCTAGTGGCAAAATACTCCAACTCGGAAGGAGAGGAGGAGGATGCCAAACAAGCACTAGAGTTAGAAATAGGAGCAACACCTGCTGGGGACCACACCTTCATCAGACGCCAACATAGTTGCCTCAGATGCCCGAAGAGTCTCCTTCGGGGGTGCACCAACAGGCTCACCAGCAGGAGTGCCGGCAACACCATCGGCAACGGAGTGATCAAGATCTTCCTGGGAAAGACGAGCGATCACTTCGGGCAAAGGAGGCGCAGGGACGGCATCAACAGAAGCTGCGGGAATATGACTTGAAGATTCACCGGCAGCAGTCGCCTTACGCTTGGAGGATTCAGTAGCTGAAACCACCGCACTGGCCCCAACCACCACCGAAGGAACGATTTTCTTGCAAGATTTTGCTCTGATAAAGTTCGGGTTGATCTTGGGAGCCACTATGCAAAAAAGAAAACAAGCCATATCAGTACAGAAATAAACGACAACAACAGAGGGGAAACCCTAGTTTTCTATAACTTCAGACAAAACAACAAACTAAACCCCAAGTATGACTACTGTGCAGTTTACTCAGGGGGGAAGTGGGAAAGAGATGAGTAATCAAAAAACTCACTTGTTCAGAAGTTGATAGAGCTGTTGTTGGAGTACGAGGAATACGGAAGCAGGCCGAAGGACGAAAGGTCGCTTTAACACTTTAGCAAATCTAACTTGCAGAAGTCAGGATAGATGGAGAGTACCCACGAAGGCTTTAAATAGCCTCAGGTATTAAGACGACGGTTGAAGGCTAAGGACAACCGACGACCTAGATCGAAATGACGCTTCGAAATCCGCAGAAAGCAAGATCAACGGTCGGAGGGATGCCACATGGAAACATGTGGAAGCGAGCACCTGATGCAGAGATACCTCCAATCGTCGCACCGCCATTAAAATAATGGATGTATTTCCGATTCATTGGAAACAGTGAATGGTATACAAAGGCAGGAAAACGTTTGAACTTCGCAGAAGGGAAACGTGCGGACTTTGCAATAAATGAAGTAGTGGGGAAGATTAATGCATCTTCCCGAAACGCATCTTCACAATTTTTCTACAAGATTATTATTCGGCGAGGAATGAAAAGTTAAGTGATAAGTTTTATCATTAGTACTTTGATATTCAAGGCAAGATTTCGGCAGGAGACGGGGAAATATAAAGGCCAACATGAGAAAGAAATGACTATTCATTAAATAGAGGGTAAATCTTTACAAAAAGATAACTCCCTAAGCCTTTTCTTCATTGTTGCCCGAGGGACCCTGGTCGGGAGGACTTTTCTCAGGATCATGAGAAGAGCCTTCCTCAAGAATGGCATTGGCTGAGTCCTCTACAGTAGCAACTTGAGACTCGGCTTGTGATTTCTCCTCTGGAAGTGCTGGCTCGTCAGTCAGGTATGCCTCATATTGAGGGTCAGCTGGAAAAGGATCATCTTCTTCCTGGGCCCAGTCCGGGAAATCCATACCAACTTTCCCGAAGACCTCTTTGTGGCACACCTCACGAAAATGAGCAGTGTCGAAGGCAGGGATCGATCCAAGGATTCGCTCCCAAACGTCGTTCTGCCCCATGCGATAAGCTTGAAGATTGTAGAGACCTAGCAGCTCGGAGAAAGGTACGCTGTTCGGTATTTCCGAATGCACTCCTTCCGAAGCTCTGGCTTTATATGCTCGGGCTTGCTAGGGATCGCCAACTTCGGATGTTCTTCGAGCTCCCTACTTTTGATTTTAAGGCTGTCACCAAACAACGTGACAGCTGCTTTTTGCTTCCTGGCCTCGCGCTCGGCAGCGCAGCGGCACGAATCTTCGACGCTTCGAGGGCCTCCTTGAGGGAGATCACTTCTTCCTCATGCTTTTTCTACAGCTCCACGGCAGCTGCAGTCAGCTGGTCTATTTCAGAATTGGCTTTCGCCAAATTCTCTTCACAGGTTTGCAGCAAGGAGCTGGTGCGACCAACCCGGCTCAATGCTTCCATGTGTTGATAAAAGCTCAACACAGCATTCCTGGGAAGGCGGAAAATATCAGAAGAAGTCATAAGGAATTATGAGAAAATAACTAAGCAAGAAGACCGGTACCTTGTAGATTGACTAACAAGGGAGGTGTCATCCAGGGCTTCAAACTCCCGGCGATCGAAGGAGCAAGACCGAGGGAGCTCCATTCTCAGCTTTCTCGGGATCCCGAGTAACCCTGTCGGTCATCTTCAGGGTCCACTGGGGGGTGAAGACCTCCTCACCATCCGTTGAAGCTTTGGATTTTTTGTTGGAGGGAGCATCAATTGTGTCATGCCTCCTATTGGTCCGGGCGGAGGAAGAGACATTAGATCTCTCCACCATCGGTTTCTTCCCTTTACCCGAAGCATCGCCTACAGGGCCCGATATTCCCGATACCCCTATAAGAGGGGTCGGGAGAGGGAAGAGAAGCCTCTTGATCTACGGTCAAGACCCTGGGCGATCGTTGCTCGGCTGTCACAACGGCCCTAGCGGCCTTCACCCGCAGGCTTTCAGGGTTCATTCTGGGAGGCACTGCAAAGAAGAAGGACAAGAGTCAGAATTCAAAACATATCACTTCAATCAAATCAAAGGATGATGGTTAGAAGCTCACAATGAGCCAAGCCCCGATCTTCGAAGGATGGAGTTATACTCCACTTCAAATCCATGTATCTCTTGATACCACGGAATGGATTTGATCTTCCTGATGGCCGCCTCGTCTTCTCTGGATAAGGGAAGGCCTCGGTTACTCTCGGAAGAAGAAGTAAACCTCCTCCAGGTGGTTGGAAAGTTAAGATCTGATGGAGGCGCTCGACAGAAAAAGTATCGTTCGTGCCATCTTTTGTGGTTAGAAGGGCAAGTTCCTTTGACAAGGATGCTGCCCCTCCAATCAAGTTCAGCCTTATGGCGTTTGGACAGAAAAACCCATCCGGGAGGATGGGAGATAGAAAGAACATGAAAATGTACAAAGAGAGAAAGAGATGGCGTAATGCCAAGCTCAAAACACAAACCCAAGAAGCCGACGATGAGACGCCAGCTATTGGGGAGGAGCATTCCGGGACAAATGTTCCAGTGATTCAGAACTGCGGAGAACAAAGGATTAAAAAAGGGAAAGCGAACCCCGCTTTCGAGTGCATCTATATACAGAGAAAATTCACCCGAAAGGGATGAATCAACCCTCTAATCAGGGTGGGGAGCCCTAACTTGATATGAGGAAGGAAGATCAAAATCTTGGACAGCTGAAAGAAAGGTTTCCTTATTGTAAATGGAGGGAACAGAGCCAGGTCCACCATTGGACCCGGAGGTTTGAGGCTGCCTAGAAGACTCGACAATCTTGGAAGATCCAGACTCGAGAAGGACAGGAGAAGTTTCGGTTTTTCTTTCAAAACCTTTTTGAGAAACTTCAGCGAACTCGCGCCAGAGGACAGTTAGGGTTTTGTTATCACTATCCGACTGTTCGGGAGTAGGAGAAGCAAAAGCATCACTGCTATTACCAACACTGGGTACTAAAGAAGCCCTATCGTCCGCCATTACTCGTTTCAAGAAACTACAAAAGAAAAAGACCAAGAAACTTACCGATTCAAGTGAGACGGAAGCTTGAGAGCGGGAAGGCGCGAAAGCGAACAACAAAGGTTCAAATTCCAGACAGGAAGAATGAAACCTACGAAGACAACGAACCGCTTTTAAAACTCCCGCACGAGTGTTTGGGAATCTGAACGATCAAGATTGATTCAAAATCAGCGATCAAGATTGAAAGACGTTTTGAAAGTTTGAACTCACGAATCCGAAATAGGCGTTCGGAAACCGTCGCTTGGATGACGTGAGCCACGACAGATCAACTGCAAGGAGATATGTGGCCTTACACTCACAACGCTCGAGGAAAAGTGACCACCGCATTAAATGTGATATGACATTTAATGAAGCACGCAGAGATTATCACCTGACGACGAACCCAGTTAAAAACCAAGCCCTCGGGATCGACCGAACGCTTGGTCTGGGGGGCTCGTGATATGGAGAGTTTATGATCAGACCGGGTTCATACCTGGTCCGACCCTCGACCCCGGTCGAGACGGAGAGAACCGACTCGCTCCCGAGCGAACCGGATCCAGAAGATGGCTTGCTGAAGAAGAAAGCTTATTTGGCCGCAAGCGTGCCCTAATCCTACTTATGGATTAGGGTAATCACCCTAATGATGGCATATTCGAATTGACGGCTGCGGATAATCATTATCGAAGGGATAAACATCGTATAACCTAAAGGTTATCTCAGGAGTCCTCTACTAGCCCAAACTAGTAGAAGTCTATTGCTCAACGGATCTCACTGATAAGATCCAACGACTACCCGAAGAAGGCTCAGGTGCATCCAACGAAGGAGATTCGAAGGTACACTCTATATAAACCTCACTACCATACAAGGTGAGGGGATCGAAAAGAATACTATCTGAGACTCAGGTTCAGATACATACTGATAGACCTAAACTATCAGCGATCTGCTATCTAGATCACCTTTCCCAGTTCTTAATTCCTTAGCTCTGCGCTTCTAGCAGAGCCGTTTGTGATTAAGTTCATCAACTGACTTAGCCTTCGGAGGTGGACTCTCGACCCCAGCGGTCGGGCCACATCTGACGCTTTCGTTTTGCAGGACATCACGTGGAGATCCAAGGGCTGAGTAGATTTTGGACGCATCAGTGGCTCACAGAGTAAATAACATAATATAACCCTACGAAAAACTAGAGGAAATTAGCACAAAAAATATGCCAATAAGAAAGAATACTGTTTTTCAAAGGATTTCTTTATTGAGTGAACATAAATGAACGAAGTCAAATCAACAATATTACCTGGGTTGGAATGACATGGTAAGTTTTGAATGCTCTTAGTTTGAGGTCTTTCCTCAATTGAAATTCTTCCCCTGTATGAGAAAAACCAAAAAATTTCTAACAGCTAACCAGTTATAGGTAGTGTAAGGCTAACCACTTAAGAATATAGCTAGGACTTTACCTACACTCAACTCAATAGAATTGTGCTTCAATTCAGATTGGTCCTCCCTGACACACATTTACGCGTATACCATACACATACACAAGCACAGAACTAAAAAAAACTCATTTCAGCAATGCAATTGACTTCAATAACAAATAACACTAAAATTTCTTAAAATCATTCTAGTATCAAATTAAAAGCATCTTGACCAAACAAGGGAAAAACATATGAACCACAATAGCTATTATACTCGTGAAACAAGGAACTATATCCTAACAACATTGACCGACCTCCGAGGAATCAAAAACCACTAGTGTCGACTTCCAGAATGAATAAAAGAGAATATGATTGATCAAGAGTTTTGAATACATAACCATAACAAACCTAAATACTAGCCAAAGGGTCCATTCTTCAAATCAATAGAGTAAACAAAATTAGAAAACCCACCAGAGGAAAAATCGCAGTGAATATTTAAGTATAACCACTTAAAATGCAATTGATAACAACAATTCTTCGGCAATAATTCCCAGAATGAGTTCAGTTCAGAGAAAATAATGTAACCTCATGGCTGGGCTGCAGATTCTTCAGTATCAATTATGAGAAGTCCTTCTCTGCTGCCTTGACAACTTAGAGGAGATTTGAAAAGGTGTAAGAGAAATCACAAAAGTTAGCCTGAGACGTAAGAACCGAGAGCAGCAGAAGGGGGAATGGAATACGGCAGTAGTAGAAATTGTTAGAATATTAATTTAATATTCCACATAAGGTGGGCTTCATTGATTGTGTTACACTTTGATTTGCTTTCTTATTGGTCTGATATGGGTAATATACGGTTACTAGAACTCTTATATGGACTGGCTAGTGTGGGCTAATAGGGACCGTTAGATCTTGATGGACGATCTAACGGATTTGCCTATATAAAGGATGCTAGGTCCCTCCTCTAACCCTAATAATAATCACATCTGCTTAGTCAGAAAGGATATACCATCAAGCCAGTGAACAGGGAGGAGTTTAGAGGAGAAGATCCAGCGTCAAGTTGATCATAGAATCAACTTCCACCTCAAGTTCGTTCCTAGTGGGAGACAAAAGAAGATATTCCGCTGCGCTTTGTTTCCAATGAATCCTAGAAAGGTATGTTCATCATCATCTTGTGTCATTATCATACTAAGGTGTTTTTAGTCGATCTATGCGATTTTGGATAGAAATATTCTTACAGAAATAGCTTCTTACTCACAATCGCAGGCCTCAAAGCAACTCTGAAATCCAAACCAGCCGCAGGTTCCCCTAGGGTTCCCTGACTCCGCATTCAAATAACCAAGTAACTTTTATTCATAAAAATTGTTGTTGCTTACGAGCTAGAATGGTATTTATAGACTCCACCTACTGACTCCAACTACTTGTTAAACAAGAGTTCTTGAAAAGGAATCTTGTCCTCGCCACCGAGCAAATAAACTCTTACCAATCTAGGACCCCAACTAACTGTAAAAAAGGACTCAAACAACCATACTACTCCTAGCTAGAAACCAATGAAGATGGATCCATCATATCCCATTGATTTAGACTCCACGGTTTGTTCTTGGCAATTGAAACAACATGACTACTGTCAGTTCTCTTCTCAAATCAGCAAATCAGAAGTTCATGAAAGATCTATGTACAAGGTTAGCTCTAACATTCACTTACCTTTTCTGTTTACAAGGTTATCACAACGTAAGCATAGATGCCCAGGGTTACCTATCTAATTTTGAGGCTTTTAACATGCATGTCTTGAGCTGAAACTCAAAAAGTGAGGCATAACCAAAGCTTGCTGTAGGGGCAACATCAATCTAATCGATGGTTGTGACCAACAAACACGCATCCGATAATTGACTAAAATTAAACAGAGACATTTTATAGTTGCCTTGACAGATGTTCTATTTCCAAGAAGATCCATCATCCCATTTTAGATTTTTGAGGAGCAACTGCCTCTCTAAGTTAATGGAATCCACACAGCAACGCTTTTGTATTGTAGACATTGGAGCATCCTGATTATAAGCAGCACTTGGTATATGCCAAAAAGTTATCTCAGGCACACTGTAAGATCAACCCAAATCAAACAAAACATGCGTTTAACATCAATCTAAACTGAACCAGTTGTAAATCACCCAGTACTCCATTTTTGGTTTGATCTTGCTCAACCCATCTAATCTTGGACCTTTCATTTTGAAAACCTAGCACTTCACCTATATAGAGTATGTTGTGACAACTTGTGATTGATTAAACATCACCCAACAGTTCATGGTGTGAGTGATTAAACATTATTCAAAGATGACCGACACGCTTCGGTGTAGCCTTTATATGCTGCAATCAATTTTGTTGTTCCATTGGCTTAAAATGAAGGCGTTGTCATTGTTGGCAACTTAAGTGGGCTTTGATATGGTACATCAACACACAAAAAGGTTCCTTTTGCAATCGTTTTTATATGAAAAAAAAGGAAGAGAAGATTGCTGCAACTTTTTTGGAAATTAGATTTGAGAGAAAGAAGAAAAGATTGCAACAATGTTTTTGGAAAGTAGATTTGAGAGAAAGAAGAGAAGATTGCTGCAACATCTTGGGAAAGTAAATTTGAGAGAAAGAAGAGAAGATTGCTGCAACATCTTGGGAAAGTAAATTTGAGAGAAAGAAGAGAAGATTGCTGCAAACGTTTTTGGAAAATAGATTTGAGAGAAAGAAGAGAAGATTGCTGTAAACGTTTTTGAAAAGTAAATTTGAGAGAATGAAGAGAAGATATTGCTGAAATTTTTTGAATCGTTCTTTCTCCACATCTTCTATTATTCTGATATTGTAAAAAGAGAGGAGAAGAAGTTGCTGCGGCTGATTGAAGATCTGTGTTTTTTAAACAAGAAGATGCTCTGCTGCTGCGGCTGATTTAAGATCTGTGTTTTTGAACAAGAAGGTGCTCTGCTGCTGCCGGAAGATGTTGTTGCTACAGCTTGAAGATCTGTATTTTTAAACAAAGAGATGCTGCTATGTTTTTGAACAAGAAGAAGCAGTTGTTGAAGGAAAGTCTTTTGTTTTGCTGAATAAGGAAGAAAGTGAAAAGAGAAGGAAGAAATAGCAGCAGCAAGGGTGTGCATGAAACAAAGAACAGAGGTGCAGCAAGTTTTTTTTAAAGAGAAAGATTGAAAAGAGAAAGAAGAATTGGAGAAAAAGAAAAAAAAAAAAAAAAACAAGTATTGTTACCATGCATCTTACACAAGTGAGGTAACCCATATTCACAAGTTCTTGTCTATTATTTTCTAAGCTATGTTAATTGATGAAAGACCTAGATCATGAATGTAATTGGGGGAACTTGAATTATTTTTTTACATTGTAACCTAGCAAGTTGGAGCTTGTCTAGGGGGTTGGGGTTGGTGCCCTTGTCTGAATTGCATTTTAGACTAAAGCAGGGATTGGTGTTCCTGGACTGTTATAGCAGTCAAAATATCTTGGAGTGTATTGAGTAATATACGAAACCCTAGGTAGGGTATTACTCCGTGGACGTAGGCAATTTGGACGAACCACGTAAACTCTGGTGCATTGTGTCTTTGGTTTATTTTTCTTTGTTGCACATATTGGAGTGCCTTGATTGCAGAGTGGTGGTACACTGTCTGGTAGACCCAGCCACATTGTGGTGTGTGGTGGACGTGTCCTTGTGCAGTTGATAGCTACAAGAATGTTCTAATTAATCTTGTTTCAAGATTAAAGAAGCTTCACATTGAAGTGAATTTTTTAAGACACTGATTCACCCCCCTCTCAGTGTCAATCTGGGAATAACAATTGGCATCAGAGCAAGGTTCCCGTGAAGAGAAGTTTAACCACTTCGGGATTTGATCAGAGACTTTGTAAGAATGGCAACAAGTGAAGGCAACTCCAAAGACTTTGGGAAAGTTCATATTTTTGATGGTACAGGATATGCTTTTTGGAAAAGAAGAATGCAGATATACATTGGATCTCTAGGGTATGATGTATGGCAGTCTGTGATTAATGGCTATGAAGAACCAGTAGCTCCGCTTATAGATAATGAGGCAAAAAGGGCTTATGCACACAATCTCAGGGCGTTAAATGCTATTATGTCTGGGCTGAATGAAGAAGTCATGGCTAAAGTAATGGACTGTGATACAGCTAAAGAAGTCTGGGACAGGTTGATAAGCATCTATGAAGGGGACATCAAAGTTAAGAAAGCCAAACTGCAAATCTTCAGAGCACAATTTGAAAGTCTTAAGATGACTGAAGAAGAAGAAGACATAGACAGCTACATGGTCAAAGTAAATGAGGTTGTAAACTCCATCAGAGGAGTTGGAGAAAAAATTAAAAATTCTGTGATATGTCAGAAGATTCTCCAATCTATGCTTCCCAAATATGACTCCAAAGTCTCGGCCATTGAAGAAGCCAAAGACTTGGATACAATCACTCTTGATGAAGTACATGGAACACTTAAAACCTATGAGATGAGAACTGAAAAGGGCAAGTTCACAGAGAAGGAAGCAGCATTCAAAGCAATGAAGAAGCTAAGGGTCAAAGAAGAAAAAGAATTTGAAGATTCCGATGATGAACTTATAGCTTACTTAGCTAGAAAGTTTAAGAAAGGAACAGGTAAACACAAGGGAAAAGCACCTTTTAAGTGCTTCAGTTGTGGTGGAATAGGATACTTTGCCTCTAAATGTCCTAAGAGAGGAAATATAGATGAAGAGGAAGATGAAGAGGAAGAGAGAAATGATAGGAAGGAAAAGAAAAAATTCTTACCAAAGAAAAAGAAAAGCCATTTCAAAAGGAGAAGTCTTTTGACTAAGAATGAATTCTACTCCTCTGAAGAAGAATCAGATGAAGACAATGACTCAACTGATGAGGTTTTATTTATGGCTATTGAAGATGATGAATCACCTCAAACTAAAGAAAAGTCTGATGATAATGAAGACACTGAAGGTGAAATTGATTATGTTGGTGAGTTGTACTCTGCCTTGCTTGATCTCAAAAAGGAAAGGAAGAAAAATAGAGAAATGAAGAATCAACTTGAAAATTCTGAGACAACAATCAAGGAGTTGACTGTCATAATTAGTGAATTGGAACATGTTATAAATGACTCATCATCTTGCCTCTCTCTCAAGTGTAAAGAGTGTGAAGAACTTGAGAAAGAAGTTGGAAGGTTAAGATCAGAACTTGAAGGAGAACAAAAGATGCATTATTTAGAAGCTACCACATCATCCACTCCAGTTACATTGAACTTTAAGGACAAGACAGTTGAAAATCAAGTGACAGGGACTACTCATTTAACTTCTACTTGGGGAAGAGATAAGTTACTAGATGAGATTTTGAGTGTTCAGAGGTCACCTCATATTAAAACTGGTCTTGGATACTCAAAGGGGGAATGTTCAAATGTAAATAAGACCAATGGAAATAGAAATACAACAAATCCAATGAGTCTTGATGAGGAGCATCAAAAGAATCCATATATTGGGAAGATCAAGCCAAAGATGAGTAAAAAAGGCTATACTAGAGCTTATCATAAAACATTTAATAGTCAAGGCTTTAATGGGTATTTTTATGGATGCAACAACTTTGGACATAAAGTGGCAAACTGCAGAAGACAAAACAAGGATGTGGCATTCAACAACATAAACAGATTTGCTCCATTGGATAAGGTTAAAATAGAATGCTTTAGGTGTTTCAAGTTGGGACATATTGCAAGATATTGTTGGACTGCTCTTCCTTCACAGAAGGAGATAAACCTTCCCCAAAAGCTAGCTCAAAGACATGCACAAACAATTCAAAGAAAATCGAGGGAACCTACTGCTGTATCAGATAAAGCAGTTTGGATTGAGAAAGGACAAAAAGGAAAATTGATAAATTCCTTGGTAGTTCAAACAACTTTCAAGGCCCATAGTAGTGAGGCACCTTGGATTCTTGATAGTGGGTGTTCCACACATATGACAGGTGACAAGAATAGGTTCTCAAGCCTTGATGTAGTGAAAGGTGGTTCAGTGAGATTTGGCAACAATGATGGGGCCAAGATTGAAGGTAGAGGCTCAGTTAAGCTGGATGAAGGAAAGTTAAAATCCAATAATGTTCTATATGTGAGTGGGCTCAAACACAATCTTCTTAGTGTGAGCCAAATCTGTGATGGTGGATATGAAGTTCTTTTCACTAAAGAAGGTTGTGAAATCAAGAAGCCAAAAAATGGCAAAGCAGTGGCTTTAGGAACCAGAACAACAGGAAACTTATATGTCTTATCAAACACTAGTGAAGACAGGTGCATGGTGAGTCAAGAGGATGAAAGCTTGTTATGGCACAGGAGATTGGGGCATATAAATTTCAAGAATCTTGCCAAGCTCAGTAAAAGGGAAGTTGTGAGAGATCTTCCAAAGATTAAAAGGCCTTCAAATCATGTGTGTGGTCCATGTCAAAAAGGGAAGCAAACTAGAGCCACTTACAAGCCCAAGGAGTATCACATATGCAGCTCCCTTGATTTAATTCACACTGACTTATGTGGTCCTATGAGAACAGAAGCTTTTGGAGGAGAAAGGTACTTCATGCTTTTCATTGATGAATGCACAAGAATGACTTGGGTATCCTTTCGAAAAGAGAAGATACAGGCATTGGAATGCTTTATAGCTTTCAAGAAGCTAGTTGAAAATGAAACAGGAAAGACTATAAAATGCCTAAGATCAGATCAAGGTAAGGAATATACATGGAGAAAATTTTCAGAATTTTGTAGTGAGCATGGCATAAAGATCCAACATTCAGCTGCTAGGACTCCCCAACAAAATGGAGTAGTGGAAAGAAAGAATCGAACTGTTCAAGAGATGGCAAGAACAATGCTCTCTGAAAGTAATATATCAAAAATGTTTTGGAGAGAAGGAGTCTACAGTTCAGTCTACATCTTAAACAGGTGCATGGTGGGACCAAATAAATCAAAAACTCCATATGAAATGTGGTACAACAGGAAGCCAACTCTGAAGCATTTTAGAGTTTTTCGGTCCAAATGTTTCATCGAGAGAAAGGAAGAAAATTTGGGAAAGTTTGATGACAGGGTTGATGAAGGTATCTTTTTGGGGTATTCTTCTAAGAGCAAGGCATACAGCAGGTGCTTCAACAAAAGACTTCGAAAAATTGTAGAAAGCTCAAATGTGAAGATAGATGAAAATCTACCTCAGCCCAAATTTGTTGCGATTGAGGACTCGACCTTGGACAATGTTGAAGATAATGAAGAGTTTGAAAATGAGACTCCACATGGAGTAGAGTCCAATGAACATGAGTCTGATGTTGAACCAGAAAGAGATGGAAGACCCAAGGATAACAAATGGAACAAAGTGCATCCTCCTGATCAAATCATCAGCACATCAGATGAAGGGATACAAACAAGAAAGCTAAAGAAAAAGAAGACTACTTTCTCACTGATATCTCAAGAAGAGCCCAAGTCAGTCCATGAAGCTTGTAAAGATGAAAATTGGGTGAAAGCAATGAATGAAGAGCTTGACCAAATTGAAAAGAACAACACTTGGGAACTAGTTCCTAGACCAACTAAGAAGAATGTTATTGGCACCAAGTGGGTATTTAGAAATAAAATGAATGAAGAAGGGCAAGTTGTCAGAAACAAGGCCAGATTGGTGTGTAAGGGATATGCTCAAGTAGAAGGGATAGATTTTGATGAAACTTTTGCTCCAGTGGCAAGGTTGGAATCCATTAGAATGTTCCTAGCTTTGGCAGCCTTTAAGGAGTTTAAAGTTTATCAAATGGATGTTAAATCAGTTTTTCTAAATGGTGATTTAGAAGAACAAGTCTACATAGAGCAGCCGGATGGATTTGAAATAGATGATGATCCAAATATGGTATGCAAACTCAAGACAGCATTATATGGTTTGAAACAAGCTCCAAGAGCTTGGTATTCACAACTTGACACTTACTTGCTACAATTAGGTTTAAAGAAAGGAACTGTGGACAGCAACCTCTATGTCATGGCTGAAGATTGTAGTAAATTGGTAGTTGTTGTGTATGTGGATGACATCATCTTTGGAGGTCACTGCGATGAAGTCTGTCAAAGTTTTGCAAGGAAGATGAGTACAGAATTTGAAATGTCCATGCTTGGAGAGTTATCCTACTTCTTGGGTTTACAAGTAAATCAAATGGCAAGTGGCATATTCATATCTCAAATGAAGTATGTCAAGGAAATGTTAAAGAAATTCATGATGGAAGATTGCAAACCAGTGGGAACTCCTATGGTGGTTGGATGCAAGTTGAGCTCAAGTGATGAGTCCCCCTCAGTTGGTCAAACTCACTATAGATCTATGATTGGGATTCTCTTATATTTAACAGCATCAAGACCAGACATTTTACAAGCAGTGTGTCTTGTGTCAAGGTTTCAAGCAAACCCAAAGGAGACTCATCAACAAGCAGTGAAAAGGATTTTCAGGTACTTAAAAGGGTCTATGGAATATGGGTTATGGTATCCTAAGTCTAAAGACTTCACACTTGCAGCCTTCTCAGATGCAGATTGGGACGGAAGCATTGATGACAGAAAGAGCACTAGTGGAGGTGCATTCTACTTGGGGAGAAGTTTGGTTGCTTGGCATAGTAAGAAGCAAGATTCTATATCTTTGTCTACAGCAGAAGCTGAATATATAGCAGCTGCAACCAGCTGTACTCAAGTGATTTGGATGAAGAGACAAATTTCTGATTTTGGCATAAAATGTGATAAACCTATAGCTATCAAGTGTGATAACATGAGTGCTATCAATATCTCCAAGAATCCAGTGCAACATTCTAGGACCAAGCATATTGATATAAGATAGCACTTTTTGAAAGAAAAAGTGATAAAAGGTGAAGTGAGCTTAGAGTTTGTTCCCACAGAAAATCAAGTGGCTGATATATTCACAAAACCACTATCCAAACATTGTTTTGAGAGATTAAGAATAAAGCTTGGAGTGGTGGCTCCAAGGGGGAGCAAGTGAGAAAATACATAGAACATCATCTCTCCATAGGATAGGAAGGTGCGGTGGGCACTCCTATGGAAAAGTCTATGTAGGGGGGAGCTCTATGGTAGGGGGAGCACAAAGCACCCTTTGTACTTGTTGTCAAAGGGGGAGAGAAAAGAGAAAAGGAGGTTGAGTTGCCAACAATCCCAAATGGGGAGATTGTTGTTCCATTGGCTTAAAATGAAGGTGTTGTCATTGTTGGCAACTTAAGTGGGCTTTGATATGGTACATCAACACACAAAAAAAGGTTCCTTTTGCAACACACAAAAAGGTTCCTTTTGCAATCGTTTTATATGAAAAAAAAGGAAGAGAAGATTGTTGCAACTTTTTTGGAAATTAGATTTGAGAGAAAGAAGAAAAGATTGCAACAATGTTTTTGGAAAGTAGATTTGAGAGAAAGAAGAGAAGATTGCTGCAACATCTTGGGAAAGTAAATTTGAGAGAAAGAAGAGAAGATTGCTGCAAACTTTTTTGGAAAATAGATTTGAGAGAAAGAAGAGAAGATTGCTGTAAACGTTTTTGAAAAGTAAATTTGAGAGAATGAAGAGAAGATATTGCTGAAATTTTTTGAATCGTTCTTTCTCCACATCTTCTATTATTCTGAAATTGTAAAAAGAGAGGAGAAGAAGTTGCTGAGGCTGATTGAAGATCTGTGTTTTTTAAACAAGAAGATGCTCTGCTGCTGCGGCTGATTTAAGATCTGTGTTTTTGAACAAGAAGGTGCTCTGCTGCTGCTGGAAGATGTTGTTGCTACAGCTTGAAGATCTGTATTTTTAACCAAAGAGATGCTGCTGTGTTTTTGAACAAGAAGAAGCAGTTGTTGAAGGAAAGTCTTTTGTTTTGCTGAATAAGAAAGAAAGTGAAAAGAGAAGGAAGAAATAACAGCAGCAAGGGTGTGCATGAAACAAAGAACAGAGGTGCAGCAAGTTTTTTTTAAAGAGAAAGATTGAAAAGAGAAAGAAGAATTGGAGAAAAAGAAAAGAAAAAAAAAAAAAACAAGTATTGTTACCATGCATCTTACACAAGTGAGGTAACCCATATTCACAAGTTCTTGTCTATTATTTTCTAGGCTATGTTAATTGATGAAAGACCTAGATCATGAATGTAATTGGGGAAACTTGAATTATTGTTTTACATTGTAACCTAGCAAGTTGGAGCTTGTCTAGGGGGTTGGGGTTGGTGCCCTTGTCTGAATTGCATTTTAGACTAAAGCAGGGATTGGTGTTCCTGGACTGTTGTAGCAGTCAAAATATCTATGAGTGTATTGAGTAATATACGAAACCCTAGGTAGGGTATTACTCCGTGGACGTAGGCAATTTGGCCGAACCACGTAAACTCTGGTGCATTGTGTCTTTGGTTTATTTTTCTTTGTTGCACATATTGGAGTGCCTTGATTGCAGAGTGGTGGTACACTGTCTGGTAGACCCAACCACATTGTGGTGTGTGGTGGACGTGTCCTTGTGCAGTTGATAGCTACGAGAATGTTCTAATTAATCTTGTTTCGAGATTAAAGAAGCTTCACATTGAAGTGAATTTTTGAAGACACCGATTCACCCCCCCCCCTCTCAGTGTCAATCTGGGAATAACAAATTTATATCATCTACAAGAAAGCATTGGCATCCACATCACAACAAACCAAAAGAACTACCACTAAAAACTCAGAGGGATCCTTTGGTGTTCCAGAACTTACATTAGTTTATAACCATATTAAAATGGATTGCCATTTTCATGGAACGTTCATTGCAATAAGAGTAAATCATACCTCACTACTAAGACCAGGAACTCAAGATTAAACCTAATAGCATCGTAAGTCCCATAAATAGTAGCTGGATGAGAAACATAGTAATCAGATAACCAAATAACCACTGGACCCAAAATACCTTGACTCAAACTAGTCCCCAAAAAGCACGAAAACTTCATAGATTAACAAGGTTGAAAGTTGAAGCTAGAGTTTTCGTTTTAAATATTACTAGGATAATGACAACAACAAAAATAAAAGGTAAGATAGAGATAGAGACAGATGGAGAACAAGACATTAAATAGAGGGAAAGGGAATAGAGGATGACCAAAGAGTATCACAAACCTTCACAAATTTGGAAGCTTGATTGAAGGAGACTGAGGCGAGGGCGATCCTCACAGCTTCATAGAGAGAGACGAGCAACTTCTCTTCGTGGGGAAGCCTCAGCCATCGAGTACAGTCTAAGCAAAAAAGGGTAGGAAGAGAGATTGCAAGAGAGAGTCCAGTGGGTGGTGGGGTTGTAGAAGGAAAGTTCCAGTTAGACCTCTGTCTCTATAGGAAATGCAACTTGCCACAAATCTTCCTACAAAACGGGATGTTGGGTTATGAGCTTAACTAACACTGGTCTTTTATCTGGGTTCATATTCATTCAAGTTATTAAGTCAGGGTTATTACCGAACTTTATTATTGTGGGAGTGATTAAAAGTTAGGATTTTATATTATAAATAGCTTCTTGGATCCCGTAGTCGTCACATGAAATATTTGGGTTTTAGGTTGTTTCCACACACCCTCAAGCGGAGGATTCCAAATAGTGAAAGGCTTCGGAAGATTCAAGGAGAGTAAAAAAAGAGGATCTACAACAAAAACACATGACAGGTATTTATCTATGCTTTCGTGATTATATTCATAACACATGCTTTAATTACTATAGAAATAATATAAATCCTGGTGGATCCAACAGGAAACCAACATTGGGATTGGGATCAATGAAAGAGTAAACAAAATCAATGTCCAACTAAATTAACTATATAATAGGTAAATACGCCATTCGCACAGCTAATCTGATGGAGTTGAGGACCGGCTGCAACTAAAACTGAAGAAACAACAGATAGAGAAGATTAATATAAAAAAAATAAAAAGAAAAAAAAGAAAAAAGAAAAAAGAAAAAATGTGGGAGCAACATAACTTCCCTGCACAACATAGCAATGGAGACAGGGAAAGTGAAAACTTAGCAGAATGAAGCAAATCCCTAATAATTTCAACCTGAGGACCCATTGTTTATACATAAATAGAAAAAAAAATGGAGTTGAAGAAGGAGAAAGGAAAAATTGCCAAACCAGATTGTGCTTCTCACAAAAGTATTCAGGTTTGCCTCTACTCTTTAGTGAAAATATATTTTCTCTTAAGCCAAAAGCCTTCAAACCAGAACAATTGACAAGAGAAGTGGTATCAATTCCACTGCATAATCACCAAAACCTGCAATGGCTCAAACTCCAGATTGATCTTTTACGGCGTCCGGCATTTCTCCATGAAATGAGAGAGCAATTGAGTAGTACCATAAGAAATGGAAGGGATTTCATCAGAAGAAGAAAACAAATGGACAGAGAAATAATTCGGGGAAAGTGATGAGTTCAAAACAAGAGAGAGTGCTTCGTCTTCCGAGTGACAAATGGGCGGCAAGGTTGGGTGGGAGTGTATGGTTTCAATATAGGGTGGTAACAAAAAACACCAATAAACATCAACATTTTGAAGCACTTTAGAAAAAACCGCTACCTTTTCTTTCTATTTTGCTGTGGTTTACAAGAAACCGCTGTTAATAATCCAAGAGACAGGCCCCCTTCATTCAGTTCAATAAGAAATATATCACGCTTTAAGGCGGCGGAATAAAAAAACCGCCGCTAAACTTCAACAGCTGATGGCGCTTTCATAAACCTATTTTTAGACGCAATTTATTGTGTTTTATAGTATCAGGATTTATTTTGCGAGATTCTATCTATTCATGATGATTTACATAAAACCGCCACTACCTATGGTTTATTAGTGACGGTTTTTTGAATACCAACACTATTTAAAAATTAAAAGGTTTGCTAATTGTGTCTTTTCTTGTAGGGCATTTTCGACACTTCTAAACACCATCTTTTCTAGTAGGGGCAGAGTTCTCCGTAGGCTATTCCATGTCAAGGATCCAGGTTTTTCCTTCACCTTAGGGTCAAAGATTGATTTCTTCGGAAAATATTTTATTGTAATGGTTTGAACCCAAAGTGAATCTTGTTGATTCAAAAGCCTCCAACCCTATTTTAATAATAGAGTTGTGTTGTATTCTTCCATCCTCTTGAAACCCAAGCCTCCCGTACTTTTTGGCTTGCAACATCTGTCCCACAAGATCAAGGTTGCTTGTTTGGCTTTGAGCGGACTCCCGAACTAGAACTTCTGGCATAGAGAGTCAATTTTCCTGCAAAACCTTAGGAATTTGAAGCCCTATGTCTTATACA